>NC_045428.1:446771-821086 GCF_902635505.1 Sarcophilus harrisii | reverse complement strand
ACGTCCAGGAGCTGGCGCAGCCGGCCATCGGGTCAGTGGTCTGCGAGGGCCAGCTCACGGGGCGCCCCTGCCCCGCTCCCCCTCGCTCCGACTTCAAGAGCCCCCGAGTTTTGGAAGGCCTTGCCCTTCAAAGGGCAGGGGGACCTGCTGTGAGTGAGAAAGCCCCCGGAGCGTACCCACACCCCCCCGGGGCTCCCCGTGTCCCCTCTCCTTACCCGCCCCACCCACAGCTCAGACGGGCGGCTTCCTGACCACTGTGGACCCGGGCACTCTGTGACCCAGAGGAGCAGGGGAAGGACGTTCCGGGCTCGTGGCAGAGCCTTGATAGTTTGGATCTATGGTCTCAAGTCTCAGCCCAGCCCAGAAGGGCTCGGGAGGGGGCTGAAACAGGAGGCAGAAGGGTTTCCAGGGTGCCCAGGAGCTAACCCCTCACTCAGCCCAAACTTGGCCAGAAGCCTGGCAAGGAGGGGGGTGAGGAAAGGACGGGGCCTGCCCGGGGAAGTTTGGGTTCCCCCCCGGGGCCCCCCCCTTCCCCCCCCGGGGAACCCCCGGCCCCCTTTACCCCATTCCCCGGGGCCCCGGGGGGCCCAACCCCCCAAACCCCCCCCCCCCGGGCCCCGGGCCCGGGGGCCCCCCCGGGGGCCCCGGCCCGGGGCCCTTTGAGGTTTTTTTCCCCAGGCCAAATTTCCCCAACCCCCCGGGGTGGGGCCCCGGGCCCCGGGGGGGGGAAGGGGGCCCCCCGGGGCAAGGGGGAAAGGGGGCGCTGGCCCCCCCAAACCCCCTTTCCCCAACCCCCGGGGGGGGGGGGGGGGGTTTTGGGGGGGGAAGGGGGGGGGGGGGCCCCGGAAAGGGGGGGCCCGGAAAGGCCCGGGGGGGGGGCCCCGGGGCCCCGGGGCCCAGGGGAAAAAGGGGGGGAAAAAAAAAGGGGGGGCCGGAAAAGGGCCCGGGGGCCAAAAACCCCCGGGGGGGGGTTTTTTGGGAAACCCCCAGAAGGGGGGGAAACCCAAAAAGGGGGGGGGGAAGGGGAAGGGGGGCCCCCCGGAAAAGGGAAAAAA
Source organism: Sarcophilus harrisii (assembly GCF_902635505.1). Lineage (NCBI taxonomy): Eukaryota > Metazoa > Chordata > Mammalia > Dasyuromorphia > Dasyuridae > Sarcophilus > Sarcophilus harrisii. The sequence continues at coordinate 820,031 of NC_045428.1, read as the reverse complement.
GGGAAAGGAAGAAAAAGGGGGCCGGGGGAAAGGGGAAAGGAAAGAAAAGGGGGGGGGAAAAATTCCCCAAAAAAAGGGGGGGGGGGAAGGGGGGAAAAAGGGGGGGGGAAAAAAGGGGGGGGAAAAAAGGGGGGCCCCCGGAGGGAAGGGGGGGGGGGGGGGGCCAAAAAGGGGAACAGGAAAGGGCCCCAAAAAAGGGGGGGGAAAAGGGGGGGGGGGCCCCTTTCCAAAGGGGGCCCCAAAAGGGGGGGGCCGAGGCCCCCCGGGGGCCCCCAAAAGGAAACCCAAGGCCCGGGAAAACCCCAGGGGCCCCCAAAGGGGCCCCCAAAGGCCCAAGGGGAAAAGGCCCCCAAAAAGAGCCGAAAAAAAAACCCCCCCCCGGGAGGCGAGCCCCCAAACCCCGGGGGGCAGGGAAAGAGGGGGGAAAAAAAAGGGGGGGGGGGGAAACCCGGCGAAAACCCGGGGGGGGGGGGATTTGGGGGCAAGGGGGGGAAAGGGAAAAGGGGGGGGGCCCGAGAAAAAGGGAAAAAGGGGGGCCCCAAACCCCCGGGGGGAAAAAAATAAAAAAAAAAAAAGGGGAAACCAAAAAGGGCAAAAAAGCAGAACCCGGGAGAAGGGGAAAAAAACCCCGGGGGGGGGAAAAAAAAAAAGGGAATTTTAAAAAAAAAAAAAAACAAAAGAAAAGGCAAAAGGGGGGGAAAGGGGGGGAAAAAAAAAAGGAGAAAGGGGGGAAAAAACCCGGGAAATTCCCAAAAAAAAGGGCCAGAAAGAAGGGGGGCCAAAGGAAAGGGGGGGGAAAAAACCCAGAAAACCAGGAAAAAGGGGCAGAATGGGGTCCGGGGGGGGGAAAAACCCCAAAAAAAGAAAGGGGGGAAAAAAAACCCCCCCAAAATTCCCGGGGAAAATTGGGGGAAAACCAAAAAAACCCCCAGAGAAAAGGGGGAAAAGGTCCCCCCAAAAAAGGGGCCGGGGCCCCCGGAAAAGGGCCGGGGAAAAACAACCCCCCAAAAAAGAAAAAACAACCAGACACAAGAAAAAACCAGAGGTTTCCCCAGGGTTTTCCGGGCCCCTTTTTTCCCCCTTTCAACCCCCGGGGGGGTTTGGAAAAGGGGGCCCCCCCCCCCTTTTTCCCCCAAATTTTTGGGCCCCCCCCCTCCCCCCCCCTTTTTAAAAGGGGGGGCCCCCTGGGCCCGGAGCCCCGGGAAAAGGAGCCGGGGGGGAAAAGGGGGGGGGGGGCCGGGCCCCCCCCACCCCGGCCCCCCAAAAAAAAGGGGGGCCCCAAGGGGGGGGAACCCCCGGGGCCCCAGGTTTGGGGGGTTTTCCCGGGCTGGGGGGGGGGCCCGGGGGGGGGCCCGGGGCCTGGCCGGGCCCTTGGGGGGCCCCGGGCCTCCCGGGCCCAAAACCCCGCCCCCCCGGGGGGGCCCCCGAAAGGGGCCCTTGGGAAGGCCCTAAATTTGCCAATTTGGGCCGGGGGCCGGGGGGAACGGGGGGGGGGGGGGGGTTTCCCTTTCCTGGGGGGGGGGGGGGCCCCCCCGGGGGGGCCCCGGGGAAAAAAAGGGGCCCTTTTTCCCTTTTTTTTTCCCTTTTTCCAAAAAAAAATTTTTTTTTGGGTTTTCCATCCTTGGGGGGGGGGGGGGAAAAGGGGGTGCAAGGAAAATGTTAAAAGGAGGGGGGGGGTTCCCGCTTTGTGAACAAAGCGAGCCGGCCTCTCCTGCCGGTGGAAGGCAGCTGCACGGCGGCTCCTGCCCGGCTCGGGCTCCCGCCTGCCTCCTGACCGATGTCTGGAGAATTCAGGCTGGTTTCTTTCTACCTCAGGGAGGGTCTGAGTGTGGCCCGTGCCTGAGAAATCCTCGGCAGGGGAATGGCCATTATGGGGCATGTTCCTCCGGCCCGCGTCTTCTGTCTTTTATTCTTTTTGAAGCTTTTACTGTCTCTATCTGTTTGCTTTCCTCCCCCCACTCCCTCATTTGGCCTTCTAATTTGTGTGTTGTCTTGGCCGTCTGTGTCTTTGTTTCTTTCCTGTTTCTCTTCTTTGTCTTGTGTCCTCTTGTTCTTTTGTTGAAATTTTGTGGCAATTTCTGCTCCTGTCTGTTCTGTTGCCTAATAACGGTCCGTTGCCTGTGGTCATCTCTTCTCTTCTCTTCCTGTTGTTGTCGCTGCCTAATGTTGTTTCTTTGGGTTTCTCTTTCTGCTTTGTAATGCCTCTTGTGTCTTGTCTGTTGACTCTGTGGTCTGTCTCCCCGGCTTCTGTGAATGCAACCTTCCTTGCTACTTAATTGCTCTGGCCCCGTGTGCCCTCTGTGGGTCCCTGTTCCTTAACTACTTTTGCCTTGTTTGTTGTTGTTCCGGTTGTTCTTTGTTTCTCTGTTCCTACCAACCTTCTTAACAATTAAATATCTTGCATCTGTCCTGACTCGTGTCCCTGTTTCTGGCTTCTCTGGCTGTCTTACATACCTTGCTTGTGTCTTTGGGCCTTCTGTGGCTCTTGTTGCCTGTCTCCGCTTCTCTTCCATGGTTAATCAACTTGCTCTGGTTTGTTCTTTGTTCTTGTTTTCCTGTCCCTGTGTCACAATAATATACTTCTCTGCTGGCCTGTCTCTCTGCTACTCTGTGTGTCTCTGTTTGTTGTCTCTTGTGTTCTTTGGTTCTTCTGGCTCTTGTGTCCTGTCTTTCTCCTTCTCTGTCTTTCTTCTCTGTACTCTGTGTTGTTCTCTGTTCCCTGTCTGTCTTGTGTCTGTCTCTTTTTAGTTCTGTCTGTTCTCTGTGTGTTCTGTCTGTCTCTGTACTTCTCTTCTTTCTTCTTCTGTTTGTCTGCCTCTCTGCTTCTCTGTCTGTCTTGTTGTCTGTCCTTTCTTTGTTCTGTTTCTCTTCTCTGTGTTGTCTTGGCCTGTTTGTCTCTGTTCTGTTCTCTGCTTCTCTTCTGTTTCCCTGTGTCCTGTCTGCTTCTCTGGTTTCTTATGTCTCTGGTCCTTCTGTTTTTAATTTCTGTCTCTGCTTCTTTGTCTGTGGTTTTTGGGTCTTGTGGTTCTTTGTTTGTTGTTTTGTTGGCCATTGTCTCTTGTTTGGTTTGTTGGCTCTTTGGTTTTTTTAATGCCTCTTGAGGCGCGTCTCTTTGTTTGTTTTTGGCTTTTTGGTCTGTTTGTTTTTGATGGGTTTAGTGAGCTCTCTTTAAGTTAATGTGTTTTGATGAGCTACTTAGTGAGATCTCTTAAAGTTAATGAGTTTTTGATGAGCTACTTAGTGAGTTCCCTTTAAGTTAATGTGTTTTGATGAGCCACTGAGTGAGCTCTCTTTAAGTTAATGTCTTTTGATGAGCCACTTAGTGAGTTCTCTGTAACTTAATGGGTTTTGATGATCTACTTAGTGAGATCTCTTTAAGTTAATGTGTTTTGATGAGCCACTTTGTGAGATCTCATCAAGTCAATGTATTCTGATGAGCCACTGAGTGAAATCTCTTTAAGTTAATAAGTTTTGATGAGCCAAGGAGTGAGCTCACTTTAAGTTAATGTCTCTTGATGAGCTACTAAGTGAGATCTCGTAAAGTTAATGAGTTTTTGATGAGCTACTTACTGAGTTCCCTTTAAATTAATGCCTCTTGATGAGCAACTGATCTCTTTAAGTTAATGTGTTTTGATGAGCTACTTAGTGAGTTCCCTTTAAGTTAATGTGTTTTGATGAGCCACTGAGTGAGCTCTCTTTAAGTTAATGTGTTTTGATGAGCCACTGAGTGAGCTCTCTTTAAGTTAATGTGTTTTGATGAGCTATTTAGTGAGATCTCATCAAGTTTATGTCTTTTGATGAGCCACTGAGTGAGTTCTCTTTAACTTAATGGGTTTTGATCTACTTAGTGAGATCTCTTTAAGTTAATGTGTTTTGATGAGCTATTTAGTGAGAGCTCATCAAGTTTATGTCTTTTGATGAGGTAGTGAGTTCTCTTTTCATGAATGTCTCTTGATGAGCTACTTAGTGAGATCTCTTAAAGTTAATGAGTTTTTGATGAGCTACTTAGTGAGCTCTCTTTAAGTTAATGTGTTTTGATGAGCCACTGAGTGAGCTCTCTTTAAGTTAATGTGTTTTGATGAGCCACTGAGTGAGTTCTCTGTAACTTAATGGGTTTTGATGAGCTACTAAGTGAGATCTCTTAAAGTTAATGAGTTTTTGATGAGCTACTTAGTGAGTTCCCTTTAAGTTAATGCCTCTTGATGAGCAACTGAGTGAGCTCTCTTTAAGTTAATGTGTTTTGATGAGCCACTTTGTGAGATCTCATCAAGTCAATGTGTTCTGATGAGCCACTGAGTGAGCTCTCTTTAAGTTAATAAGTTTTGATGAGCCAAGGAGTGAGCTCACTTTAAGTTAATGTCTCTTGATGAGCTACTAAGTGAGATCTCTTAAAGTTAATGAGTTTTTGATGAGCTACTTACTGAGTTCCCTTTAAATTAATGTCTCTTGATGAGCAACTGATCTCTTTAAGTTAATGTGTTTTGATGAGCCACTTAGTGAATTCTCTGTAACTTAATGGGTTTTGATGATCTACTTAGTGAGATCTCTTTAAGTTAATGTGTTTTGATGAGCCACTTTGTGAGATCTCATCAAGTCAATGTGTTCTGATGAGCCACTGAGTGAGCTCTCTTTAAGTTAATGTCTTTTGATGAGCCACTGAGTGAGTTCTCTGTAACTTAATGGGTTTTGATGAGCTACTAAGTGAGTTCCCTTTAAATTAATGTCTCTTGATGAGCAACTGATCTCTTTAAGTTAATGTGTTTTGATGAGCTATTTAGTGAGATCTCATCAAGTTTATGTCTTTTGATGAGGTAGTCAGTTCTCTTTTCATGAATGTCTTTTGATGAGCAGCTGAGTTAAGCAACACTTACTGAGTGCTTACTGGACCTCAAGCACTGATTGCTCACTGGAACTCCTCAAGTACTTATTGAGTGCTTACTGTGTGCTAAGTGGGGCATCTCTTTGGATGCTGTGCTGCCCTCCCCGGCTGTGCCCTTCTCCATGCCAGCCCTTGCCTTGGCCTTGGGGACTTTGCTCTACCTGGGATAGCTGACCTCAGCCCACTCAGTGTCCTAGTGCTTCATCCCTGCTCTATATTGTATCTTCTTTTATCTCTGGGGATCCCAAGGGATCCTTCCCAATGCCTAGCTGTGGCTCTCGCCAATGTAGCCACATCTCTGCTGCCCATGTCTCTGCTCCTGCCCCAACTCCTACCCAGCCCTGCCTGCTCCTTATCAACGCCTTCCCTTGTGCAGATGCCTTCTTTCTTCAGGGTGTTGCTGACCAGCCCCTCACCACTGCCCTCTCCTTTCCCCGTGAATCTCCCCTTGCTCCCTCTGGTTTCAGGGTCTGAGGAAGGCCCTCTTGTCAAGGTCAGACCCCCTGCTCTCGTCATCTTTGGGAGCTTGGTCCATCCATTATATCCATTATATCTGCTTCTGTAGCCCCCCCCCCCCCGACGTCTCAGTCTTTCCTTGTCTCCAAGTTCCAATGTTTCTAAGTTCCAATGTTTCTAAGATTCCCTTGAAAAAAAAGCAAAACAACCATATGTGGAGGGTCTGCCCTTATAGAGCCCTTTGATGGGAGAAAGGAGGGAAAGGAGCAGTCCAAAGAAATTATCAACTTGAGGGTTGACCATCAGCTGAGCAAGCCAGGGTTTGGGAAAGGGACCAGCTATCCCTCTGCCAAAGAAAGGAAGGAACGAGGTGGGCTGGAGAGACTTGGGCAAAGTGATGGGAAGAATGAAGCCCCAGAACTTGGAGGACAAGTCCCAGCCGGGCCACAGTGATGCTGAGAGGCGGTGACTGGGGGGGATGGTGAGATGCATGCGTGTTTGCACAGAGCCAACACTGGGTTTCCCTTGTTCCAAGGGGGGACAGTGTGTGTGGGAAGAGCGGGGGAGTAGCTGTGGTGCATCAGAGAGGAAGAAGAACCACCAGCCATGAAGGAGCAGGAGGAAACCCAGGGAGGAACACAGGCAGTTTCATTAGAAGTCTTAGTTTTGAAAAATTCTTTAAAAAATTACTTTCATTCTTTGCACTTTTTTCTAATAGCTTTTTACTTTCAAAATCCATGCAGAGTTTTAACGTTCACCCTTGCAAAACCTTGTGTTCTCCCCACTCCCTCCCCCCAGCCAGCAGGCAGTCTGTTGAGCATGTGCACTTCCTCTATGCATACTTGCACGTTTATCATGACTTTGCAGCCTTTTCTAAAGTCTTTCTTGCCTTTATTCTTGCCGTTGTTCTCCTCCTGGGTTGGTGATTCTAGACTTTCACACTCTCTCAGACTTTGGACTTTAGTCCCCTGTATTCCTCGTGGCTTTAAAGCTTCTAAGGTACTCGTTTGTTTAGAATTCCCTCTTCTAAACATCTGTATTATTGCCATGGAGAACTGGGGAAACAAAGGTTCCATCTTCCAAGCACATGGATGTATTAAGTGATGTGTGCCAGCTGCCCAACACACCGGCCCAGACCTCCTCAGTAACAGGGGAGAGCAATCTTTATTCATTCCAATTAACCACATAAAGGCCAGTTCTGATCGGAGATTCTAAATTCCCTGAATTAGACAAAGGTGTCCCCACTCTACCCCCCCCCCCCCCAGAGTCTGTCAACAACCAAGAGCATGGAAAAGTGAGCCCAGTATGGTGAGAGTTTTCAGATCATTCATATGGTTTGCTTAGACACTGACGGGCCAAAGGGGATGCAGTTTGACAGCAATTTGGGCAGTGTTTCTCCAAGAGGGTTGGATCAGTTCACAACTCCACCAACAATGCACTAGTGTCCCAATTTCCCCACATCCCCTGCGACATTCATGACTCTTCTTGGTCATGTTGACCAATCTGGGAGGTGAGGAATTAGATGTTTCCATCTGCATTTCTGCAATCAAGTGACTTAGAGCCCTTCTTCCAGGACCTCTAAATACCTTCGACTTGTTCATCCCCAGACTGTCCATTCACGTCCTTTGCCCATTTGTCAACCGGAGCATGGCTTATATTCTTAGAAATCTGACCCCGATCTCACTGCCCCCGCTTCCCAGCTCTGCGCTTTCCTTCTAACCTTGGCTGTCTTGTTTTTTGTGTGTACACAGACTTTTAAATGGATTACAGTCAAAATGATGTACTTGGGCTCTTTCCCCTCCCCCTAAGTCTGAAAGGCAGACTCCTCTGTCCTTCTAGTCTGTATCAGCCTTTGTGTCTAAATCAGGCCCCCGTTGGAGCCGATCCTGGGGTGCACACCTAGCTTTGTTCTCATTCCCCCCCTTACAAATCTCTGCTCCCCGGAGAGCCTTCCTGAGCAGCCCCCGCCCTTCCCGTCTCCTTCTTGCTGCTGCCATTGGCGTCTCTTGCTCCCAAATCTCCGTTAACCTGACTTGACCGAGGTGCACCGCGCGGCCTCCTCCCTCCTCTGTAGTCAGTGGTTCCCCTCTGAGAGGAGTCAGGGGGTTAGTCTGGGAGCTTCGCTTGCGTCTCCTCCCCTGCTTCCATTTGCTGCTGCTTCGCCCTTTGGAAAGCCCCCCCCCCTCTGTGGGGGTGTCCCTTCGTACTCCTCCACACCTACTGTCCACAGGGATGGAAGAGAAATTATGTTCAGTGCTGCAGAAATGCTCCAGGGCCTCGTAGAACCCACTTCTCTGCACGAATTTCCGGGCTCCGGCTCCATTGGGACCTGGGTCCCCAGTGCCTTTGCTCCGTCCCCTCGGGTCTCTGACGGTGCAGAACAGGCTCGACTTGTTGGATCTCCTGTTTCAGGGCCTTTCTCTGGGTCTCTGCACTGAAGACTTCACGTTCCAGACTGAGGTGTGACCTGTCCAGGAAGGGAGGAGGAGGCCGGCTCACGCAGGGCTCTGGAGGCCAAAGGAGCTTCTTCTAATCGCTCCTGCATTTGCGGACTAGTGGGGGGCCATGGAACCTCACGGGGGCTGGAAGGAGGGGCCGGCATGGGGAGAGCCCAAGACAGGGAGACCCTCCCTCCCCCAGCTGCTCCAACAGCCCTCAGCCTCCAGGATAAGGACGCAGCAGCCCAGGAGGGTCCCCAGATTGTGAGCTTGGGGGTGCCTGGGGAAGGAGGCCGGCTCTGCTTCAGATCCACGGGGTTTCAGGAGAGCCAGTGTGAGATGTCTGGAGATTGGGGTAGGAGCCCCCTCCGTGCACAAGCACCGAGGGGGAAGGGACCCGCACAGAGCCTGGGGGTAGCGAGGGGAGAGGGTTCTGGGAGAAGACTCCAGCAGAGCAGACAGAGAAGGGGAACGTCTTGGAAACCTGGAGAAGAGACTTTCAAGGGGGTGAGAGTGACCAAGCGCCTGAGGCGGCAGACAAGCCAAGGATTAAGAGGAAACGGGCTTCATGGGAACAGACCGCTGGTGACCCGGGGACTGAAGTCGGGGCGTAAGGAGCTGAAAGAGGAGGGAGGGAGCCAGTGTAGACGCCTAATGTGGCCCTAAAGGGCAGACGGACAGAGGGCAAGAGCAGGGAGGGAAGGATCCCAGAGGGGAGACTCGGGCAGCAGAGGAGAGCTCACAAGACCCCCCCCCTCCACACCCTGTGCAGAATGGGGTTTTTGCAGTTTCTCAGCTGTGAGCGCCTGGGGGACGGAGCCATGGGAGGCCTGGGGGTGGGGAGGGAGATGCTGGGCCGCGGGACCGCGGGGCGGCGGGCAGGGCCCTTGGGCATCAGTGTGCAGTGGGCCCAGGCAGGGGATGGCCCGGGAGAGAACTGAGGCTTTGGGTTCGGAGGTCACAGGGAGGAAGAAGAGCAGGCTGTCTGGAGGGAGAGGCGAGAAGCCGTGGTTTGTGGGTGCAGACAGATTTCAGAATTCTTGAACTCGGGGCCAGTCCCCCGGGGGTGAGGGCAGAATGGGGGGTGACCATCCGTGTGGGCAGCTCAGTGGTTGGGGTCTGGCTGGGGGGAGGATGGTGATTTAGAGCCAAGTCATTAAGTTGGGAAGGAAAGAACGGTGAGCCGTAGAGACCTCACAGAGGAAGCAGGTGGTGACACCTGGGGGTCAGTGGGCACCAGCTACCCCGGACCCTGACTGGGGGGGGGTCAAGATGAAGAGAAGGCCAGAGGTCACCGAGTGACAGAGGATGGGGAGCAGCCTGGAGGCAGCAGAGGGAGATAGTGAAGGGAGGGCCGGGCCTGGGGCCAGGCCGAGTGTTAGTAAGAGTGGGCAGATGGAGTCAGGAACAGACTGAAGAGAAAGGGGGGTTTGTTGCCCAAGGAATCAGGATGAAACTTTTGGGAGGCATCGGGGGCGTCTGTAAAATGGGGAGACAGTGGTAGTCCCTGACCCCAAGGCTGCTGGGGGACCAATGTGTAGGGGGCTAATAGAGGAATCTTCTGATTGGCAGAGCCAGAATGTGCTGACCCTTGACCTCGGCCTCTTGGGCATTTTCCCTGCGCTTCCGGGAAGGTACCAGGAGGCTGTGACCTTGGCCAAGCTGGAGACCAGGGGAAGGGGGAGGGGACAGAGCAGAGAGCGAGCGCTCACCCCTGGCCCGAGGTGGGGAGAGGGGGAGAAATGCTTTGTCCTTTGGGTCCCCATCCGGTCCCCCAATGACTGTCCCCTTGTGAAAGCTAAAGGGCTCTTGTCTCCGACAGTTCCCGCTGGCCGGGGCTTGGACAGGGCACTAAAAGGACGACGCGGGCCCTCGGGGCGCCCCCGGCCAGAGGAAGGCCCAGCCTTGCTTCAGGGAACCCACCTCGGCGCTCGCCGGCTAAAGGTCCCCCTCCTCAAACCTGCGGAGGCCGGGCCCGGCTCCTCAAGGAGCGGCCACTCCCAGCGACTGCGAGATGGGCATCGGCAGCTTTCAGAGGAGGGCTCGAAGCCGTCTCTGATCAGGGGAAATGCTCCGAAACTCGGAGGGCAAAGCGCTACCTCCCCCCGCCGGGTGGTAGGGACGAGAAAAGGGAGACGTGGGAGAGGGGGCGCTCGCCCCTCGCTGCAGCGTTCTGAGGCGCGACTGGAAACTGGGCCCAAAGGCCAAACTGCACATGCCCCGGGGGCGCTGCCCCAGGCATCCCCCAAAGGGGGAAGGACCGTTCCGCGACAGGATCCTGGTAGCGGCAGTGGGAAAACAGAACCATCTAAGCTGGGCCCAGGGCTGGGCCATGAGACCCCGGGCCGGAGCGACAGAAAGCCAAGCGAGCGGAACCAGTGCCGGCAGCAGCGCTCCAGGCCCGCCTGAAGGGTCGAGCCATTCTCAGCAGTAAAGGGACGGGACGGTCCCGAAGGACTCGTGAGGAAAAATGCTACCTTGCCCCGACAAAAGCAGCCGACGCTGTCCGAGTGCGGCGCAAAGCGGGCTTTGTGTCACCTTTGGGCCGTTTTCTTCCACAAAATGACTAGTTAGGAAGCGTTCTCCCCGCCGTCCGAGCTGTGTCGGGTTGGCTACTCTCGGGGAAGGCCGAGGGGAGAAAAGGATGGAGGCGAAAGAACCAAGGCCCACAACTTTCCACGGGGAACCAATGACGGCAGCTTTCTCTCGGGCAGATGAGTGATAAGTGTAGGAAGTGAGAAGAACCGCACACGCTTAACGTGGATCGGACCACTTGCTGCCGGGGGGAGGGGAGGGAGAAAGAAGAGGTTCTACGAGGGTGGCCGCTGGATTTCCAAAATAAACCATGATCAAGATGGAAAAGAATAAATAAAATGATGACCGAGTTTGTCAGAGGAAGGGGAAGCCAGATTTGGGGCGAGTGATTTTCTGGGGTCCACAGAAAGGATCTGTAGGGCCAAAAGTTCTGAAGGATCAAAAGGGCCAAGCCGAATCATCTCAGTGGGAGGGAGATGCCCCCCGAGAACAAGCTCTGTGGTGGCCCAATGTGGCGGCCGGCGTGGATCCCCCAAGGGGCCACATCCCTCCCCGTTCCCTCACCCAAGTGACTGCGGCTCCCACAAGGAGGCTGACGAACGGCCCACATCCGCGCCTGCCTCTGGTCTGCCTCCCCGGTAATCTCACAGCTCCCCGAGTTCAGTGGGCCTCCTCCCACCCCACATGGCCTCCCCAACCTGGCCCCCCCCAAACATCTCTTCGGGGAGATGGCAGTCTGAGAGACCTTCAGCCCAGAAGCAGCTCAACATGGCTGGGTGACCACCACTCACCCCCAGGCTCGCCAGGCCCCCTGTCTGGAGGAAGGGGCCGTCACCCCCATTTCAGTGACAATGAACCGGATCTTCCTGAGGCCGGGGCCCGGGACACATGTGCAGCCCCCTCCAGCCTCACAGGCCTCTGTGGTCCCCGCTAGCGGCAGCTCCGCTGGGCCAAGAGGGGGCTTGGTGGCCGTGGCGGGGAGGAGGTCCAAGGGCCTCTCCTTCAGTGGCTCTTGCGGGCTTTGGGAACGGTCCCTGACCCCCCACCCCTCGTGGGAGCCGTGGCCCTCGTTCCCTCGCCCGCCGAGGAGGGGAGGCCCGTTCTCGTGCTCCTCCAAAGGAGGGAACACAGATCTCATAGCATGTGTGCGGACGCCGCTCGAGGCCTCGCTGGAGCCAACAGGAAAGATGGCCACGTATAAAAAGTAAGCTTCGAAATCAGGAATAGTTTTAAAACATAATGGACTGAACAGAACTGTTCAACATTGACCCTCCCTCACACAAAAACCACCCCAAGTCCCAGGCTGTGTCCTAGAAAACCCCCCAGCACCAGAGGGGCTGCTCTTCACGTCAAAGCAACCGACAAGGGGGACGGACGGACGTCCCCCAATGCCCGGGGCCCTCGGCCGCCACTGGCGGCCCGGGGACCCAGAGGTCAGCTCCACAAAGCGTCCTCCCGCGGCACGGCCGGGACCGGGCCGGCCTCAAAGGGGAGTCCTTGTCCCCCAGCGGGCGCCGGCCCCCAGGAGCCCCCACGCTCCCTCGGGCTCTGGCGGGCTGGAGGTGCCGGGAGCCACGGCCGCCGAGGCCGAGGCCAGAGGGGGAGGGTAAGTCCGCGGCTCTCCGGACGGTCATTTCCTGCTAGGAAGAGAAGGAAAGTGAAGCCGTGGCCGCCGCGAGGGAGCTGGACGCCGGGGCTGGGCCGTCCTACCTGGCCGCGCCGGGGCGGCCTCAGGACTCCGCGTCCGAGTCGGAGCTGCTCTGCCGACTGATCTCGATCTGCAGGCTGGGCAGGCGCTCCAGGCGGCTCTTCTTCTGGTGCGACTGCTCCTTCTCCTTGATCAGTGCACCCCAGGCCCGCTGCAGCTCTGAGTCCTCCTCCTCGGGGGCCGCCGCCGCCACCGCCGGCTCTGCCTTCTCGGTCCCCTTCTCTTTGGCCTTGGCGGCGGAGCCCAAGCGCGTCCATAAGCTGCCTGTGGGAGGAGGGCGCGTGGTCACCGATCCCTGTGCCTCTGGGGGTCCCTTGCTGAAGGGATGAGGTGTCCCCGACCCTGGGCCTGGCTCTGTGCCCAGGGCTGATGACCAGAAAGAGACAGCCCTGCCCTCTGGGGGAGGGGGTCACGCCGGGGGCTCCCCCAGTGGGATGATGCGGGGCAAAGCCTGCAGGAAAGACATGTGACCGGTCTGGCCGGACCGCAGAGCGGGGGGGGGGGGGGGGGGGGTGGGGGTGGCTGGGGCCTGTTTGACCTGGAAGGTGCTTGATGCACTGGATCGAGGGCCTGGGGCTGCCCCCGGCACCCACCTGACTTCTTCTCCCGGGTGTCAGAGTAGAGGCCCTTGACGTCCTGCCTGGGGATGCCCAGCCGGCTGTGGACGTCGGACATGGGTTCCCGGCGGGGGGCAAAGGCGCCGCTCAGAGTCTTCCCTTCTGGAGAGTGCGGTCTCTTTCCCAGTCTCTGCCGGACATCTGGGCACAGGGAGGGAAAAGCTCAGGGACCCGGGGGGCTGCAGCGCTCCCAGGGAGGATGCATGGGGCCTCCTCCGCCTTCCCTCCCTCTCCCCCAAAGAGCTTCAGGGGCCCGGTGGGAAGCGTACCCGACTTGCCGCTGCCCGTGGGCGGCCTCTGCGCCGTGCTCTGCCGCTTCTCCTCCAGCAGGAGCCGCACGTCGGCGACTTTGTCCGACGACCCTTTGCTCCCGATGCGGTTTTTGACGTTGCTGGCAGCCACGCTGTCCGCCCTCATGGAGTTCCTGCACAAAAGCAGGCGCTGCAGAGTTCTTACCCGGGGGCGCTGGACGAAGCCAGGGGAGGGGTGGCCCGTCCACTCCGTGACTAGTGTGCGCCCGCCCCCCGGGAGGCTGCCGGGCGCTCCTCGTCCCCGGGGCCGAGCCCGTGCTTTCCTCCCCATGCTACGACAACCCCCTCCGGTGCCTCCCGGTCCAGCACAGTGGGGTCTGGGGGACACGCCAGGACTGGGGAGGACTTGCCCCAGCAGTGTGGGATTGGACAGACTTGTACCTGCTCCCATCATTAACTGCTCCAAAGGCAAAAGTCGTGGGTCCCACAACGAAGGGAGCAGGGTGGAGAGTGGGGGCCCTGAGTTCTAATCCTGCCTTAAGTTTCCTATCCAGTCCCAGCCTCCTTTTCCAGGGTTACAAACCCCGAGTCTCTCACAAGCCCGTGTGGAAGGAGCGCGTCACCGGGCGTCCCGGAGAAGACTCTCTGCTGATCGCAACCTTGCGGGGGCCGGCCTCTTGTTCTAAAAGTGGCTCCTTCCCGCCCCCCCCCTTGGGCTAACTGACTTGGGGGAAGGACACGAGTGCGAGTCTTGTTCAGCTGCCAGAGGGTGGGGGGTGGGTGGAGGGAGGAGGCCCGGGGGCCCGCCCACCTTACCGGATGCTTCTCAGCTGGGACTCCACCTCGTCGGCGTACATGGTCATCTTCAAGCTCTTCTTCGGGGAGGGCGTGGAAATCATCTTCAGCTCCAGGTCATAGTCCATCTCGTCCGAGTCGGAGCCCGAGCCGCTGGCGCTGGCGCGGCGGGAGCCGCTTCGTTCGCGCGCTTGCTTGAAGGCCTGCAGCTCATCCCGGTATTCCACCACGATCCTGTCATCTTCATCCATGTCCTGGTCCTCCTCCTCTTCCTCCTCCTCCTCCTCTTCCTCCTCAATAGGCTCCTCTGGAACGTTCACCAGACCTGGGGAAATTCAGTCAAGAGCCAATGGAGAGAGCCCCAATGGCGGTGGCTTCTGGACCCAGATACAGTCCAAGCAAAGCGGGGAAGAGGGGAAGCCCTGGGGAGCCCCGGGTACCTGCGTGCCGGTGCTTGTAGGGGGGGGTCAAGGTCAGGCCCACGTCATCCCCGATCAGCGTCCGCTTCCTGATCACGTCCCTCTGGATGCGGCGGGAATGGTACCTTCTTTTCCTGGGCCGTTGTCAGAAGAAACACTCAACCCTCCTCCTCCTCCCTCCAAGGACTCCCTGGCCCAGCCCCGGTGCCCGCCGGCTCCCTGGGAGCCTGGGTCGCCCGTTTGGACTCCAAAGCTCCTGCTCTTGCCCCGAGGAGCTGGCCCTTCCTCCCTGCCAGCTGAACTAGCTTCTTGGCAGACCGGCCTCTGCAGGCCTTCGGCCCCTCCTGCCCGGCCCCGTTGGGACGACCTGCGGCTTGGACGGGAGCTCTGGGTCAGCGTGACCCCAGCCTCCAGACGGAGCCCGAAGGGCCGGCCGCTTCCACCCCCCCAGCCCCAAGCAGGTTCTACTTCAGGACCCCAGATCTCGCTGACTGGGCGGTCAAGGCCTCCTGAGCAGCCATTCGGTGTCCCTTAAGGCTAAGAACTCAAGGACCCAAATCTGGTGACGCTCCCCTCCCCCCCCCCAGCCCCCTGTTGCGTGGGAGCCATAGCTGTTGCGTGGCCCCCAGGCCAAGTCCCAAAGACCCCTCCCGGGGCTGGGGGTAGGGCTGCCTGAGAGGAGGGATGGGGAGAGGGAGAATGGAGGGCCCCCCATAGCCCACAGTCCCCACACTCACCAGGAGTTGCTGAGGATGCCCTTCATACCCCCATAGTTGGGGTTCCCATACTTCATGTAGTACTGGCTCCTCCGGGCGGCCCCCAGCTCCTTCTTGTCATCTACATAAGACAAGAGCAGATGGCACTGAGATGAGGGGGTCCTGCCACTGAGGTCGGGGGGGGGGGTCCTGGCACTGAGGTCGGAGGGCCCTGGCACTGAGATTGGGGGGGTCCTGATGCTGAGGTCAGAGGCCCCCTGGGCCCTCCCCACAGGCCAGAGCCGCGCTGCCTGTCCCGGCCACACAGCAGCCCCCACACGGAGTGGGCCCCAGGTGCTGGTGTCACCCCCACGCGGACCCCCGCCTCCAGCCCAGCCCTACCTTTCGTGGCAAACCTCATGAACAGCTTGTTCCCCTTGGCCAGCTTGTTGGCCGGCCGGAGATCGTTCCGCAAGAGGGAGTCTTCTTCCACCTGGGACAGCGCCTCCAACTTGAGAATGTAAAACGGTGGCAGAATAAAGAGCATCTCCCGGCTCGCCTCCGCGCTCCCACCCACCCCGCCGGGGTCTGTGAGCCGCCCTTTCCGGGTCCCTTCCCAGATGCCTCCTGGGGGTGGGGAGGACCGGGAGGGAGGACGTCGTCCTAGAAGGCTCCAATCTGCGTCTTGCCCCACGGCGAGAAAGCCAGACACACCCTCTCGGGGGTTCTAGGGCCGGGACCCCCACCCTCTGCTGGGGGCCTCAGGACTGACCTCCAGGTCACTGGCAGTGTCATCTTCGACCTCCCCTTCCTCAGTCTCGTCGTCGGAGCTGTCCTGTTTGTCTACATTGGGGTGAGAGAAGCGATGAGCCCCCAAATTTCGGGTCCCTCAGAGGCCGCCCCCCACCCCCCCGTCTCCCCCGGTACCTTTCCTTATCTTTTCTGGGGCCTTCTCCACGCCGGTCTCTCGGGCCTTGGCTTTATCCGAGCTGGGCAAGGAGCTCATATTGATCAGGGCTCGCGTTGCAGTCACCTCATCCAGCCAGACCACGTTACCTGGCAGAGGAGGGGGGGCCTCTCGTTAAATGTCTGCGTGTGGGACCACGTTAGGGAGCGCCTGCGGCTTCAACTCTGAGGGGGTCCCCAGGCGCACACACGGGCCAACAGTGGCCCCGCCTTGAGCCCCTCCCCCCTGGCCAAACACGGGGTCCCGCTCCGTCCGCCATGCCCAGGCAGGTGCAGATGGGTCTGGATGCCCTGGGGACCCAGGGATGCCACAATGCTCACAGCAGCTGTTTTGGGGGCAGAGCAGAACTGGACACAAAGGTCAGAGACCCCTTCCCTCCCCCCCTTCCCCCCACCCCAGGTTCTGGTGTCTGGGCCTTGGACGCACACCTTGATGCCCAACACACAAAAGGAGCAGGGGACCAGACCCCGGGGGAGCGGGGGTCAGCACCCAGGTTGGGGGGGGCCTACTGCAGAGGGATTCACCCTGAACCCCTGGAGTGCCGCCTCCACAGGAGGTGGTCTGCGGGCTACCCAGGTGAGGGGACGGCCTCCCCCGAGTTCCTGTGGTAGCTCAGGCTCAGAGGGCTGCCATGTGGGTGAGCATACGCAGGTACTGGCTTGTGGCCGTGAGCAACTACCACTGACAGATACAATGACCGCTATACCCCTCCTGATTTCCAAGGGGGGCTGGGCTGACTGGAGCCAGATCCCCAGAGCCAGGGCCTTGCCCCGCCCCAAAAATCCCCATTTTGCCTGAAGAATGGGCACAAGTGCCCACCAAGAGCCGCCCCCATTGGGGGAGCTCGGCAGGGGACCGAGGTCCATGGGACTGGACAGGGCGTGGCAGAGCCTCCTGTGGCCGTGGGGTCTCCAGGAGGAGCTTCTCTGACCAGGCCCATTTCTCCAGCCCCTCCTCCTCCCCCCATCTGGACCTGCCACAGGCTAGGGACTTATTTGATCCTGCCCCCCGCCCCCGCCCCCAGAGAAAGATCAGAAGGTTTAGGCAGGGCAGATGCTCGCAGGCGCTGTCACTACGTGCATCTGAGGCTCCTGCGCCGCCCTCACCCCAAGCCCGGCTCTGGTGTCGTTCCCCCCCCCCCCCCCCAGGCCTCCGGGCTGCCGGCCGGCACTTACAGGAGGTGTCGTCCAGCCACTCGATGTGAGCAGGGGGGTACTCCTTGAAGTACGCAAAGATGTCCTGGGTGCTCATCTCATCCACTCCGCAGACGTAGATGGTCTCCAGTCTCACCTTGGGGATCGCTGGGAAGACAGAGGCGGAAGCGGGCGGTCACCGCCGGCCCAGACCCCATGGCCCTCACCGCAGGATGCCGGCGACCCCTTCTCGTGATCTCTCGGGGTCAGGCCCGTAGCCCCTCACTTTTAGCCACGCGGCTCCTGCAGCGTCAGCTCCCACATGGGGGAGGGGGGTCACATGACTAGACCTGAGCTTTAAGAAAACCACCAGGTGAACAAGTCGACTAGAGCAGGGACAAGATGATGAGAGAACTGGGTCACTGAGGGCCCCGAGGAAGGGCTCTGGGTTGACCGGGAGGAGCAAGAGGGCGACCTCTGCTTTAGACTGACCAAGTCTGCCCTCAGACCCAGAGAAGCAAGGCCACAGGGCGGCCGAGGGGGCCGGGCAAAGGGCCCAGAGATCAGAAGTGGGCGAGGGGTAAGGGTTGGTTCCGGAAGGGAAGAGGCGCTCTTGGGGTCAGTCCCACTCATCTCAGAAGATGGCTCACGGCGTGTGCCGCCTCTGACTCAGTCCTACGCCCCACGAGAAAAAGGACGCGCGGTGCAGAAACGTCAACCGCAGCTCCTCTGGGGGAAGTGAGGTCAGGGCAGTGCCCATGGGCAGGGGCTGGAGCAGCGCGGGGGCAGACACGGGCCGGCAGAGGCCGGAGCAGCGCGGGGGCAGACACGGGCCGGCAGAGGCTGTGGGCCTGCCAAGGCAGGCTCGGGCAGGTGCCATGTGGCTGCAGCCAGCAGAAAGCGGGCACGGTGCTGCCGAGTTTTCCCAGGAGGAGCTGGGGAGAGAATCAGAGCCTCCAGCTGAAGGGGGCCGTCCAGCCTCCTGGGGGGTCAGTGGGCTCCCCATACATCCTGCTGGATGGGAATGACCGCCCGGCTTAGCTTCTGTCAGAAGTGAGGGCAGAATCACGGGGAGCCAGGGAAGGAGTGGGCCCTGTCAGTGGGAAAGCAGGGAATCTCAAGGAGCCCCTTGTCCATAAGTTGGGGGAGCCCTTGGGATCAAAGCAAGGATCTGCACCTGTGGGACGGCTGCACCCGGGGAGGAATTTAGATTCGGTGACTCGGAGTGAGTCCCGAGCACTGGGAGCCCGAGCGCTGCCCCCCTTAAGCTAGCTCCGAGCCAGCCCTCCCGGCTCCTCCCCAGGAGCTTCCCCAGGCTCCGAGAGCGCCTGTTGGGTCTCCTCCCAGGGGCCGGGCTGTCCCTGTTACGGTGAGGAGACAAGGGCAACTAGATAGTGGCGGTTCACTTTGCCTGATCTAATCTCACCACAAATAATGGTTCTCTAGGATACAGCGATTGGTTCGTACTCAGCGCTGATCTAATTACAAGAGAGCAGGGAGCTGGGACAAGCTCAGCCAGGGTGGACGCGGAGGCAGATTCACTCCCCTGTCCCCCTCGGGGGTGCCAGACGCCGGAGCCTGAGCCCAGGAATGCCGGAGCCCGAGCCCGGGGACATTGGAGCCCGAGCCTGGGGATGCCGGAGCCCGAGCCTGGGGACGTTGGAGCCCGAGCCGGGGGATGCCGGAGCCCGAGCTGGGGGATGCCGGAGCCCGAGCCGGGGGATGCCGGAGCCCGAGCCGGGGGACGTTGGAGCCTGAGCCCGGGGATGCCGGAGCCCGAGCTGGGGGATGCCGGAGGCCGAGCCCGGGGACGTTGGAGCCCGAGCCTGGGGATGCCGGAGCCCGAGCCGGGGGACGTTGGAGCCTGAGCCGGGGACGCCGGAGCTGGAGCCCAAGCCGGGGATGCTGGAGTCCGAGCCGGGGATGCTGGAGTCCGAGCCGGGGGACGTTGGAGCCCGAGGCCGGCGCCCCTCCCCCAGCCCCTCCCCCCAGCGCCAGCACCCTACCTTTCTTCATCATATCCCGGTCCAGGGCCACGTTCCTCTGGGCAAGGTTGACCTCGGCCCGGAAGTGGAAGCGCTTGGCGCGCTGCTCCTTCTTCTGGATGGCCTCCTGGAGAGGGGGGGCCGAGAATGAGGGGGAGGAGCGGCTGCGCCCGCCGGGAGCACGGAGCCGGCACGGCGCCCTCCCATACCCCCGGCGGCCCCTCCCCCCGAGGCTTCCCTCCTGGGCGGCCGGGGCCCACGGACGCGCTGCCCGCCGGGAGAAGGGAGCGCCCGGGCAGAGCCGGACACTCCGAGGGATCCCGCCCTGCACACAGTTGGCGCCTAATAAGCGGCTTCCTGGCTGGCTGACAGGAGGGGGGGGGGCCAGCACCGCGGGAGGGGGGGCACCCCCGGCAGGTGCATTGTGGGGAGGGCCTCCCCGCGGCCCCTCCCTACCTTGGAGGTGACGTCGATGCCCGTGATGAAGCTCCCCGCCTTGTTCTCGTAGCGGCGGCTCGTGTCCTAGAACGAGACGGGCCGTGAGGGCCTGAGCCCGCCCCCGCTCCCCGCCGCCCAACGGCCCCGGCGCGCCCGGAGGGAGGCCCTGCGGGCGCAGCCGCCCGGCGTCGGGCCCCGCGTCCTACCGGCAGCAGCGAGCGCCGCAGCGGCCCGGCCTCCAGCTCGCCCTCCTCCACCTCCATGGGCTCGGGCTCGCCCCGCTCGGGACCCGGCCCCAGCAGCCCCAGGGCCGGCCCCCCCGTTGGCGCCGCCGCCGCCGCCGCCTCGGCCTTCACTGACACCCGCAGGCCGCGCACGGCCGCCATGGCGCCGCCGCCGCCGCCGTCCGCCCGCCCTCCCGCAGTGCCAGCGAGAGCGCGTGCGCGCCGCCCAGAGCGCCGCCGCACGCCCGCGCGCGCACCAGCGAGAGCGAGCGGGCCGCCCAGAGCGCCGCGAACGTACCATTGAGATGTGGCCCGCGTGGCCTAGAGCGTCCACAAGGATCTCACCACGCCCCCTCCGCCCTGGGGGCGGAGCCGTTACCATGGTTACGGCTTCCCTGGCTCTGGAGTCTGCGCAGTCGGGCTGGGAGGGAGTCCCTGCAGGAATTCGGGGTCCCCCGCGCCCCTCGGCCTCCTCCATCCCCCTGCTTCCATAGAGGCCTTCTGGAGCGGGCGGACTTTGTTTCCTCCAGCATCTATGAAGCACTTACTGCTGCCCCCCGAGGGGGTCCCAGGTCCGCCTTGCTCTTGAGGGGCGGAGGCTCTACGGGGGCGCGACCCCTGGAAGGCCGGGCTGCAGACCCAGGGACCTAGAGCCGGGCCCCGGAGCCAGCTGCGGGAGGGCACACGCGGGGGTGGAGGAGCTGCCAGTCCGGGAGGACTCTGGCCCCGCCCGGCGCCGTCAGCCCGCCGGGACCGCCCGCTGTCCGTGTGTCCTGTTCCTTCCGCCCGGCCCCGCGGTTCCGGGGGGTGATCAGAGATGTGGGGTCGGGGGCACCAGCCTGAGCGAGACCAGGAGGAGCTGCCCCTGCTCTCTGTGGGCGAAAGAATTCAGTTCCTGGCGCTGACCGGTTCTCCCTGCCCCGGGCCACGGGGACTGTGTCCTGGGGGTGACGGGCTCTCCCTGCCCCCCTCCCCCCCACGGGGACTGTGTCCTGGGGGTGACGGGCTCTCCCTGCCCCCCCCACGGGGACCGTGTCCTGGGGTGACGGGCTCTCCCTGCCCCCCTCCCCCCCACGGGGACCGTGTCCTGGGGGTGACGGGCTCTCCCTGCCCCCCCCCCCCCACGGGGCCCGTGTCCCTGGGGGTGACGGGCTCTCCCTGCCCCCATGGGGACCGTGTCCTGGGGTGACGGCTCTCCCTTGCCCCCCCTCCCCCACGGGACCGTTCCTGGGGTGGCAGGCCTCCCTGCCCCCCATGGGGCGGTGTCCTGGGGGCGGGCTCTCCTGCCCCCCTCCCCACGGGGACCGGTCCTGGGGGTGGGCTCTCCCCCCCCCAGGGGACCATGTCCTGGGGATGACGGGCTCCCTGCCCCCTCCCCACGGGGGCGGTGTCCGGGGTGGCGGGTCTCCCTGCCCCCCCCCCCCGGGGACCTTCCGGGGGTGCGGCTCTCCCTGCCCCCCCCCACGGGGACCGTTCCTGGGGGACGGGGCTCTCCCTGCCCCCCCCCCCCCCACGGGGACCGTGTCCTGGGGGTGACGGGCTCTCCCTGCCCCCCTCCCCCCCACGGGGACCGTGTCCTGGGGTGACGGGCTCCCCACCCTAGGGCGCGCACCCACAGACTGCTCCCTGGCCTCTGTCCTTTCCCTCGGGTCACCTCCCCCCGGGCCCGGGGTCTTGTTCAGGCCCGTCCGGCCTTGGGTCGGGGTCACGCGGGGACCCAGGGGAAGGCGGCGCCAGCGCCCGCTGTGGGGGTGGGGCTTGTACCCCAGACAATAGCGTGGGAGCCCGAGGAGGGAAAGTGGGCGCGCATCCAAGGTCCGGCCCGAGGGTCTTGGCCCCTGGGGCAAGCCGTGGCCCCCCGGGCCGGGCCGAATCTTCCCGGCCCCGGGCCTGCGGGCTGGGCGCCTTCCAGGGGCGGGCCTCCAGGCGGCGGCTGTGGGGGCGGGGCTGGGGAGCACGGGGGGGGGGGGGGGGGCCTTCAGTCCGCGGCCCCCGGGGTGCTCCCCGCGGCGCCTGAGCCGCCTCCAGGGGGCGCTGCTCACGCTGCTGCTTGGGAAGGCTCCAGCCCGGGTTGGCTGGGGACGGGCGGCGGGAATGCGCGGGACGCGATGATTGGGGCCGCCAGGGGGGCCTGGGAAGGCCCCTGGGGCGGGAGGGCCCGGGGTGCAGATCCGGCTGGGGGCCTGGGCGGCGCGGCCCCCCGCTGCCTCGGGAACAAGTGCAACCAGGCGCCTCGGCTGCCCGGGTGCGGGGCGTCCGGCCCGGACTCGGGCAGGAAGGCGGCTCGTCCAGAAAGGGGCCGGGCCCACGGCCGCCGCCTCCCCCCCTCCCCTCCCCTCTCCCCCCTCTCCCCCTTCCCTCTGCCCCTCTCCCCCCCCCCTCTCCCCTCCCCTTTCTCCCCTCCCCCTCTCCTCCTCCTCCCCCTTCCTCTCCCCCTCCCTCCCCTTTCCCCTTCCTCCCTCTCCCCCCCCTCCCCTCCCTCCCTCCCCTCCCTCCCTCTCCCCCTCCCCTCTCCCCCCCTCCCCCCCTTCCCCCCCCCCTCCCCTTCCCCCCTCCCCCCCCTCTTCCCTTCCCCCCCCTCCCCCTCCCCCTCTCCTCCCCCCTCCCCTTTTCCCCCTCCCCTCCCCCTTCCCCTCCCCTCCCTGCCCCCCCCTCCCCCCTTTCTGCCCGGGGGCCTCCCTGAGGGGGGGGCTGCGCGCGCCCCCCTCGCCCTTGGGCCCCCCCCAGCGCCCCGGTCTGGATCCCACGCAGGAGAACCCCCCGCCGGCCTCCCGCCCCTCCTCTCCCCCCGCGCCCCCAAGCGCCCCCCCGGAGGGAGAAAAGGCACAGAGCTCCGCCCTCGGGCCCAGGCTTCATCTGGGACCAGCGCCCCCGCGATGGGGCCTCAGCGGTGACCCTTAAAAGGCCTTGCTCCTGTCAGGGGCAGCCCCACCTCCGGGGCCCGGGAGGTGCCAGAAGCCCGGCCCGACCCCCCCCCCTTCCGGCCCCGGCCCCCGCCAGCGTCCGGCCATTTTGTTTTAACTCCTTTGTCCATTCTTAACGGCCGTTCAAGAGAGGGGCCAGGGCCCAAGGCCTTCCTCCCAGCCCTTCTGCCTCGTGGCCCTCCCCCCCAGCGCCCCTCCCAGCTGCCCCAGGGCTATTCAGCCCCTGTTACCCCGGGGCTCCCCAGGCAGAAGTCCAGATAAAATCCAGCCTCGGAAGATGGCAACACGGCCCCAAAGGCGGCCTGGGGGCAGCCAAAGCCCCGCCCCGGCCAGTCTGTCCGGCCCCGTGCCCCTGCCCGGCCGGTCCGGCCCCGTGCCCCCCGCCAGTCTGTCCGGGCCCCGTGCCCCTGCCAAGTCAGTCCGGCTCTGTGGCCCCCCGCCAGTCTGTCCGGCCCCGTGCCCCCGCCCAGCGGTGCGGCCCCGTGCCCCCCGCCAGTCTGTCCGGCCCCGTGCCCCCGCCCAGCGGTGCGGCCCCGTGCCCCCCGCCAGTCTGTCCGGCCCCGTGCCCCCGCCCAGCGGTGCGGCCCTGTGCCCCCAGCCTGGCGGTCCCGCTTCTTGGAGGCCGTGACTCCCTGCTCCCTCCCTGGCCGCCCCAGCTCATGCTCCCCGGGGGCCCCGGGGGCCGTGTCTCTGGTCCCAAGGGCCCTCCTGTCCGTCGTGGCCAAGCTCCCAGAAGGGGCGCCTCCAGCAGACGCTCCCACTTCTGATCCCCTTGTGCCTCCCACACCGCCCTCCCCATGACTCTTCGCTGACCTCTCTAAAAGAATTATTTTGACCTCCTTTTGGTTTTTGACTTCCAAAGTCTCTGCCCCCCAGAAGGGAAGCAGTAGATTGTCAGTCATATTGCTAGGATACTTCAGGATTACCCCGCCCCCAAAGCAAGAAGAATCCAGGGAGCACATGACCCTTCCATTTGACTTGGGGGTCATCAGTTCTCTCTGGCGTTTTTCTGGGCGAGACCTCCAGCCCTCCACCCTTCTCTTTGCCCCGTTTCCCCTGACCTTGCAGCCCAGGACACTGTGGGTCTCTCTCAGGCCACCTTGACTCCTGGTCCTCGGCATCTGGCCACTCCTTTCCCGTCTTCTTGGCCCAGGTCAGGCCCCCGACCACAGGGAGTCCATGAGTTCTGTCCTGGGTCCTTTTCTCGGGTCCTTTCCCCTGGGTCCTTCCCCCCGGACCGCTTCAGCGGGCGCCCTCATCTGCTGCCTTGGATCCAACGACCACCGCTCCGCTGCTAGCTCTCCAACCTCCCTTTCTCTGCTTCCCTGCCGTCCCCACACCCGTGTCCAGCTGCCTCCCCGACATCTCCCAGGGGGCGTCCAGGAGCCGCAGCAAATTCTAAATGTTCAAACGGATTTCCCTCCCCCCCCCCCACCTTCCCTACGTTTTTGTTTTTCCTTATCGGATGGCCATGACATGGGGGGGGGGGGGCGCCATGACAATCACAGCGAGGGAGGCCTGGGCAAGGTCGCCGGCCTCGCTTTCTCAAGGGACTTTGGTGATTTCAGCCTGTCCCTCTAACCTCCTTTTCCATATTCCAACCGGGACTAAGACTGGTCTCCGCTTGGGATTCTGCGACGCCACCCTCCATTCTCGCCGTTCCCCCCTTTATTTTGTCTCTCCTAATGTATTTTTGCTCAGGTTCTGGAAAATCCTCCTTTGGCTGTTTAACTGGCCTAGCAGCGGTCAGTTAAACATCAATTCGTGCTGTCTCGTTTTTATTATATTGACACAGTCCAGCCATGGACAATGAATCTCGTTCCAGTTAGTGATGGCTTCCTTTCTCTTCCCTTTGCTTGAAGGACTAAGTAGACCCAATATTTTCCCCTTCTCCTTTCGTACTATTCTCTTCCTGAGGCGGAGCACGGATTTAAGCGCCTTCCACAGGCCCAGGAGGACTAAGTACCTCCCATGTGCCAGGAATACAAAAGCAAAACACATCCCTCCTCTAAAGGACTCTTATTCTACCGGGAGAGAGAACCTACAGAGCCCGTGTGCACAGGACCCAAATCAGAGAGAACCAGTCTGAGAGAGGCAGCTCTGGGAAAAGGGAAGCCAGAAGTGAGGCGGGCAGACCACATCCGGCCCATTCTGGTGGCCATTTCTGCCCCTACGGCCGGCGGAGAGGGCGAGGCAGGGCAAGGCTGTGCGTCCTCTGGGCCGTGGAATCTCCCACGCAGGCACCTTTGTCTTGGGTGACCTGGACATGTACCAAGCCCAGATCCATTTACATGAACCTCAGAGGGGTGTCCCTCTGCTGGAACTGAGTGATGGGGGACCCCGCCACCGTGTGCCAGCCTCCGGAGGGGCCAGGACCCTTGGCAGGGGCGCAGCTGCCCTGACCCCGCACAAACAGGATTCCGCGGGACCCTCTCACAGCCCTGGGAGGGGGCGACTCTTGTCAGCCTCTCATTTGAGAAATGGGGAAACTGAGGCAGGCCAAGTTCAATGACCCGACAGGGAAAATGCAAGAGTTTCTGAGGCAGGATTAAAACTCAGGCCCTTTTTTTTCATTCTGCCACCCAGCTCTCTTCTCCAGGACCCCCTAAAGCTAGAGGGAAGGCAGGGTGCTGGGGGAGCAGGGCAGCTGGGGGCACTGGGGGGGCAGGGCTGGCCCAGAGCCACGGTTTGCTTGTTGGCTATACCGCCACCCAGGGGTCACTTACAGGCCTCCAACCTTTGGCTGCCCGGGCCCCTGGAGCACCTGGGAGCCTTTAACTTACGGTGATTAATGAGTGGCTGAATGGGGCTCCTTTGGGACCTGGCTGTCTGTCGTCCTCGCAGCTGCCCCTGCCCCCTCCTCAGCTGCTCCCTCCCCCTGACCTCCCCTCATCATCCTGGGAAGGGGGCTCCCGGGCCCAGATGAGTCAGGGCCTGCTCTGGGGCTTCCTGGGGTACCACCAGCTCAAAAGAGGGAGCCGGGGAAGCCAGGGTCAGGGGCCAGGGGCAGGGCCGCGGAGGCTCCCCGGCAGCTGGCTCCCTTCGGGCAGCACCAGGCCCTGGGCGGCTCACAGCCCCTTTGCCCTCGCTTGCCCAGACCAACATTCCTGCGCTCGCAGCCGTGTTCCCACACGCTCGCTTTGTCCAAGAAGCCTCTGCCCAAGGGAGGGAGAGGCAGTAGAGGGGCAGGCAGTGGAGAGGCAGGGGGGGCGTCTCCCCTGGGCCCCCTGGGCCCCTCACCCCCTCAGCCCCCATGGCCCCTCGCCCCTTGGCCCCTCACTCCCTGGGCCCCTGTGGCCCCTCATCCCTCGGCCCCTCCTGGGCCCCCGTGGCCCCTCGCCCCTCGACCCCTCACCCCTGGGCCCCCATGGCCCCTCACCCTTCATGGCCTTCTCACCCTGGCCCCAAAAGCATTTCAAACCTCCCTTACCCCCCTAACCAAAAACCAAACTTCCCTTTCAGTCTGGGGCCCAAACCCTTGGGGTAACCCCTTAACCCCCTCAAAATAACCTCCCCCTTAAGAAATTTCAATGGGTGGAACTAAATCCCAGGAATCTGGAAAGAAACAAACAGGGCAACTCTAAACCCCTCTAACCCTCCAAACCCAAAACCGGGGGAAACAAAAACTTAACCCCAGGAAAATCCAACCTCACCCAAACCCCCATCCAAAATCCCCCCTCATAAACTTTTTCCCAAGGAATCAGCAAAAAATCCTAAATCCCAAAACAAAAAGGGGAAAAATCTCAATCCAAATCCCAAAACCCACAAAAAAACAAGCCAAACCAAAACCAAAATCACATTAAACTCTCCAATGGCCAAGCCAAAACACCTCATTCCCCAGCCAACTCCCAAAAATAACAAGGAAACAAAATAAAAACAACCCAAGGAAAGGGGGAAAAAATAAAACAAAACAAAACAAGGGGCAAACAAAAACAAGGAAAACAAACAAAGTAAAGGAAAATTAAAAACAGAAAACACAAAATAAAAACAAAAACAAAACACCAAGGTACCCTTCTCTCCAACCATCCCAAAACCGGGAAACAACTCTGGCCTCCAAGTCTTCCTGACCCCCACTTGGCCAAAAACAATTCCCTTGCCAAATTCCCAAAACTTTAACCTGGAAAAAATGGCCCAGAAAAACCAATGCCCAATAACACCTTCCCTAACCCTCAAATGGGCCCAAACCCCCAAAGGCCGAGCCCAAAGGGGAAGGAGGAGGAAAAACCTCCAAATCCTTCTCCCCACCCCTCCCCTTTTCCTTCCAAAACCTCAATTTCCCCAAAGGGTCAAGGAAAACCCTCCTTCACCCGGGCTACAAGGACAAAAACAAATCCTCCTTCCCCTTTCCCCTCTTAAAAATCTGGTCTCCAAATCAACATTGCAAAACCCAATCCTCCCCAGGGAAAACCACCCCCCAAATCAACAAGGGACCCAACCCCCCAAAAAAACACCCCGGTCAACACCAAGCCAGAAACCCACTGGGGCCATAAATCACCCCTCCCCACAAAACCTTAAAACATCCCCATCCAAACACGGGGCCAAAACCCCCATCCCCTCCCTCCATTCCAACTCTACCCCCCCCACCCCAAGCACGGGGCCCAACAACGGGGAAACTGCTGGGGGATCTCCCACCTTGGGAGGAAAACAATCCCAAACCACT
This sequence comes from Sarcophilus harrisii, assembly GCF_902635505.1. Taxonomy (NCBI): domain Eukaryota; kingdom Metazoa; phylum Chordata; class Mammalia; order Dasyuromorphia; family Dasyuridae; genus Sarcophilus; species Sarcophilus harrisii. Next base: position 792,907 of record NC_045428.1, on the reverse strand, counting down.
CCAAAAATGGAAACCATGGAACCCTCAAAAATCAAAACCACCAAACCTAAACCCTCAAAAAACCGTAAACCTCCAAACTTAAACCCCTCAAACTTAAACAGTGGGTGACCCTGGACAAAGGGGCCAAAATTGCCGGGAAACATTCCATAATACCAAACCCAACCAAAAATTTCCGGGGCTGGAAAAGGCAACCCCTTAGGGGTGGGAAAGTTGCCAACCCTCCAAAATTTGGCAATCTCTTTACCTGTCCAAAACAAAACTCCAATGGCCCCAAAACCCCAAAATCCATGGAAACCAACAGGGGGGGGGGGAAAAACAAAACAAGGGAAAAAACAACCACCCCAGAAAACAAAGGGAAAGGGAAAGGAAAATCTACCAAACCTTGGCCCTTCACACTCAGGGCCCTCCAACAAATTCAAACCCTTTCTCAAGGCAAAAAAACATTGGAAACTCAACACCAAAACCCAACCCTAAAACCTTTCTCCCCCTGGGAACTCACAGCCCCCCCTCCCCAAGGGCCCACCCCCCTCTCCCCCAAAAAAACCACTCCCCAAAAAAACCACTCCTTCCAACCAAAAGAAAATCCATAACCTCAAACCCCTTCTTCCGGTTCCCTATCTCTTCCCTGGGGCCAAAACTCTCCCTCCCCTCCCCTCAGCCCAACCACAACTTTTTTGGTTGAAAAAACACAATCTGGGCCCAAAAACTTTAAATCGGTCTAACATAAAAACCCCAACCCCCACCCCAAATCTCATAAAACTTTAAAAGGGAAAAAACCTCTTTCCGGGCATTGGGCCTTTTCCCCCAGGCAGGAAACCAAGGCCAAACATGGCAAACTCCCCAAAAGGCCTCCCTGGTTTCCCCAAGAAAAACGCCCACTCCAACTCCCACCTCAGCCCCAGCCCCTGGGAAAACCCCTCAATCAAGGGAAAAAAACAAGGGAAAACATTGGGCTTTTCCCAATAAACTCTTAAAATTAAACCAACCACCTTTCCCCACTCTCTTCCCCCTCCCCACCAAACCCCCCCTTTCTCATCCTTCCCTTCTCTTTCCCCCCCCTTTCCCCCCACACCCCAAAACCCACTCCCTCCCAAACCACAAACGGCAAACAAGGGGGGGGGAAAAAAAAAAAACCCAGGGGGAAACTAAGTAAAGGGAAACAAAAAAAACTCCAACATAATTAAAAAATCCCAAAAACTCAAACTCTAAACTCCCCAAAACCCTTGTCCCGGGAAAAAACCCCCTCTCTTTCCTCTAAAACAACCAAACAAAAGGAACCCTCCCACATCCACTTAAAAACTCCCTTCCCAAACCCAAAACTTTCCCCCCAAAGGGCAAAAACCCCCATCTTACCTCTTAACAAACCCCCACCCCAAGGCCCACCCACAAAGGAAACCCTCAAAAGTAAACAACCTCCAAACCAACCTCCCAATCTCACACCTCCCGAAAAGGGAACCCCCCGGGCCCAACCCCCAAGGTAAACCCCACCTTGCCTTTAACCCCCCACAACTTCCCATCTTGGAACCGGGTTTATCCGGAAAGAACACAAGGCTCAAACCCTTCAAATCCCAAGGTCCCCCCCCAAAACCACCATTAAACCAAACACAACTCCCTCCCCCCCCTTCCAAACCAAGGCAAAACAAGGAAACAGTGGAAAACCCCCCCCCCCAAAAACCTTCCCCCAATCTGGTGGGGAACCTCTAAAACCTCCAAACTCCAAACAAAATCTTCTAACAACCCACTGCAAACCTCCCAAAACCAAAGGTAAACAAACCCCTCTTCCTTCTTCCCCCCCAGGCCCCAAAAAAAACCTCCCCGGAAACCCTCGGCCAAACCCCCCTCCCAACCATCTCCCCCCACCCTTCCCAAAACCTTTCCCACTAGGAAACCTTAAACTTTCCAACTTCCCCTCCCCAACTTTCGGGCTCTTGGCTCCCCAGGAGCCGGGCCTGGGTCTTGTCAGGAGAGATAAGGGAGCTTATGCTTCCTCCCCAGGCCTGGGAAGATTGATCCCTTCAAAGGCACATGTTTCCAGGGCCGGGGGGAGGGTCTTTGAGGCACCGATGAGACATGGGAGGCGTCTTCTTGCCTGGGACATGGCCCGCGTCCCCCCATGACTGCTCTGACCCGGGGGCTTCGAGTCCCAGAGCACTGCAGGGAACCGGGAAGAACAGCTGTGGCTGGGGGGGGGGGGGGGCTGAGCATGGTTGGATAGAGGGATGACGGAGGGGGTTCTATGGGTCTCACAAAGGAACTTCCCAAGCTAAGCCCCCCCCCCCCCCCGCCTCTGGGTCAGCTGGCAGAGAGTCTCCCATGGGTGTCTCCTGCCCACTCACTCACTCGCTCACTCAGCAGGGAACCAGAGGGTCTGTCGGGCTTGGCCCCCAGAGCCTGGGTTTGGAGCACTGCCCAGCCCGAGGTCCCCAGTGAAAGGTGCCGCAAACTAGCACCCCGATTCCACTTAGCCCAAAAGGGGTAACCCTTTTCTTCTTTTGCTCCTTCCTTCCCTCATCCCGTCCTTCAGCCTTCCTTCCTTCCTTTGCCCATTCCTTCCTTCCCTATCCAGATCCTCCTCCTCCTCCTCACAATCGGTTCTTGTCCCAGCCTGTGCGGCTGGTTTCCATGGCCCCCTCTCCCTGGAGCACTGTCTCTCTGGCTGCCAGTGACTTCTCCCCGGCTTCCAGAACCAACGGCCTTTCTTCACCCCCTGGAACCTCTCTGCACTCAGGGACACTGATGCCCTGGTTCTCCCCCCGGCTTTTCTCCCCCGACTTCCCTGTTGCGGGTCCATCCTGACTACTCTGGCTCCCACCTCTCTGTTCTTTCCTCTTCATCTTTAAGGGTCTTTTTCTTGGAAACCGGGTCCTCACCCGACTTTCCCTTATTACTTCTAAGTTGGTGGTTCCCACATGTGTCCCTTGGGCCCCGAACTCCGGGCCTAAGTTTTCGATTCCATCCTGCGTGTCCCAGGAGAGGGTCCCTTTTCTGACGCTAGGATTGGGAAGCAGAGGGATCTGGGGGCTGGAGCTGGAGGCGGGTGGTCTCCCTGAAAGCAGTTGGGGGAGCAGAAAGTAGTCAAAGCGCTCCTGGGATTTAGAGGGATGTGGAGATCATCGAGCTCGGTTTTCTCGTCCTACATGAGGAAACCGAGGACTAGACTTGAAGTTCCTCCCTCCAGGCCCACGCGTCCATTGCTGCCACTTCTCAGGGCTGACGCCAAGGCCAGGCTGGCGGCTCTTCCTCCATCAGTCCGCCTTGCCTCGCGCCTCAGGTGCGGCCCAGTGGGCCTCCTGTGAGAGCCTCCGTGGATTCCATTCCCTGGAAGGCTCCTTGGTTTTCCATGGAGGACAGGAAAGTGCAGGTGGTCTCATGGGAGTCCTGGGCCCATGTGGCCCGACCCCTAACCCCCGCCAGCCTGACCCCTGACCTGGGCCACGGATGAGTGGAAGCCCCAGCCCCTCGGGCAGTCTGGCAGGCGCGGCAGCGGCAAGCACGGACAAGACGGCAGAATGGGACGTGGCGGGACAGTGAGGGCCTTCCGAACCAGGGTTACAGCTGCTTTTGGTTTGGATAAAAAGTTATTGTGGCTTAGGTAGAAATCGTTTTCATTCTAGCCCCCCATGTGCAGAGGGCCCTCAGTCCGGGGCTCCTGGGGACCCCCTTGGGGGGAACCCACACGGACGGACCCCCGGAGCTGACGGAATGCTGGGAGGAAGCACCGATCCCTGCCCCCCGCACTCTACAGAGACCTCGTCCGAGCCCCAGAACGGGGAGCTCCTCAGGGCCCAATGTCGAGAACAAAGAGGAAAGAACAGTGGAGAAAAGCGAGGGGTGCCTAAGTTAAGGGACCTGTCCAGGATCACACGGCCGCCAGGTGTTTGGGTCTGGATTTGAACCCCATCTCCCTGGCTCCAGCCTCACCCCCACCTGGCTGCCCACACGGGGAGGCTGGCCTTCATTTCCCCTGCGATGCTGAGTCCTCTCTGGGCCACTTGCAGGTGATGGGGATCAAGCGACCGAGAAGTAAAATCCCATGGCCCAGCCAAGCCCAGAGGAAAACGGCGTCGCCAGAACGGTTGTAGCCTGGCCTTGCAGCCCGTGTCTCGGAGAGAGTCTGGAGAAATGCTGGGCCGGACCGGACTGGGTGCGGGGCAAAGCCCAGCACCAAAGCTTCCCCTCTCCCAGAGGCTGCGACCTTTCCAGGTCAGCGCTTTCCCTCGGGACCCCCCTCTTCCCTGGAGCTTCCCTCGAAAGCCGGCCCGGCAGCCAGGCTCTGGTGGTCGCATCGGCTCGGGACGGCGGAGCTGGGGAGCCTCCCCGCTGCAGCTTCCTCAGGGACTGCGTTGTTTCGTAGGAGAGTGAGCTGACAAAACAGTGTAGCAAGAAAAACTTGTGAGATCGCATCTGCAACCAGGACCCCGGGCCCCATTCTCCCATGTGTCCTGGACCCTGGCCCTGGTCTCCCACACATCTGGACCCCTGTCTCCCACGTGTCCTGGACCCTGGCCCTGGTCTCCCACATGTTTGGCACCCTGGACCCCACTCTCCCATGTGTCTGGGACCCCGCTCTCCCACATGTCCAGGACCCCAGGCTCCGGTCTCCCACACATCTGGCACCCTGGGCCCCGCTCTCCCAGCTTCCTTTGGGTTGACCCGCTCCCATTAGGGTAATCTGTGGCTTTGTCTCCGAGTCCTTTCTCATGCAGAGTCAGGGAGCCTTTGTTTCCTTCCTCACCAGTGGGGACCAGCCCCTCAAATCCGTGGCAAGGAGGACTGTGCTAAGAACTCTGCGAAGGCTGGGGAGGTCCCAGCCTCCAGGGAAAAACAAGGACAAAGCCCCAGGAATGCACACCTGCTGCTCCCAGACTCCCCAGAAATCCCCGGGCACACACAACCTTGGTGTTCTCCCTGCGATGCTGGACACGGGGCTGTGGAATAAGAGCCCCTGGAGAATCCCCTGGGGGTTTTGGGCACCAGGAGGGGGCTACTCCACACTTGTGAGGAACAGGGTGGAAAAGTGGGGTTGAGGTGCCGTCGGGGAACAGGGGAAGGAGGGGCCTGGCCCCGGTAAGAGCGGGAAGGCGTGGCAGCGAGCAGTCCCTGCCCATGACGTGCCAAGGGGCTGCCTGGACGGAGGCCGAGGCTTCCCGGAGGCTCCCCTGGGCCCACACTCGCCTTAGGTGCCTTAGGGCATGGGAAGGGAGGCCCGCTAAATGCGGGAGGCCAATGCCCCCCGAGGGCCACTCAGCAGCTGCCCCTCTAGGAGAGAAGGCCCCTGGCTGAGCTGGCCACAGCACCCTTGCTCTTGCCACTTCTGGAGGGAGCTGGGGACCCGGCACACGGCCAGGGCTCCATCCATGCCTGTAAGGGGACTGACAGCTGGTTATTCGTGCCCAGGTCCCGGCCCCCAGCCCAAAGCCCACCTTCCTTCCTCTTCTGATGGCCGAGCCACCACCCTGGGCCAAGGCGGGGCTGTTAGGGGTCAGAGTTGCTCACGGTCCCCAAAGCCCCATGCCTCCGGGGGCAGCCTTGTGCCCACCAGCCGGAGGGCACCCATCCCAGAAATAGCCTTCCAGCCTCCCCCCCCAAAAGCCACCGAGCTGGAAGCAGGCGGATCTGAACCGCAGCACGCCCAGAGCTGGCCCAAACCCAGGCTGCTTGGCCCTGGCCACTGGTGTTCCAGGCCTCCCCCTCCCTTCCCGGCTGGGGTGGCGGGGGCTGAGAACCCCTGGCTGCCAGCTGGCTCCCTCCCAGGCCCCACCTCGCCCTCCTCCCCTCTGGTATACCCACATGGAGCGAGACCTCCCTGATGGGATTAGGGCTGGTGAAAGGGGCCTGGGGCTCTGGGCCATGGCCAGATCCTCTGCTGAGCTCCGGCCCAGAGATTTCACGGTCATGACGGCAAATGCAACGAGCCGGGGTGTGTGTGTGGGGGGGCTGCCCTGCTGGCTCTGGCGTCCGATCCCACACAGAAGCTCCGTCTGGCCCCGTGTGCCGGAGCGGCTCCCCAGACCCTCAACCTCACACTCACACACACACCACACAGACACACGCAGACACACACACACACAGGCATGTACCCATACTTGGATTTACACACATGCATAGACACGCTCACATGTACATGCACTTACACAAACTTATGTTCCCAGTGTGTAACTCTCGTGCACACTTCAGCACCCTTGCACTTGTTCCATTACTTTCCTAAGAAATAACAATTGAGACGACCTGATCCCGCCTTCTTTGGTAGTGAATGGAGAGACTCCAGCGCAGGCTGCCCGGGTTAGCGGAGCTGCTAGGCTGCAGCTGGCCTGGAGGGACTGAGGGCATTTGTGCAAAGAAATGGCCCCATCCTCAGAGGAAAGGGCCGGAGTCTGCCGGAAGTACTTTCTGTGCGTGCCCTCCACTGGGTCCGTGTAATGGGCTGAGGCTCGAGTTGATGCACTGAGGTCCCAAGCACGTGAGGCTAAATAGTAATTGGACCTTACTCTATTAATATACATGCTTGGAGAAAGAATAACCCTGGCCCACTCTCTGTGCAAGTCCTGATGTGTTGTATGGGAAATGACCATTTTGGTGGGTGGAGGCAGAGGGGCGGAGAAAGGAGCAGAAGGAGAAGGCTGGTGGCTTCTTGACTCAGCTGCACACATTGCGATTGTGAACCCCCCTTCACCTCCGACCCCCCTTCACCTCCAATTCTTCTTCACCTCTACTGAGAATAAAGACTGAAGATTTTCCCTTAACCCGAATTCCTGACTCTGGCCGATTTTAAAATCCGCGATCGTCACAGGTCCGGGCCAGGCAGACCGACTTGAGAACGTGACCCAGGGTAGGAGAGCGGCAAGGACCTGGAAGAGGGGACACCCCTGGAGAAGAAATGGTCTTGGCAGACGGGGAGGGCTTCGACTCCCAGCCTTCCATCCTAGGGGTGGGGAGAAGCTCACCTGGTTTGCTTGGGCCACAGGAGGAGTGAAAAAAGTACCGATTAAGCACTTGCTGTATACCAAGCACCCTGCTACATGTAGGATGTACAAGGAGAAAGCAGGGCAGGCCCTAGCCTTGAAGAGTCCCTGGGCTAGGGGACAGCAGCTGGAAGGGCCTGGCTTCCTCTGACTCTCTGCGGGGCAGACAGGAACACATCTTCTCCGGAGAACCGTCACTTTCGTGAATGAACCCAGACCCATTTTCCATGTCGCACCACTGGACAAGGACAAGGGCTTCGGGGTCCTCGGTATCTGGGGCTGCTGAGGACGCGGCAATGCCAGGCCAGGTCCCTCCAGGGTGTTGCTGTGGAGGCTAATCTAGAAGCCAGGCCTACAGCCTGGGGGTTGGGGCTGCTGGCTGCAGGGTCCGAGGGAAGGCGGTGGGACTGCCCAGCCTCACAGCTGCTGCCTGTCTGACCGCAATCCTTGCTCCTGGTGAGCTTTCGCGGTTTTGCCATGATTTTACTCAGTTAATTAACTGTGTTTGCTTGATTTGCAGCGGCTGCTTTGTGAACATCAGAGGAACCTAGAGATTTTCCAGAGGGACGAGAGTCCAAGTGGAGGAGAGCTTCCAAGCCAATGCTGGCACCCGCATTTCCCAGGGCCGGGCCGGGAGCGGCCCTCTGAAATTCCCACAAATTGGGTAGAACCTTTGGAGAGAAATAAAGCCCTGCGCCCCCAAACTTCAGGGTCCTCTATTCCTGCCTATGCTTGGGGGGCAGGGCTGATGGAAGGAGGCAGGGCTTGCCAGGGGCAGGCTCCTCTAGGCTGGGGCCCTGCTTGGGCTGAACCTGAAAAGACTTCTGGGAAAGAAGTCATGGTGGGTGTTAAAGAGCCCATAGAATCACTCCCATGTCATCACCCCCCCACATGCACACACAACGCATGTGTTCCAGGGCCCTTGCGGTCACTTCCCTGGATCCCTTGGTCCCTCAAGCCACCGGGCCATTCTAGCCAAGCCAATGAGTATTCGTCAAGCGCTGGTAGCTGTCAGGTACTGCGTGAAGCTCCCCAAAGCAGGGTGTGATGGCGGGGAAGGTGGTGGGGGAGCCTTGAGTCAGGAGCCAAGGGGGAGGCACAAAGTGGGGAGGGCACAGGTACTGCCTCCCGTGGGCCATCTCCACACTGGGTCTGTGTGCTCGGACCTGGGCCAGCTTCTGCTTGGTGGAGACAAGACTTGGGGCTCTTGGGCCCCAAGGACGTTGTAATCCTCTCAGGGAATCAAGAAGAGAGACTGATGAGAGAATATGCCGAGTTCAGCACAAAATGGCGGGCAGTACTGTGCCCCAAAACACCCTCTTCCCTCTCTCCTTTCCTCCTCTCCCTCCCTTCCCCTCTCTCCTTCCCTCTCTCCCTCTGTGTCTGGGTCTCTCTGTGACCTCTTGGGGTCACTTGGGGTTCTCTTGGACAAGATGCTGGAGTATTTGCCACTTCCTTCTCCAGCTCATTTTACAGATAAGGAAACGGAGGCAAACAGAGTGAAGCGGCGTGCCCCGAGTCCCAGAGCTGGGCAGTGGCTGAGGCCAGATTTGAACTCCGAAGAGGAGCCTTCCTGAGCCCGGCCTCTGCTCGAGCACCACAGTGCCCCTGGCTGCCTTGATGCGCCACCCTCGGGGCTTTTCAAAGCTGCCCCCCGGCTCTCCTGCCTGGCCACCACTGCCCAATACCCTTTGCTGGGGCTCTCTCTAGGGCCTGCCCTTTATAGACCGACGGCTCAGGTTCTGTTCCGGGCCTCTTCCTTCTCCCTGCTGTTTCATTCGCTCTGCTTATCCACGCAGCCACTTCACACTCAGCTGGCCTTTCCAGCCCCAGCCTCCCTCCTGCTCTCTAGTCCCCCATCTTCCTACCCACTGGCAGTGGGAAGTGGCTGCTCAGGGGGCCCCTGAGCTCTTTATTTCCCTGCCAAGCCTTCATGTCTCCTGCCACTTCTGTGACATGGAACAGTCTGTTCCATGTCCTCCCAGGGCCAGACCCATAGCCCGGGAGTCCTCCTTGACTCCTCCCACACTCTCACCCCCAAATCCACTCTGGGGCTGAGCTCTGCTGCTTCTCCCTCTGGGATGCCCCTTCTCTCCCCACTCTGGGACGCCCCTTCTCTCCTCCGACACTACGGTAGTTTTGGTGCGGGCCCTCATCTCCTCACACCGGGCCTGCCAGAGGGAAGTAGGAGCTTTCCACAGGCCACGGCCCTTCCCTCGCCTGGGCGGCTCACCTTCTGCAAGCTGTCAAGGTTGGGGTTGACATCGTCACCCCTTCCCCACTCAGTAAACTCTGGAGACCGCCCCTCCCTCCCAGCATCAAGTCGAAATAGCTCTGGGTCCCTTCTAGAGCTCTTCATGCCTCAGCCGCTGCCCAGCACCCCTGTCTTTGTGTAACTTGCTTTCTTCCACATACTCTGTCAGGGACCGGCCTCCCGGCAGGTCCATATCCCTCTTTGGCAGTTTCTGCCAACTGTCCCCTGCCATGTTGTCTCTCCTTGCCTCTACCCGCTCCCCGCTTCCTTCAACAAAACAACCCCCTGCCTTCTGCAGGAAGCCGTTCCCAATCTCCCTTAATGGGCGTCCCTCTGCTGATTGTCTCCAATTTACTTCCTATAGAGTTATCATGTTGGCATGCTGTCCCCCTGGTTGGTCTGAGAGCGAGGGCTGTCTTTTGACTTTCTTAGTGCCCCCAGGCCCCCTGGCACACAGGAGGCACTTAGTGCTGATTGGCTGACTGCCCTCCCCCCACCCCCCGTGCCCTGTGGGGCACATGGGATAGTGGTGACACTAGGCCCCTCTGCTTCCTCAGTTTGTCCTTGCTCCCCAGCAGGGATATCATCAGCTTGTCAAATTGCTGGGCAGCCCAACCCCCAGGAACATTCAGTGGAGTCAATAAATAGCTGGCAAGTGTGGAGGAGCACCAGCTGGTCAGAAGAGTCAGGAGGATTTTATTCCTGGCTTTGCCACTCACTACCTCCCTCTAAGGCCTCTGGGACAGCGGAGCTGGGAGGCCCCTCTGAATGCTACAGGTCTCTGCCTCTCATGAGTCCAATGTCAGACCCATTCTCCCTTCAGGGGTGGCACAGTTAAGTACGGAATAGGGGCACTGGAAGGGCCTGGACCCAACCTCAGCCCCAGGCAGGAGCCCCCTGCCTAGAATATTCTCCCTAAACTTCTTGAGCAAGCCTCCCAGATCCCTTCCAGGTCTCTGTCCACTCCTGGTCTTAGTCTGGCTTTTGCTTCTGTTCCAGGACCTACTTTCCTGCTCTGCTTTACTCATCTGCTTGCTACATGGCGGGAGGATTCTAGCCACTGGTTGGGCAGGAGCTCCCTGGGGTCCTGGGTCCCTAAGCCAGGCCGGTTTCCACTAGGCTATGAAACCCCCCAGTCACAGGCTCAAGAGGGAAGATGTCCACGAGGGCGTAGAAGGAGGTGGCCTCCCCCAAATCTAATTGGACGTGGGTTTTCTTAACTGAAATACGTGATCCAGGAGCAGAGACATCTGTCCAATCTGCCCTGGGTGGGCTTTATCTGAGTGCTACATTTTGGAAGGGACCCTGAAAAGTAGGGCACGTCCCAGACAAAAAAGGGGTGCTGAACCGGGCTGAAGCCTCCTTGGAGGGAACGTTCTGAGGCCAGAGAAAACGGGAGGGGGCAGTAGGGAGGGCGATCCGGGGCTTCGGGTGGCCCCCAGGCTGTCACATGGAAGAGGTGAGAGACATCAGGAGCCTTGCTCAGCTTGGCCTTGGAAGGCAGAACTGGCAGCAATGGAACAAAGCTGGAGGGAAGCAGATTCCAGTTGCACCTCAGGACAAACTTTCCATCAGTCAAGAGCTGTTCAGAAACCTCAGCTGCCTTGGAAGCTAAGTGAGTTCCCTCAGGCCCTTCCCTGCTAGTCTCCTCAGAATAAATTCAGCCTTGTCCTCCAAGGCAATGGCTGCCTCTGACTGGCAGTGGCCGGGACTGAGCCTCACACTGAGCCGCGGACCTCTGAGCCTTTGTTTCCCCTTTAGAATTTGTGCCGCTCTGTCCTGAACTCCCGGTCTTTATTCCTTGAAGTCACAGGACCGGACTTCAGATTGTTTGCATTTCCTAAGAGACTGGGGATAAGTGTGGGGATGAGGTGTAACAGTAACAGAAGAGGAACTGGGTGATCGTGTAACCTGAAGGAGAAAAGCCAGGGTAATGTGGTACCTTACTGAGGGGAAGGGAGCTGGTGATACAGTGTAGCAGAAATAGGTGTTATGATGTAACTCAGGGGAGGGAGAAAAGGGCACCCGGTGACAGGCGGGCTAAGAAGTGTAGCCAGGGAAAGGTGCTGGGTGATACAATGTAACCTAGAACAAGAAGAAAGGCTGTGGAGCAGAGACAAGTGAAACAGTGTAACCCAATAGGATCCCAGTCATACAACCTAACAGAGCTGGGTAGCCTGGTGTAGCCTGGGAGCCAGCTGAGAAGATACATCAGGAGTGGGCCAAGGCAGTGGAACAAGGTCAAGAGCTGGGGTGGCCGGAGCACCTGGCCTCCAGAAAGGGCAGCCCTGATCTCAAATCCAGCCTCTGACACTGGCTGGCTGTAGGACCCTGGGAAACGACAGTCTCTATTTGCTGTAGTTTCTTCATCTGCAAAGTGAGGATAATGACAGCACTCCCTCCCAAGCTTGGGTGAGGCTCAAACGAGATCGTATTTGCAGGCGGCTATATAAAAGCTATTATTAACACGGGGGGGAAAACCGAAGGACAGCGGAACACAAGGTGATACAAAGTAATGGATGTAACCAGGAGCCTGGCCCAGAGAGAGCCCTTAGTAAATGCTGGGTGGCTCTGGCAGCCTGTGCCGCCCTTCCCTTCTGCACCAGCTCCTTCCCTCTCCTAGCAGCGCAGGAGCAGCTCTAGGAGCTCTCACCAGATCCCACTTGCCCTCCAAGCCTCTCTCCGATTTCTCTTCCCCCCTTTCTTGATAATGGGTCTTTTTTTGGCCTCTACTTTGTTTTCTCTCATTCACTGAACTCTTCCGTGTCGCTTCTGACTCAGTGGAACCCTCCTCTGTCTCTGGGGTTGCAAGTGATCTCTGAATTGCCAAACGCCCCCACATTTTCTCAATCTTTATCCCTTCTTGTCGCCTCCATGGCACTGACGGTGCTGACAAGCCCTCCTCGGGAGCTCGTTTTCATCCCGAGCTTTACAAGACCCCGGTCTCTCCTGGCTCAGGTCTCTCCCTCGGTCTTCATCCTCTGGGCTTCACCCCCCACCTCTGGGTGTCTGAGCCCCTGAGGCTCTGTCTGGTCCTCCTTCTCTCCTCCTTCTCTCCCTATTCTCATTTGGTGATCTTCTCAATGTCCACAGGTTTACCCCCCTCCCCCCATGCCTTCCAGGTCCGGGCTCTGGCCCCCATGGAGAGAAGGGCAGAGGGCGGTTCTGAGATCCGGAGATGCTACTTCCCAAACCCTGCGGACTTGGATTTCCAGGGGCACTCCAAGCGTGAATGTGCGTGTGCTTGTAAGATGAGGGTCTGCAGTGCGTGGTGTGCACTTGCGTGTGCAGGTCTGTGTGTACGGGTGTGTACGAGTGTGTACATTTTGCGCATAAAATGTCTCCGAGGTACAAAGTCACGGCAGAGTTGGGTGACGGGGAGCCGGGCGCTGCTTCTGCGGGGGATCAGATTCCAGACCCCGCCCACCATGGTTCTCAGTCCCTCCTCCCCGCCCCGCCCCCTGCACCTGCCCACCTCGGTGGCCCGGGTGGGGGTGGGGGGGCCTGAACTGGGGGACCTGAGCTGGGATGGAAAGGGGGCCTGGACCTTCCTCTCACTTCCTTCCCAGGAGGTCGCTCTAAGGAGAGGAATTATGTTTTATTCCCCCCGCCTCCCTCCCGCAGCGGGTGAGGGTGGACTAGCCGACCGGGACCGGGAAAGACCCTTCCCCCTCTTCTCCAGTCCCTCCCCTAGCCGGCCCGCTCTCTCCCTCCCTCCCTCCTTCCCTTGTGGGGAGCGATAAGGTCTGTTGACTTTGGCTGCGCCGGCCCCAGTGGGTTGGGTAAGAGAGCCCACTGGTTCTCCGCACCCTGCTCTCTTCTCCCCGCTTTCCTGCCCAACCCGAGGGGGCCCCCGGCGAGTTTCCCAGCGCCCGCCCCAGGCTGGTCTGGTCCCCACCCCCTGGCCCGGTCAGCTCCCCCCTCCCCCTCGTTTTTCCCCCTCCCTCTTCCCCCCGGGCGGCTCCACCCCTCCTCCGCCCCCCTCCCTCCGCGGCCCCCTCCAGAAATTAAGGCAGCACAGCCGGGGCGCCAGACTGCGCCTTACGTGACGCCCAGTGCGGAGCGGCCAGGCCATGGAGAGCGCATCGGGAGAGAAAGCCGGGGCGAGAGCCGCCGAGGCCGAGCTCGGGTTCGAGTGCGAGGGGGCGCCGGCGGGCCTCCGCGAGGAGGTGCGCGCCCTGCGCGCGGACGTGGCCCGCTTCCAGCGCGGCGTGGAGCGGAAAGTGTCCGAGGCGCTGGGGCTGGCGGGGCCCCTGGCGCGCACTGTGGCCGAGCTGCAGAGCGAGCACGAGCGTTTGCGGGCCCACCTGGGGCAGCTGGCGCGCCACGTGGAGGCGCTGGCGAACGCCACCGGCCTGCCCCTGGATGGCGGACCCGAACCCCGGGCCGGACCGGCGTCCCCCGGGGCCCGAGGGCCCCCGCGCTTCGCCAGCCACGCGGGTTCTCGCTGTCAGGCCGTGGCCAGGTGAGTGAGCGCCTCCTGTACCGGACCGGCCGGGTCGGGGAGGGCAGGGACAGAGCTGATGAGGGCTCGGACCCAGCGGGACGCAGCCGGCCCGAACCGTTGGGGGGCCTTCAAGGTTGAATCCCCCCTCCTCTGGGGCCTGCTCGAAAGGGTTTGAGAGCTTCTTTCTGACTTCCAGCCTCAACTTACCCTTCTATAACCTCCCCACCTGTTGTTCCTGCTTCTGCTAAAAAGCGGCCTCTGCTTTTCCCAGTCTGCCCTGCCTCAGTTTCCCCAGTCTGGGTCCCCGGCTCCCGCCGGCATCACCCGGCCTAGCTACTTGCTTGCTGAGGGTTAAATGACAAAGGCGGGACAGCTGTTGGAGGCCTCGGTCACACGTGCCTGGGGACTAACCCCTGGGCTTGAGAACAAAGGTACAAGAACTGCCCTCGGCCGTAAAAGCGGCCTGGCCTGCCCAGGAGGGTCCCTGGGTGTGGCCGGGGTGAGCCCAGCAGCAGGGGAGGACGCTTAGAAGAGGTGTGGAATGGGGAAATCAGGGAGCAGGGGGGAGGGGGCTTGGAGGAAGAAAGGGGGGACGAATGGGGGAGGGGCTTGGAGGAGAAGGGTGGGGGGAATCAGCAGTGGGGGAGGGGCTTGGAGGGGAAGAGTGGGGGAGATCAGAGCAGTGGGGGCTTGGAGAAGTGGGTGTGTCAAAGCTGTGGGGGAGAAGGTTTGGGGGACGAAGAGTACAAGGGGGGGCTGAGAAAGGGGGTGAGGGCTTTGGGGACAGGCCAGTTCAGGCCTGGCTAGCTCTGGGTCCACCTGTTTCTCAGCTTCAAGGGATTGAATGTGTTGGGGAGGCTCCTCCCCAGCCTCCTCTTTTTGAGGGGGAGGGGAAAGGGCCTTTGGGAACCTTCCCGGTGATAGTATCAGTGGCCGCCGCTTGGAGGGGGTGGGCTTGGAGAAGGTCCACAGCTCTGTTTAAAGAGCGCTCACTCCCTGAGGCTTGAGGGGAGAAGGGGCCAGCCCTCCCCGATTAAACCAGAGACCCCGAAGTTGGAGGCAGAGCCCGGGGAGGGACCCGAGCGCCGGAGCCGGAGCCGGGTCCAGGAGTGATCAGGGCCCGAGAAAGCGGCCAGCCCAGTCTCCGACTCTCTGGGTGGCTCAGTGGTGGGAGATGCCAATTTTCTGGGGGGGGGGGGGCCCAGGCCTGGGGAGCCCAAGTCCTTTGGAAGCCGGGGGCTGCCTGCTCGGGGGGTCCTGGGGAGAAAGCAGAACTGGACCGAGGTGGGCTTTCTCAGTCTCCCTCCTCCTCCTCCGCAAGGCTGTGGAAGCTTCGGCCCCCCTCCCGGAGGCTTGGCCTGGAACCACTTGCCTCCTTTCCTCCGATACCGCCCACTTTCTTTTCTTGTTCTCCCTCAAACTCTGACTTCGCTCCCAGGCAGCCTGACCCGTCTCCCTCCCTCCGCCCCCTTTCTCCCCCCTCCCCTCTTGTTTAACCCTTCCCCCTCCCCATGGTTTTAAAATGGGAGGGAGAAGCTGGGGAGCCCTTGAGGAGAGGGCTTGGGTCACTCCCCCTTCAGGCTTGCCTCTTGGCCCCAGGTGCCGGGAATTCTGCCTGAACCTCTGGGGGTCGGGGAGGTTTGGGTTTCACACCATCCTGGGCACCACAGCATTGGAAGAGCAGGAGCTGGTGGGGGGGGGGAGGCATTGGAAGAGCAGGAACTCAGCGGGGGGGGGAGGGGGGCATTGGAAGAGCAGGAGGGCCTTTGGGTTGACTTTACCAGCCCTAAGGCTACTAGTGGGAGGGGGTGGGAGGGGCTCGAAGCAGGCAGGCCCTTCAGGTTGGGTTCGGATGGGGGTCCGGTTCTTCCCTCGCTTAATTGTTCGTTCCTCCCACCACCCCCAAAGATTCCCTGAACAAACCGGGTTGAGCAGGCCTGCCTCCTGGGCTGGCCCCGTGCAGAGTAAAGGCTGTGCCCAGGAGGGAGAGCCAGGCGAATGAGGGTGGGACCTCGTCCGCTTCTTGGAGCACCTGAGTGGGCTTGGGAAGAATGGAGCCAGGCCATCCTCTGGAGCCAGGCCGTCTTCTGGGGCTGGACCATCCTTTGGAGCCAGACCATCCTCTGAGGCCAGGCCATCCTCTGGGGCCAGACCTTCCTCTGGAGCCAGACCATCCTCTGAGGCCGGACCTTCCTCTGGGACTAGGGGTGGCGGGGGTAAGGCCCGAGCCAGCCAAAGCTAGGGTCCACCCTGGTGTGGAGGGGCCTCCTGGCACTGCCCTTTCCACCCCTTCCTCCACCTGGAGAATAGTTAGAGAGTGTTTAAGTGTCTCTTTCCCCTCCTGAGTCCGGCACTCCCAGGGTAAAGTCTGGAAGCTCTGCCCGCTGAAGTTGTTAGCTTTGCCCTGGGGAGTGAGGGAAGCAAAAAGGAATCCTCAGTAGTTATTTTATTTTTCTAAATACACATAAAGACAGTTCCCAGCATTCCATTTGGTGAGACTTCATATTCCACCAGGTTCTCCCCTTCCCTCCCTTGCCTTTCCCACAATCTGATGGAGATTAAGTGTGTGTAGTCTTTTAACACGTGTCCATCTCTGTCATGCCGTGCAAGGAAAGTTGGATCAGAAGGGAAAAGGGCTCGTGAGAAAGCAAAGGCAAACAAGGTGCGGCTCCTCCTCTCTGATCCACACTTGGTCTCCGAGGCGCTCTGAGCGCGGATCCTCCGTCACGGTCATGGAACCGGCTCGCGCCGTGCTGAGAAGAGCCCTGTCCGTCCCAGCCAATAATCACGCTCGTGCTGGAGCCAGCTCGGGGTCTCCTGGCCCCGTTCACGTCCCTCAGCATCCGCTTGGGGATTTCAGATTCGACCTTTCTTTTTTTTGAAGGGTGCGTCTTTAGTCCATGCCTGCCGACTGTTTAGTGGCTCTCTGAAGGTCGTGGGACAAAGGATGTAGAAGCAGCCACGCCCCAGGGGACCTTTGGGGGGCCATCCCTAGGAAATTCGTACCTGTAACTGCAGGAGGGCTGTCTGACTGTGGGGGGGGAGCCCCCTGGGGAGGTCCAGACCCCCGGAGATGTGTGGTGAGGAGGGGGCATCTTCTGGGTGCTCCAGATGGAACAGAAGCCCAGTCCAGGCCCTCCTCCAGAGGGAGAGCTGGCCATGGGGGCTTTCTTGCATGCCAGTGGAGAGGGTTAGGTGGGGGCTCGGGAACCTGGAAACTGCGCCATCTTGGCCTCCACAGGCCCCATGTGCCGAGCATCAGGCTCACTCCTTACCCCTCAGAACCCGCACCGTCCTTGACCTGCTCCTCCTCCTGTTCCGTCTCTGTCTCCCTTCTTTACCATCATTCTCTTCCTGGCCTCTCAAGGCTCACTCTTGAGGTCCCTTTTCCTTGACTTCAGTTCCTCTGCCCCTCTCCCGCCCTAGGCCCACTCCACCAGGGGCCGTGATGACTCCCTGCTCCCCGGGGACTCCCTTGTCTTTCCCGCAGCCGCTCACAAATGGACCCTGAGAAAGTCTTTGCCCATTGATTCCCCCCAGCGGCAGCGGGGGCTTTTTCCTCTCAGCCCTGCCCCATGAGGGCTGTTCCTAGGTGTGGATTCTTCTCCCTGGGCTCCTTGAGCCCCGGCAGGCAGGGGTCCGTCTCACCAGAAGTCGGGGAGGCTGCCGTGCCGAGGGTGGGAGCTAAGGAGTCGGCAAGAGACCGGGGCGGGGGTGGCAGCGGGGGTGCAGGGGAGCCGAGGACACCCCCAGAGGAGGGGGTGGTAGGGCCGGTCAGCTGCCTGAGCTGAGATCTGGGGCTAAACCTGGGCCGTGAATACAGACGGGGCCGAAGAAGGGGGGGGCTAGAATCTGGGTGAGGGAAATGCTCCTGATGGGAAGCTGGGAAGAGGGCTGAGAGCAGAGGGAAAGGGCCCACTGTAAGAAAGGCTCTGACACGGTCAGGCCCTGGAGAATTGGCCCAGGGGCTCGTGGGCTTAGCTTCTTTGTGGCCCATGGGATTCTTCCCCCAGGCCCCGCCATTGTCGGACTCCACGTGGAGAGAGCCCTGGCTCTCAAGCAGAACCTGAGATCAAATTCCACTTCTGTCACTTACTGCAGGCCTGTCACTTTTCCCAAGCCTCGGTTTACTCATCTGTAAAACAAGGAGCTTAGCCTTGCCGGTCATTTGGCCCCCACCAACGCCGGCTCCTCTGTGCTGTTAGAACTTCAGAAAGAGATTGGCAAAAGGCCAGGGGAGGCCTGAGAAAAGCCCAGGCATTTCTGTCCATCCAAGGCTGGCGGGGATGGGGGAGGGACTCCGCAGGGGCTTCCCCTGGTCCTGGATGGGCCGGAGGCTGGGCTGGACTCCAGAACAGTTACCTGAGCCCACCCACGAGCCCCATTAGCTGAGAGGGGAGCAGAGTGGGGGCCTCTGGGCCCACGGAATGCTGGGGAGCTCAGCGGCCTTTGTGTGAGGCAAGCCAGACCCGGCCTTATCTCTCCTTCCCCGCCGCCGCCGCGTTATTTTTATAACAAAGTGAGCCACTTTGGGAGAGGTTTAAATCAAGTTCTTTAAAGCCTCGGCCTGAGGAGAGGGGGCCCATGCTGAGGCGTTAATTGTCTTCTGTGTCCTGGGGAAGGCTACAGGGCCTGGGAGCACATGGGGTCACTGCAGTGAGAGAGTGTGTGTGAGTATATGTGAGCGTGTGAATGTGTGAGTGTGAGTGTATGTGTGGGGTGTGTGTGTGCATGTATGTGTGTGAGTGTGTGAGAGAGAGTGAGTGTGTGTGCATGTGCAAGTGTGAGTGTGCATGTGTGAGTGTGTGTGTGTGTGTGTGTGTGTGTGCTTTGGGGAAATGGGGAAATGAACATTTGGGGTTGGAAAACCCAAGACACCGAGAGGGGGGAAGCCGCGGTTTGTGCACCCGACAGCACTGCTGCTCCAGCCTCCCTGGCCTCGAAGCAGTGTCTTTCCCACCTAATTCTCATGCCAACAAATGCCAGCCAGAGGGGGACGCCTTCTGTGTGGGAGGCAGGAAAGGGGCCACTTTGAAGACTGGTTTTCCTTTGGGAGACCGGACTAAAGCCAGTGGGCCGTGCTCCAAGCTGGTTCGGGAGTCAGTGTTTTGGGCTTGAGCCCACCATTGAGGCTGGGCTGCCTGCTGCAGAAGGCCTTTGGGCCTCTGGAATCGGGGCCGGTCATCTGTGGGGTTCTCTTTGTCTCGGTGATGTATCGGCCCCTCACTCTGGGGCAGCCTACCGGGGTCTCCCCGACTCCCTCTGGAGCTGTCCCCTTGGCCACCACTCACAGTCTGTTCCATCACATGCATCTGCCAGCACTTGTTCCACTGTTCCCCAATAATTGGCTCAGGGGAGTCTCAGAAGGCCCCCTACTCCCTTCCTTACCCCCACTCCCTTCCTTACCCCCCATTCCCTTCCTTACCCTTGCTCTCCAGCAGGCCTCTCCTCCCTAGGAGGGAGTCGCATGGGACGACCCAGCCCTCCAAGGAAGTGGGTCTCTTGGCAGCCATTCGGTCTCTGGTTTTCTGTAACCCCAAGGATAACTATGGCTGAGTCGGGGGGCGGAGCCCCACTCAAGGCAGCCTCAGCTTCCGCAGGTGCCCAAGGACGGCCCGGGCACTCAGGGCCTCATTGCCAACCACACGTGCTCCGTGTGCAGGGACATGACAAAGGGCTTCTCCTGCCCCTAAGGGAGAGGCTGTTGTAAGGCTTAGGAGAAAGTCTGTCCCGGCTTTTAAAGGAAACAGTTATGGGAATTTTAGGCGCCCCCTGGGCCTCGGGCCTCCTTGCCCCCCCCCTTCTCTGGTCCCCTGGGGCCAGAGGGGCTGGGGGTCCTGGAGGCCAAATTCAGAGTCCCTGGAGCATCTGGGATGGCTTCCCTTTTCCCAAGTCGGTACCACGGCCTGAGAGGGGAGAGGGGCCAGGGGAGGTCGGCCTCCAAAGGCCAGACATCATCTCCAAGCCAGCCCTTATAATGAGGACCCCTTTCCATAGGGGAAGGGGGGAGGAGGAGAGAGATCTGTGAGCTCAGGGGAGGAGGGATCTTTTCCTTCCTTTGACAGGTATCCCCAAGTGCCTCCCGGAGCTGTCGCCCCCCCTCCCTTCCTTCCCCCCCACCCAGGACAAGAGTGAGCAAGGTTTGCCTGATCACTTAAGTGGTGAGTGAATCAGGCGGCCTTTAATTCCAGCAGCAGCGGGCACCCTCCACATAAATCCCTGCCCTTCTGCCTTTCCTTCCAATGGTTTTCCTGGAAGTTCCTCAAAGTCAGCTCCTGGGTCTGAAAACGCAGCCCCATTCTGCCAGGGATGGACCCCGAAGAGCTATGGGGGCGGCACTGGTCTGCGCCCCCCTCGCCCCTCCCACTTCTGGTCCAGGCAACACCCCTAGGTGGGTCCCGGACAGGGCTGTACCCACACCTTCCTGGTTTGGGGCTCCGCCTCTGCCTCTCCACACCCCAGATCAAGCACATGAGGTGAATGGCAGTCACAGAAAGGCGAGGGGGGCAGGAGGATGGGCAAGAGGAGGCCCAAGGGAGGGAGGTGAAGGGGAGAGAGGGAGGTGAAGGGGAGAGCGGAAGGAAGGGGAATTCCCCAACAAAACCATTGATCCGACTGAATCAGACTCGGCCTCCACCTTGCCTAGGGCTGTCCCAGTGCCGCCCCATCAGCCCCAGAAAAAGCTTCCCTCCAGCTTGGGCCTGGTGGCCCTTCCTTCCTCTCCTACTCCTCAGCCTTGCTGCCTCCTTTCACCACCAAGGACCCCTTTCTGTCCCCAGTTTGTCTTGCCTTTGAAGGCAAGTTTTTCTTTCCTTTTTCTTTCTTTTAATTCTAAGCATTAATTTTCTCCTCCTCATCATCCCCGCCACTCAGAGTGAACAGCCCTTGGAATGGCCCAAACCAAGCAAGCGCATTCCCATGTGGGCCCACGTGGGGGAGGAGCAGGATGAGCCCTGTACCAGGTCCAGCCTCTCTAGTTAGGAAACATTTCCCTTTTAAGCCCGACATCCATTAATCCCCTCTGGGGAGGCCCCTCTGAGGCCTCCGGCCATGTATTCCTCCATCCCTCCCTCCATCCCTCTATCCATCCTTCCCTCCCTCCATCTCTCCCTCCCTCCCTCCTTCCTTCCCTCCCTCCCTCCTTCCTTCCCTCCCTCCCTTCTTCCTTCCCTCCTTCCTTCCCTCCCTCCCTCCTTCCTTCCCTCCCTCCCTCCCTCCCTCCTTCCTTCCCTCCCTCCCTTCTTCCTTCCTCCCCCTCCTTCCTTCCCTCCCTCCTTCTTCCTTCCCTCCTTCCTTCCTTCCCTCCCTCCCTCCTTCCTTCCCTCCCTCCCTTCTTCCTTCCCTCCTTCCGTCCAAGCCATCTTTTCTGGGCCTCCTGAAGAAATCTGGCTCTGTAAGACTCTCCTCGTGGTTTCTCTTGCTCCTTCAGTGACATTCACACTTGGGTTGTAGCTCTGGCTGTGCTTGGGGTCACCCTGTGACACCCCCCCCCGACCCTGCCCAGCCCTTCAGCCTTTGTAATGCGGGACCCCTAGAACTCAGGGCCTGGCCCAAAGTGAAGCTGGCCTGGGGTGTCCAAGAGGAGAACCTCTGACTCACAAGAGTCCCTGGCGCTTGGGGGCTTCCTTCTGCCTCCTGAGGAGCAAATAAAAACCCTTCCCTGGGGGGGGGGGAGCTCTTTACCTCTTGGCCCCTCCCGCCCTGACTCCTTGCGCTCCCCCCGCTGCCCTTGGGCTTCAGCTCAGGGGCTGACCCGCTGTGCCCGTAGCTGCCCCATCTCCCATCTCCCCCTTTTGCTCCGGCTGCCCTCCTTCCTGAACTGCTTCTCCCCACCCCCACCTCCCAGAGTCCCTGGTTTCCTGAAAGGCAGCTCCCCGAATCAGCTTCTCCTGAAGCTTTTCCTGCTCTCCCCAGAGCTGGGCTTGGACTCAGAAAGGATGCTCGTACTGGGAAGTCACAGCCACCGGCAGCCGGGTTTTATCCACATAAGGGGGGGGGGGCCCCCCCCCGGGGGGGGGGGGGGGGGGAGGGTTTATAAACGATTCAATTCTCCCTCTCTCTCTGTCTCTGTCTCTCTCTGCCTCCCTTTCTCTCTCTCCCTGTCTCTGTCTCTCCCCCTTTCTGTCTCTCTTTGTGTCTCTGTCTCTTTCTCTCCCCCCTCCCTCTCTCTCCACCCCCCACCAGGTGAATGTTCTTTCTTCCCATAGAGAATGAGGCGGCCTCCGAGAGTCTCGCCTAAGCCCCCCAGCCCGCACTGTGGCTGACCAGAAATACCAGTCCCATAGCGTGACAGAGAGCGCCCCGGGGCCCCAGGTTCCACAGCAGGGGCCGCACTCCCCTCCCCCACCGCGCCTCCCCGGCCCCAACTTCTCTCCAAATGAAGGGCGTGGGGGAGGGGCTCTCCCCCTCCAGCATGGGCTAAGGGAGAAAGGGGGGCAGGATGAGTAACTCCCACGGATTGCTCATTAGCATTTAAATTCACCCATTGGCCCTCCCCCCTCAGGTTGGTGTGCAGGGCACATGGGCCCAGCCAAAGCCCGATGAAAGTGCCTGTTTCCCACAACCAGGCTAGGGGAGGAGGAAGGAGGAGGAAGAGGAGGAGGAGGAGGAGGAGGGGGGGAAGAAGAGGAGGAAGAGGAAGAAAAGGAGGAGGAGGAGGAGGAGGAGGAGGAGGAGGAGGAGGAGGAGGAGGGCCAGCATCTGCCTAGGTCCCTGGGGCCACTGGAAAAATGCATTTAAAACCTGACAGGCTTCGAATGGAAATTTAAGCATCAGCACAACAGCCCTTCTTTAAACCTGCGAGCTCTGGGCCCCAGAACTCGGGCTTGGAACTTGTTCCCCAGCAGCTTCTCCCCGCTCCCTTACTCTCCCACGGGAATGTTCTTGTCTCTCCACAGGTTTTGGAGGGTCAGCTCTGCCCTCTCGCCCCCGCCCGGGGCGTGGCCACTGTCCAAGGGCTTCCGGGGTTCTGTCCCCTCCCCCTTTTTCTTCCATGCCCCCCAGGTCTTAGTTGCCTTTTCTGTAGGAATCGCTCCGGCCCCCAACATCCTTAGCCGCGACCCCCCCCTCCCCAGGGATGCTCACATCAGGGGCAGGAGGGTTTGTGGAAGAGAACCCCTTCCCCCTCCCCTCCCCCCGCAGAGAGAGACCCTCTGTCACGGGGCCAGCCCGTTTGCTCTAGGTCCTTTCTGAGGGTGGCCCCTCCTTGGGGAGCTTGTTCGGGGGATCTTTGCCCACAAGCCTGGTTCCGGCGGCCACAGAGGTCCCTTCCGGCCCAGAGACTTGCGGGGCTGGTTCCAGGCTGTGTTCCTTGGGAATGGGAGGGGTTACTGGTTGTTGATTGTGAGCAGTGGAGTAAATATTCTTTCCTCTAAAGAAAATCTTCGTTTTTATAGACTCAAATCCCTCTTCCAATAATTCCTCGTGTTTTTGCTGACCCGACTGGGGTTATGTGACTTGCCCAGGGCCCCACAGCTGGGAAGCGTCACCTAGCGGCCCCAGCAGCTCCTCTCTCTGCCCCGCTGGAGGTCAGCTTCTGCTCCTGCTTTTTCAGGTTCTGGCTGGAACTGCCAGGATCCCTGTGGGGTGCGGGGGCTTGTTCTGGGGAAGCCCTGCTGCCCTGCCCAGTCCCGCTCGCCTCACCCAGCGCTCCCCACTGGTTTTAGCTGCACTTGTGCCAGCTGCACCTTCCAGGGGACCCCGGGTCACAGGGATCAGCTGCTCCTGCGCGGAAGAGCCGAGAAGCAGTGTCCGGCAGAGCGGGCCTCCCGGGCAGAGCAGGCTCCTCCCGGCAGAACGATCTTCCCTGGCAGAGTGGTGCTCCTCTCTGCCGGCCAGAGCCTTTAGGCCCCATGTGGGCACCTGCGCTTGCTTTTATCCCTTGGAGTGCCCCGACACCAGGAGAAGTCCCTTGTAGCCGCCTGACCCAGGGCGCAGCTCTGAGAAGTCGTGGCGGCCTTTTCTGGGACTATGGGGGCCTGAGGCCCTGTTGGGGGAGTGCGGGGGGACGGCCCAGGCCACGTTACCCTCCCCTCCTCCCCCACTGTCAGAAGTGAGGGGCACAGGGGCTCCCCAGCTTTGGGCTGAGCTAGTGGGATTTTGACGGGGTTGGCAGAGGAGGGAGGCCCAGAGGGAGCACGACCCTAAAAAGGCGTGCCAGCCTCTGGGCCCTGAGGAAGGTGTGGGCTCCCAGTTGTAGGGATCCCGGCGGGGCCCATGGCTGGCGGGCCCTGCCAAGCTTGCGCCCTGACGGAGCCGCGGACGAGGGGAGGCTGGGCGCTGGAGGCGATGGCCTGGTTCTCCAGAACACGTTCTGGTCGGGTCCAGGAGGCTTACTGAGCCCCCGCTGGTCCGAAGAAGCTGGAGTCCAAGGGTCCTCTCTGTTGGGAGGTGATGCGACTAGGAAGCACTGCAAGCGGCTTCCCGGCCAGGCCTCCTGACTGCACGGGTGGCGCATTTCTGGGCTGCCCTCTCCTTCAACAAGCATGTCTTTATTTTTGGATTTTATTGTTGCTCCCTTCCCCTTCCCCTTCCCCTTCCCCTTTCCCTTCCCTTCTTTGCTTAAGAATTCCTCCTCCTCCTCCTCCTTATCCTGGGTCCTAACTCCTCCTCTCCTTCTTCCTTCTCCTTTCCTTCCCCTTCCTCCTCTTTTGTCCTTTGTCTTCTCCTCCCTCCCCCTTCCCTCTCTTTCTTCTTTCCCTTTCCTTTCTCCTGCCTCTTCCTCCTCCTTCCCCTCTCCCTCCCCGTCTCTCTCCTTCTTCCTCCCCTTCCCCTTCTCTCTCCCTTCCCCAGTGGATGGAGGACACAGCCTTTCCTTTTCTTTCGGCTGCAGCCTCTGGGGTGAGATGCCGACATAAGCCGTTTGCCACCAGTCTCTCTCCCCTGTGACCCTCTTCTGGGAGATTTCTTTGCCATAAGCCCACACTGGCTTGGGGAGCTCGGTTGAGTGTGTCCATGTGCAGCCCCCACAGCCCCAGGTGGAACAGGGGACAGCTGTGCGCCAGCTGTGGCCCCGCCTTGGCCTTTGGCTCCCCACAAAGCTTAAGTCCCTTTCCTCCCCTGCCCCTTTTGCCATCCCTAAAGGGCCCGAAGGGCTATTGGAGGCTCTGGTGGGAGAGCGGGGATCTGGGAGGGCCCCTGTGAGACCCACAGACACGTGGCTTTGTGTCCTTGCAGAGCGGGGAGCAGGAGGAATGGGCCGATTCCGAGGCAAAGAGAGGCTCAAATGCCTCAGTTATGGAGAACGGGCACCAGGTGACGGCAGGTGAGTGAGCCGGGTTAGGGAGGAGTACCCTTGGGCTTGGGAGGAGTACCTCTGGGTTAGGGAGGAGTATCTCTGGGCTTGGCCCTGACTGCTGCCCAGGCTCCTCAGGCTTTCTGCAGCTAATCTCCAAGGAATAGCGCGGTCTGGAAACTAGGCCCTGGAGGATCAAGCCAAGAGGGACACAGGGAGCCCCTGGAGGTTTTTGAGCCCAGAAAGGAGGCTATAAACTGTCCTTTGGGGGAGCGGGCACGGGGCTGCGGACGGCCGAGAGGGAAGCTGGTCCTGCTCCTCTGTGGCCACTGGAGGCCTCGCTCGGCACTGGCGGAGGAGGGAGGGCCGGCGGGCCACCCAGCCTGGCAGCTCCTAGGCTTTGGGGCATCGTGGATGAGGGCGTGGCCCCCGCAGGGTGAGGCCGCTGTCCCACCCCGCGCTGCTCTGCTCTCTCTAGGTCCGGGGCACCTGTCCCCAGAGGCCCCCGAGCCCTTCGAGTCTCACCCCCCCAGCGTGGCTCTTTGCATGCCCCACCAGCCCGTCACAGCCATCACCCGGGGCTCCGAGAAGGCTTCGGGGGAGATCGTGTCCCCAGCCCTGGCAGGCGCCTCCGTGGCCAGCCAGGGCTCCGGTGAAACGGGGAAGACGGCCGGCCATGCAGGTAGGGTGGGCAGGAGGGCGGCTCCGGCCCGGGCACATGGCTCCGGGTATGAAGGACCTCCTCCTCTGCCCCCCAGTCATTCTAGCAATCCCCCCCCTCCCTCGGGCTCACCCACTTTCCCCCTGGGAGCAGCGGCCGAAAGCGTCACGGGGACTCTGGCCCGGCGGCGGGAGGGGCCGCATTTAAACTCCGCCACAGATGGTCACTGGCCTCCTGCCTCAGTTTCCTCCTTTGTAAAAGGGGGATCAGGATCTGCCTCTGGGCTGTGGCAAGGACCAAGGGAGAGACCTTTAAGTGTCTTGAGGAAGCAATCGTTCACCTCATGGCCCAGGGGCCTTAGGCCAGATCCATCTTCATTTTGCAGATGGAGATACCGAGGCTGGGCAGAAAGGGCAGGTGACCCAGGGCTGCTCGCCAGCCTGAGCCTCAGTTTTCCCTTCTGTTCAGTTGGGGAGAATCGTGTCATGGCTCTCTCCCTGCTAGGCCACAAGCCTCCGAGGGGTGGGTCCGCGCCTTCCCTGAGCCTGGGCTCCCCCACGGCCGAGCCCACAGATTTTTCTGGCCCTGCCCAGGGTTACGCAGCGGCAGGGGTGGAAGGCCTCCAAGGTGGGGCTGGCCCTACCTCAGACCCCTGGGTGGGCTCGGAGCGCTAGCCTGGCCCCCTTGGCCGAGTCCTCCCTTAGCCTGGCCCTGGGCTCCTCGCTGCCTTCCCTGGCTGAAGCAGGGGGGAGGGAGCAGGTCCCAGGAGGGGTGAGCTTGGGATGGGGAGGGCGGTGGGAGGGGCCCGGGGGCAGCCGCTCCCACTCAACTGAGTGGTCACTGTTTTGGTGTCTCGTCTCCCACCATTCAGAGAAGAGCTTCAGGGTCACCAGGTCCTCCTCGGTCACCAGCTTCGGGATGAGCAATGTCTTTGTCAACAATGAGAGGTAAGCCAGATGCCATAGGCACCCGCAGCCCCCTATGGCCACTCTTGGCCGCCCGGGCCCCCAGGACCGTTATTACCCGGAGCTCTTGTGGCCTTGGACTTTGCGGCACAGCCCGAGGCCCAGCGTCTCTCCCACTTGGGACCGTGGCCTTAGCCCCAGGCCTCAAAGCCTCCCACGATCCTGGGGGGTCGTGCTCCTGGGGCTGCTCCCAAGAGTCTATTCCTGCCAGTCAGGGAGCACTGAGATCTGCATTAAAGGGGGCTTAGTGGGGACTGAGTGAAAGCGGTGATCCCCGGAATAGGGAGGAGGGCTCGTTGGAGAACTAGTAGAATCCTGATTCTCTTCCTTCCGCATTGCCTCTTGGAGCTTGGGCCCATCCTGGGGTCTCTGGCCGGGGGGCCTCACTGGGCACTGGGCCTGGGGGCAAAACTGGTCAAGCTGGTCCCCGGCTCGAGCCCAGGGCCCTTCCTTGCCTGGCCCGCCCCAGAGCGCACAGGAGGAGGAAGAGCTCTCCAGCCCCCTGGGTCCCACTGTGGGGTGGGGGCCATCCCGGGTGGGGGCTTCCCTTCCCCTGTATCAGGGCACCCTCTCTCCAGTCTCCAGCAGGCGACCACTCCCAAATCCCCATCCCCACCTCCACCGGCAGTCGGCCATCGGCAGGGGGAGCGCCGCCGAGAGCTGGTGAGATCCCAGACGTTGCCGCGGACCTCGGGGGCTCAGGCCCGCAAAGCTCTCTTTGAGAAGTGGGAACAAGACGCCGGCAAGTACGGGACCCCCCGGGGCTGCCGAGCCCCACCTCCTGGTGCCCTCGTGTGGCCCCCATCCCCATTGGGACTGACCGACAAGGGCAGAGGGCAGAGGGGGCGCACTGACCCCGCTTCCGCACCCACTGCAGCAAAGCCCCCGACTGAACCCTGAGGTAGCCCTTCCCCTTGGCAGGCGGTGGGCCTCCGGGCCTCCCCAGCTCCCCTGGTAACAACCCCCAGGGCCCCGCAATTTTTGGGAGCCCTGGCGGGCGGGGCCGGGGCCATAACTAGGTCCTGCCCTGTTTGGGAAAGAGAGCCCTTGGGTGGGCAGCCCCACAGCCTGTGCTCTGCCTTCCAGGGGCCGGGGGTCCGGCCAGCCGCCCCAGAGCTTCAAGGGCCAGCGCCAGAAATGCAGGTCCCATTGAATTGGTGCGCTCCAAGACCCTCGGGTACCAGGTGGGGCCCGGGGCCGGGGGGGGGCCCTTCCCGCCCAGAGTGGCGGAATAAAATATGTAAATGTGTGTGGAAAATCCAGGTAATTGTTATGGCATGTAAATGGAAGTGGTTAAAGTGTTAGTTGGGAAGCAAGGTGAAAGGCCACATGAGTGTGGGTTAAAGGTGTGTAAATGCGGTAAAATTGGGGTTAGGGGAGGAGTGTAAAGGGGTGTGTGGGGCACAGGAGTGTTGGAGGAGGAAATGTTGGGTGTGTAAATTTCAGGAAAGTTTGGGGAAGGAGGTTAAGAGAGAGAAATTAAATGTTTGGGGGTGTGAACAGTGAGGTGTAATGAAGAGAAATTAAATGTGTTGTGGTGGAAGGTAAATGTGCCCGTGGTTGGTAAAAATTATTTATTGCCAGTAGGTTGTGTTAAAATGAGGAGGAAAAGGCCCAGGGTGTTTGGGGGAGAAGAAAGGGAAATGTTAGTTTAATTGGGGTAAATGGCCCCTTCTTTCCCCAGTGTGGTTTAAATTAAGGGGGATGGCATAGGCCTTCCTTATCCTTTCCCGAGGCCTTGATCAAAACCGGCCCCAGCCAGGGAAAATTTCTGGCCTTTACTAGGCCGAGGGAGGGTGCCCGGGGACCCCTTCCTGGGACTCCCGGGATTTCCCCAAGGGGCCCCCCCCTTCTTTTCCCAAACGGGAAGAAACCCTCCAGCTGGGCCTGGCAATTTGGCCCAATTATCCTTTTAGGGCCCTTTATCAATTTTGGCCCCAACCGCCGGAGAAAACCTGAGAACCCTTTCCAGGGCTTTGGTGGGAAGGGGACCCGGGGGTTGGGGGGAGGGCCGGGGGAGGGAGCAGGCCCGGGGATGGGGGCCAGAGGCCAGAAGGCCCAAAACAGGAGAAACCCAGGGGCGGGAGAAAAGGGTGGGGGAGGCCGGGCCAAGAGGGATAGATTAAGGGAGGGGAGAGAGGAAGCCCAAGCCAGGGCGGGAGCCAACCCAGAGGAGGGGTAGGAGGAGACAGAGGAAGGAGAAGAGACAGGAGAGAGAGGACAGACAAGAGGACAGGGAAGAGAGGAAACAAAGAGAAAGACAGAAAGGAAAGACAGAGAGAAGGAAGAGAGAGAGGGGAAAAGGAGAGAGAAAGACAGAAGGGGAAAGGAGACAGAGACAAAAGAGAGAAGGAGAAGAGACAGAGGAGAGAAGACAAACAAAGAGAAAGAAAGAGAAGAGAGACGGAGACAGAAGGGAAAGAAGGAGGAAAACAAGAAAGACAGAAGGAAAGAAGAGAGAGACAAGAGGAAAGGGACAAAGAGGGAGGGAGATAAAGAGACAAAGAGAAGAGACAAGACAAAAGAGAAAACAAGAAACAAAAGAAGAGAAGAGAAATTGGGGGGGGGGGAAAGGAAAAGGAAAAGGGCCGGGAAAACCAAACTTTTTGGGAAGGGGCTGCCTTGAGGCCCAGGCAGGGGTCCCCCTTTGGACTCACACCTTGGGGAGACATTTTGGGGTACAACTATAGCGCTGTGGGTTTGCTGGACCCCAGAATGCAGGAACATCCCGTGGGGGCCTGGTGCCTCCTCTCAGGGAGCTGAGCTGTGCTTCCCACTCCCCAAACCGATGGGGGCAGAGGAGCTGGAAGCTGGTTCTGCCGTGGGGGGTCATGGCTCCACCAGCAAATGGGATTGGATGAGGGCCCCGAGTTGGTGGTGGGCGCTACCCCCAACCCCACGGGGAGAGGTCAGAAGCCAGACTTGGAGGAGTGGGGGGCAGCCTGCTCGTGCCTTGTCCCGATGGGGGCGGTGGTCGGGAAGGGCCCAAAAGTTTGGGGTCCCAGACTGGCCTCGAAGTTTGCAGGCTTGAACCCATTTCCTGGTCAAGGGGCAAAGTTTGCTGCGGTTGTGACGCCGGCGCCCCGTTCCCACAGATTGGCCAAGTCCCGAGAGCCCCGATCCCCGGACCGGCCCAGGTGGGGGTCTCCTCAGTCGGCCTGCGCGGTGCCCCCCTCCCCCCACCAGGACCGGTCACTTCTGAGTCACACAGGCTGGGCCAGGCAAAGCCAGGCTTAGGAGCACCCACTTAAGCCCCCCTAAAGTCAGGGCTGCAAACAGCAGGGGAGGGAGCGGCAGTGGCACTGGGGGCACTGCGGGGGTGGGGGTGGGGGGGACGCTGCCGGGGCCGTGGCACTTTGGGGGCTGGGGAAGCTGGACGGTCCAGAAGCGGCAGCGGGTGGGGAGTGAAAATCACCTCGTGAGAGGGAGGGGCCATAGGGACAATCTGTGGCCCTCGTGGGCAGAGGAGCTGGCCGAGGGCTGAGAGTGACTGAAGGCGTCTGGGGAATGGGGGGGATGGGCAGCCGGGCGCTTTCTTCTACCCTTGGGAAATAATTGGCTTTTTCAGCTCTTGCTGGAAACGTGTGTGACCCAAACCTGCAGTTTGGGGGAGGGGCTGGGGCCCCCAGGGAGACTGCTCCTCTGCAGTGGGTGGCAGCCCCCACCAGGGACAGGGCAGAGCCCGGCCCCCTCCCCCAGGGTCCAGTGCCGAAAGCCAGCGGAGGCAGCCTCCCTTTGGCCCCGGCGGGAATGTGCCGGGTCTCCGGTTACAGCTGGAACGAGTGGGGGGCGGCAGCTGCCCGGGGGCTATTTGCGGCGGCCATGTGTCTCTGCTGAAAACTGAACTGAGCTCGTCGAATTTCCTGACACGCTCGGAAAATTCCTCCTAAGGAAAACTGCCAGCGCTGCCTTACTGCTGGACTGGGCCCTGCCTGCCCCCCATGGGGTCCTCCCCCCACCCATGGGGTCCTCCCCACCCCCTCGGGGCCCTTCCCCCTATCCTGTCGGGGCTCTCCCCCCAGCCCTTACCCTATCGAGGCTCTCCTCCATCCTCTCAGGGTCCTTCTCCCCCCACCCCTTTGGGACCCCTCTCCCGGGAGGCCCTGGGTGCCCGCTACTCTACCTACTGTGTGCTAGGTGAGGGGGATACCACAGAGGCCAAAGGTGCCGGGTGCCCCCGGAAGCTCCCAGTCTGGGGGGAGACAAAGGGTGGCTTGTGCCCACATGCCAGGTACCGGTACTGGGGAGAGGAGGGCCCTTGGAGGAGAAGGGGCTGGAAGGAAGCCACTGGCCCTCATCCAGCCACTTCCTGGCAATCACTGGTGGCCCTTCCCCTGGGGTGCGTGTGTCCGGGGGGGAGCCTTAAATAGGAGCTGTGAGGACAGCCTGTGACAGATGGCTCAATTTCGCCTTGACCTTTGGGTTTTGGAGGGTGCCCGGGCCGGCCGGGGCCTGCACAGCGTGTCACTGGGCAGCAGTCGCAGGGCACATTGGGTGGGGGGGCTGGGGGGGAAGGGACTGATGCCGGGCCCCCTCACTGAGGGCGGACTGTCTCATGATGGGGGCGGGGCACCCCGGAGCCCTCTTGGCCCCCTCGCACCTCCTCTCGAGCAGCCCCCTGCCCCCTAGGTGGGCTCTAGGGCCCCGGCTCTCGGCCTTCCCTGGGCGCCCCTGATGCAGGGCTGTAACATTTATAATTATCACGCGTATCTTCGTTATTGAGTCAGTGAAGGGAAGGCTTTGGAAGGGACCCCCAATCTTGGAGAATGTGGATCTGAATCAGAGGGGTTGCGGCTCCCTCACTAACCACCCACTGTGTGTCCATCCCTGTACCCTGGGGCTTAGCTCAGGGCCAGCACACAGTGGGCCCACAGGGAAGGCTGACCGGGGCGCCCCCTCACTGACCGCCCGCTGTGTGTTCTAGGAACCTGGCCCAGTGCGAGCGGCTCATCGAGGTGGACGACATGATGGTGATGGGCCGCAAGCCGGACCCCATGTGTGTCTTCACGTACGTGCAGTCCCTGTACAACCACCTGCGGCGCTTTGAGTGACGTCCCTGGGCCTGCGCTCCCGGGGCTGCCCCAGAAGAGGCTGGAGAGCCTGGGGGTTAGCCCCTCTGCACGGGGAGGTCGAAGGCAGCACTGGAGCAGGTGGAGAAAGGAGGGGACGTTGGTGCTACGAGAGCCCCCTTCCCCGAGTCCAGAATGTGAAAGGCCGAGGCTCCCTCTGGCCGTTACTGAATCCTGAGGCGCCTCCCCATGGCCGGGAAGCCGCCCAGCCCCCACAGGCTCGGCCCCAAGGCCAGGCCACCCCCCAGGCCAGGCCGCCCCTCTGGGGGCCGCAGGCCCACCCGGGGCAGCTGGTCTCTTTATAGAGGGCTGCCTGCAGCTATTTATGAGGCCACGTGACCCCCCCTGTGTCAGAGCTCGTTTGTACATAAAAGATGCCAGCTCGGGCTCCCTCTGGACTTGGCTTTGTGTCTGGGAGGGGAGGTGTGACCCGCCCACCGGGCAGTCCGGCCCTCTGCCCACCCTGCCCTCTGCCCGCCCCAGTCCTCTGCCTGCCTGCCCGGCGTCCCCAGACCTTTTGTAGAGAGAGAAGTCATGATTTTGGGAAGCTCAGAACCCGGGCCGGGCCTTTCTGGGTCTCAGCCACCTTCTTCCTCCCTGAACAAAATCCTCCCCACCTCGCAACGCTCCCCTCCCCACCCCTTACCCCCCAGGCCTTCTTCCCTTTCCCTGCCACCCGGTGCTGTAGTTTTATGAGGCACATGCTAAGAAGCCATCATCCTGTGACCCCGGGGTGAGGAGGCACAGTTTCTGCGCCCGGAACTCCTGCCCCTCGGCCCCCTTCGCCCCCACTCACTCGGCCGGGTCCCTGTCTCCTCAGGGAGTGAGCCTGACTGGTTTGGGGCTGAGCAGCAGAGCTTGTGGGCTGGGGGTGCCAGGTCCCAGCGGCCGCCCCAGAGCTGCCATCTAGCCCCGGCCAATAATGAAAATGCTCGGCATTTATGTAGCACCCACTGGGTGCCAGTCGCTGCGAGGCACTTTAGAGACATTTCACTGAACCTCACAACAGTCCTGGGAGGGAAGTGCTCTTAGCATCCCCGTTTTACAGGTAGGGAAACCGAGGCAGAGGTGAAGGGCCTTGTTCAGGGTCACACAGCTAGTGTCCGAGGCAAGCTTTGAACTCGGCTCCTTCTGATGCTAGTTCTGCCGTCCGGTCCAGTGTATCATGGAGCCGCCCGTTGCCTCGGCCCAACAGAACAAAACCCAAGGGAACAAGCCCCAAGGAGGTCACTGAGACCACCTCCTTGTGTCAAAAGAGCATGCTGGCCCCAGTCAGTCATCGAGTCCCTCGCCATAACCACAAAATGTCCCAATGGACAGCACCTGTGGGGGCGGGGCAGGGTCCGCGAGGGGGGAGGGGGCTCCTGCCACATGGGGGAGCCGTGGGCTCTGGGGTGTCGCTGATGACATCACTGGCCACAGGATGTAGGGAGAAGCCCCAAGGGGTCACTAAGGGGGTTTGGGGGCAGCTCCACCTTCTGTAGACATCACTGGTCCTTTGGCCATTAGCTCTCAGTGACCTTAGGGAGCTTGTTTCAAGCTGGGGTTCTTCAATGGGGTCTACAACCTATAACTAGGGGTTGCCCCCTAACCCCATCGATCTTACTTCCTGCACCTGAAAACCGTTCCGGGGCGGTCCATAGCTCCTGGCCGAGTGCCCGGGTGGGCCGGGGCCCCAAGAGGTGGAGGGCTCTGTTTCCATCATGGTTGTTCTGAGCCCCCACTTGGGTCTGACACGGAGGCCGATTGGGGATGGGGGGCGGAGTTAGAGCATCTGTGGTCAGGCCCCAAGTGGCCAGGCCCCTTATCGGGGCAGGGGCTGGGGGTGTCAGCTGGCTCCGGATCTAGGTTGGGCCCAGATCTGCTCTGACGGCCCTTTGCCTTGCAGTTTCTTGGCCGGCAGCCCAGACTCCTCCAAGAAGCCCTTGGGGTCAATGTCTGGGCGGGCTGGGCCCCAGCTTGTGCTGAGACATTTCTGCTGTGGTTTAGGGGAGCCCTCCTTCTGGGTCCCTGGGGAAGGAAAGGCCCAGGTGGGTCAGGAAGGCGAGGGCAAGGCCCGGCCCATCTGGAACGTGACCATGCAGTGGCAGGCAGCTCTGGGGCACTGGCATGGGGCCTGCCGGGACCTGGCGGGGGCTTGGAATCTCATGGGAGGCCTTGTTCCATGCCATCGCCCTGGGATCCATGGCACAGGGACTAAGGGGAAGGGTCCTAAAGAGACTGGGGGGGACAAGGAGGAGGGGGCCTAAAGAGACTGGGGGGGACAAGGGGAAGGGTCCTAAAGAAACTGGGGGGGACAAGGAGGAGGGGGCCTAAAGAGACTGGGGGGGACAAGGAGGAGGGGGCCTAAAGAGACTGGGGGGGGAGGGAGGAGGGAGAGGGGGTTTTAAAAACCCATTTCAGGACTAGAGCAGTTTCCCTTCCTTTGGGAGCACAAGGCACCCCCATTTCAGGGCTTTCCAGTATGTGGCTGTTTGGGTCTGGACTGACTCGGAGGGGATGTAACTCCACTTCTGGGCTGGCCCGGAACAGGCTCTTCCTTCTGAGTACCAGGAGACCATCCTTTGCCTTGTCACCTTACCTCCATCTCTGAGTGGGGGCTGCCTCCAACTGAGACCTGGCATACAGGCGGCGCTCAGTCAGTGCTCCCCAGCACCTTGCACGGAGCCTGGCACACAGGCGGTGCCCAATCAGTGCTCCCCAGTGCCTTGCACGGAGCCTGGCATACAGGTGGCGCTCAATCAGTGCTCCCAGGTACTTTGCATACATAGGCAATGCTCAATCAGTGCTCCCCAGCACCTGGCACACAGGCGGCGCTCAATCAGTGCTCCCCAGCGCCTGGCACACAGGTGGCGCTCAATCAGTGCTCCCCAGCGCCTGGCATACAGGCGGCGCTCAATCAGTGCTCCCCAGCACCTTGCACGGAGCCTGGCAAACAGGTGGCGCTCAGTCAGTGCTCCCTGGCACTTTGCACACACAGACGGCGCTCAATCCGTGCTTGCTGCCTCCATCGTCTCCCGCTCGCCCCTGTGGGTTCTCCTGGGCCCAAACCCCAGCGGGGCCTGGCTTCTCGGGGCCTTCCCTTCTTTCAAGGGCACTTCCAGCCCCGCTCGCTGACTCCCTCCCTCAGAACTGCCAGGCACTTTCCTGTAGAGGTCCCGGGCCTTTTCTGTGGGCAGCCTTCAAGGCCTCGGCCCTCGGAGTGGCCAGTGGGCATCGCGCCTGCCCCGTGGAGCCCCAGGAACCAGCCCCGGCCCATCCCAGCCGATTCCAGTCCCAGGGGCTTTCCAGCATGCTCCGGGAGGCCCCGCCCATCAGGCCCCGCCTCTCCGCCCCGCCCCCTACGGCCCCGCCCCGCCCCCGGCTGACAGAAGGCCCGCTGTCAGGACAGCGACCCGCCCCCGAGCCGGCCTGTCCGGCTGTGTCTCGGTCCTGCCGGGGGCGCTGAGGTGCAGAGCGTGCTCCCGGGCACCCAGGCAGGCGCTGTGGAGCTCCGGCCCAACTTCCGGGGCTGCTTCGGGGGCGGGGGGGGGGAAGGGGGGGAGGGGGGGATGGGCTTTCCGAAGTCCGCCGCTCTCAGCATGGGCCCTGCGGGCGGGGCCAGAGGGGATCGGCGCAGGCCGGGCCCCGCCTTCCTGGAGGCGGAGCCGGCCAAAGACTCGCCCCGCCCCGCCCCAGGGCTTCCAGGGCCCAGCACATGGGCTAATACTGCCCTCTGGTGGAAGAACCGAGAAATGGTCCCCCCAGCAGAGATCCCGGGTGCCCCGGGCTCAGCCTTTCCCCGCTGCTTCCGTTGGCGGGACTCCCGGCCCCCCCCCCCCCAGGGCCTTTGCTCCGCGCTTTTATCCCAGCCAGGCCATGGGACGGTCTCCGTCTCCCCGGCTTGCCCGCGCAGGGCCCTTGTTAAAGCCCGCGCTTCGGCCTCCTGGGGGCTTTCCCCTCATGGAACTGCTGGCCCTGCGGGGCCCCCCCTCCGCCCGTGGGGAGGCCTTTGGCCCTGTGGGCCCTGGGGGCCCTGAAGCCGGGGTGGCCGCCTGGACCGGGGGCGCGCCCGGCCGGGGCCCCGGGGACGGGGGCCCCGCGCCCTGGGGGGCTGGCCCAGCGGGCCCTTCCCCCCCCAAAAACCGGGCACCGACCGGCCCCAGCAGGGCCTCCGCCCCGGTTGGGGGCCTTCCCCTCACCCGCCCCCCGGGGCCCCGGGGGCCCAATACGGCCTTCCTCTTCCCCCCCAAAAACGGGCTCCGTGCCGGTTCCCAGCGTTAACGGGCCCTTTGGGCCCCTTGGCCCCGGCCCGCCCCTGAGGGGCTTTCCGAAGGCCTCGGCCAACAAAGTTCTAAAATGGGTAGCCTTCCGTAAGGGAATTAAAGGCCTAAAGGAAGGGGACTCCCAGCAGGCCCCCGGAAGGCCCTTGGAAAGCACCCGGCCCGGGGGGGGGGCCTGGGGAAGGGGGGCGCGTCTCCGCTAGCGCCTGGGGGGCGGCGCTGAGGGATGGCAGAAGCGGAGAATTCAGGTGAAAGCCGGAGGAGCCGCGCGGGCTGATGAGTAGGGAGAGAGTTACAATGAACTAAAGGAGGTGGCTCAGCTCCCAGCAGTGAAAACCTCCACCCGAGAAGGTCCTGTGTGGAAAAGCGAGCTCCTTGCCAGCGGGAGGGGGGGGCTACCGGGACAGAACAGGGCATCCACCCTCAGACAGAGTCTTCCCCACGGATGTTTCTGCCCCCTTGTTTTCCTTGGTCACAAGGGAGGGAAATTAGTGGGAAACAGATGAAAGGCATCAATAAAATATAAGATCTTCAAAGTAAAAAATAACATATCTCTAATGCTGCTCTGAATATTCTATAAAGCATAGTTCATGAAAATCTTTTCCTTGAAGTCAGGAAGAACAAAGTTCAAATCCCACGCAGCTGGCTGGTTTCTTTCCCTGCCTCAGTGTCCTCATCCATAAAATGGGGATAGAACAACACCCATCCCCCAGGGTTGTGAGGATCAAATGAGATGATGTTTATAAAGCACTTAACAAAATGCCATTTTATTTGGGTGAAAGTTTGGCTTTTTTAAAATCAAAACACTATATTGTGCCTTTTTTTTTTTTTTTTTTTAATTCTCTGTCTTGAGCCCAGTTAAGAATTTTCCCTTAAGTCATAATTGCAAAAGACAACCCTCCGTTTCTTGTGGGTTTTATATTTAGCCTCCACCCCTTCCCCACTAGGTGCTGGCCATAAAGGGCTGTGGTTCATGGCCTGGGATGCTGGTTTTCCCCAGACGACTTCCCCATTTTCCCAGTAGTTCTTGTGGGGGGACGGGCTCTCTGGGTTTCTCAGACCCTGCGTCGCTCTAAATCTGTAACCTCAGCTTAGGGAAGCTGGGAATGGGGGGCACGTTGTCCGGGCAGTGAGTGGGGCCCAGTGTGCTGAGCTGAAAGCGTCTGTGGGCCTCCACGGCTCTAGGCTGAGAGAGAAAGCGCTCCATCGATTTTTCCGTTTCTTGGGGCTTTAGTTTAGTCACCGGTTTAGTTTAGTTTAGTGATTGGTTCTGAGTGACCTGGGGGACTCCCACCACAGAGCTGGCCACCCCTACTCTGGGACAGGTAAACGCCAAGGCCTCGGCCTGGTGCCCACAGCCTCCTCCCACTTCTCCCCACCAGGCTCTTTCCCATCAGCTCTTCTCAGCCCAAGCCGCGGCCCACTCACCCTGGGCCTCTGCATGGACTAGGCAGCCACGGTGCGCCGGGCACTGTGCCAGCCTCGGGGACGGGAGGCAAGGGCACTTCCTGCTCCCCAGGAGCGCTCGCCCCTCACTCAGGGGGGAGGCCTGAGAGGGCCCTTGTCGCCCCACCCATGTCTGCCTTTGGACTCCTCCTTCCTGGGCTCCCTTCCAAGCTCAGCCCCGGCATTCCGCCTCACCTGGGCCTTGCCCCTCCTGTCAGGGCTGGGGGCCGCGGTTCCCCCTGCAGGACCAGTGGCTGCTCTTGGAAGGCAGGAGGCCTCCACATGGCCAGGGCGTCCGGCACTCACTTTGCTCTTAATGAACACTTGTTAAGGTGAACTGAATGGGCTGAAAGTTCAGATTCTCTTTCAATTTCAGCCTTGAAATAGGAACCAGAAGGTAGCAGCCCTCAGACATCCTGGGGTCTCTACCCTGACGCTGGCTCTACCACGAGAGGCTGCTCACGAGCCCCTCCTGGAGCCCCTCACCATGACTACCAACACTGGCCAAATGTCACTAGCTTCTAGAAAAGGGTGCGCACAAAAGCTGGCCCAATACTTACCCGCCTTTCCCCGCCCTCACCCCAAAGTTCGTGGCACACAATCCGGGGGACCCCCCAAAGTTCGTGGCACACAATCCGGGGGACCCCCAAAGTTCATGACACACAATCCGGGGGACCCCCAAAGTTCGTGGCACAATCCGGGGGACCCCAAAAGTTCATGACACACAATCTGGGGGACCCCACCCCAAAGTTTGTGGCACACAATCCAGGGGAAGGTGGACTCAAGCTTAGAAAGCTCCCTCTTGCTGTGATGCTCTCTTCAGGCGTGGAGTGGCTTTTCATCATTTCCACTGGCTCAGTCCTAGAGGCCAGGCCTGGGACTCCTCCCCCTACTCTGTCCTTTCTCTGCTCTCCATGGACCCTGACTGACTCCTGGGTTTATGCCGGGACAGCAGACACACCTTTTCGGAGCAAGGCCATTTTTGAAAGTGTTTCCCAATGGCACCAGTCACAGTGCACGCTACAGAGACCAGCCGTGGGTTAGCAGCTCATGAGCACGAAGACGCATCTCTCGCACCCGGAGCTCGCCCTGAGACAGCAAAGGCTTAACCGGGGGAGGTCAGCAGCTGTCCCTCCGGACACCCACCTCTTGGACCAGGAGCTGCGGCCCAGCTTGGCCTTGGTCAGAAAGCATCCTAAGGACATCAGTCCCAGGCAGGTGTGAGGGGATCTGGGAGCTGGGCTCCAGCAGCCCCATTCGGAGGCTCCTTTGTGGGGGAACCCGACCAGAGGCTAGAGGCCCAGACCCTCCGGCAAGGAGACCTGCCCAGCGCCAGGCAGGCTTGGACCCTGAGGCGGCACCACTCCTTGCGGTCCATTGCTGGGCCAAGGGAGCCAAGCCCTCGTCCAAGCCCCCAGCCTGGGCACTCCCTTCTAGCCTTTCCATCCCTCTACTCTCCCGACCACCGGCTGCACCCGTATGAGAGGCATGTAGAGACTGACGTCCAGCTGTTGGCTTCCCTTCTGTCTGGGGCGTTGCTCTGGTTTGTGCAAAGCCTAATTGAATGCACTAATTACCCACTTGAGGCCTGGAGATGCTCTCTCTCTGGTCAGTCCTTCCCTTTCCTCCTTCAGACAAAAGTTCCCTAGGCCCCTAATTTGCTTTTGGGACAAGACCTTACCTTGGAATCTGGTAGGAGACGCTGGTCTGTACCTGTTTCCCCCAGATCGCTTCCCAGCAGTTTTTGTCAGATTGTCCTTTCTTGTCCCCAGGGATGGGGAACCTGGCAGCCACAGAAAGGGCCCTTGGGGAAGCCAGAAAAAGGTAGAGCGATGAATGGGGCAGGGGTCGGGCTCAGAAGGGACAATGCGCTCTTGTCCATCTCACAGCTCCCTTCTCTGCTGGGGCCTGACTGGATCGTGAGGAGTCTGTTCTGGGCAGGAACAGCCATTCACAAGATCCCCTCCTAGGAATGCTGGGGAAAGTCATGGAATGGGCAATGTGGAGGGCTCGGGGAACCAGGCAGGGCCAGAAAGTGGGGTCTACACCATCTGCCACCAGCCAAGGGGACTGCAAGACCAAGGGTCATGATGGGGATGCGGAGGGGCTGAAAAGGATGGACACTGGATGAGCTGAGAGTCATTGCTTTGATGGCAGTTGCTCAAAGAAAGCACAAAACTTAGAATTCTGAAGCCTTTTAAACAACTTCACTCAAAGGTTTATTGAGTCTCTTGGCAAGAAAAGTTAGAACGTGAGAATCAATTTCATCAGAAATGGGACAAATAACAGCCTGAGAAGCATCAAGGTGGCACCAGGAGTGAAGGTACGTTGCCCGAGGACCCCCTGGTGGGCTCTTCCCTGGCCCCAAGAGCCACGGAGGTCACGGAACAACATGAGTGGCTCTGGGGAACACGGCAGCCCTCCTACCTCAGCCGCTCACCCACCTCAGCCGCTCTCCCACCTCTGCCTCTGAACCAGGTGGCTGCTCCCCCCAATCCCCCCTTCTCATCCCCTTGTCTTTGTCCACTTCGGCTGCACTCCAGGCGCCTTTGTGGCGGCAAAATGCAGGCCCACGAGGAGGGCCCCCAGGCACTGGCCGAGTGCTGGCGGCTCCCACAGAAGAGGCTTTGGTCCCCCCTCCTTTAGAGAAGGGAGGGCTAAAGCTCAGGCTGCTGACAAATTCTAGCCGAGGTTTAAAGAAAAGCTGGGGTTGGGGGCTCGTGCAGGATGCCCACCAAGGTGGGAGCCAATGGAGGTGGATGGTGGCTCCCACCACCCATCACCATCAGCAGTCTGGAAGGCCACAGCCGGTGTCCACTTGGCGGTCTCCTCTGGGAGGGGAGGGGGCAAATGAGACAAGGCAGCGCTCAGGTCAACAGCGCGAGGCCATGGCAAAGTCAAGGCAAAGCCCCAGGGCGATGGGCTCAATCTTCCAAACAAGTCATGGCCACAGAAGAGGGCGGGCCCGTTCCCCTGGGGGCTTAGGGGGACAGGAGGGACACAGCCCCTTTCCATCTTCCTTGGACCCCCACAGCACCAGAATCCCCAGCTCAGCCGTCAGCTTCTAGGGACCCTCTGGAGGATCAAAGGCCATCAGAGCTACCCACGTCCTGCTTACCAATTGGTTACCCAGATCAGGTTGAGAAATTTCATGATTTCCTCATACAGGACAAAGACAACGGCCATGTCCAGGCAAACCCTGCTAAGGCGCGGGATAGTTCCCTTGTAAAACCTGTGAAGTAGGAAAGGAGTGACAGAGAGACCTCCTCACGGGGGCAGTCGAGATGGCAGAGCGCCTGGCCCGGGCTCTCCCCGAGCCCTCTGAACAAACTGCAGGCGCGGAGCCCACCAAAGGGTGGGTCTGACACCGTTTCCCAGGACAGGAAAGGTCTGTCACACTGCGACACGGGAGCCCAGCCCAGCCCCGTCCCCAGCAAACCATGGAGGCCTTGGGAGCCACTGAGCGACTGCTGCTCCCCCAGCTCTCAGCCCTCAGACCGGAGGGGGTTGGGCTGGTCAGGAGGAGGTTACAGGACAGCTCTTTGCTGGCACCAGGGGCAGGACTCTGTGGCTTTCTCCCTACTCACATCCGGGTTTCAGTCCTGGGTCTCAGTCCGAGGATGAGGAGCATTGGCACACCAGAGCTTGGGGCCACAGGGGAGCGGGGACCCTCCCCAGAGTTCCAGGGCAGAAAAGAGTGCTTATGGTCACTCACAGAACACAGGCCAGGAGAGGAGGAAATACCTCTCCTCAGATCATAGCATTTTGGAAGAACTGAAAACGTGCAGGTCTCTAGAAGGACCTCTGAAAACAGTTGCACGAAGCCCCCCAAGCATGGGACGTTGTACGCTCCACCCTAGCAGAGCCCGACTTGTGAGTTACAAGTCAAGTAATAGGCTGGGAAAATGAGCAAACAACAGAAAAAGATTCTGACCGCAGAAAGTTACCATGGTCACAAGAAGATTAAAATACACACTCAGAAGAAGATCCCACTATCAAAGTTCCAACATCCACAGCCTCCAAGAAAAATAAAAATTAGTCTCAGGTCATGGAAAAGCTCAAAAAAATATCCTGAAAATCAAGTAAGGGAGGTAGAGGAAAAATTAGGAAGAGAAATGAGAGTGATTTAAGATAATCTTGAAAAACGAGACAACAGCTGTGTAGTCCAGGCTAACACTCTGGAGGGGCTCAGGATCAGTCAGAGTCCTTGGTCTTTAGGGGGAGAAGTGAAGGAGGCAGGTGAGCTGCCGTGCAGCTTGCCAAAGATATATCCTGGATTCTGGAGTGCGGAGTCTCCAGCCTCTCTCCTCCTTGACCTGCAGCCAAGTGACCCTGACCTCTCTCCCTCAGCCTTCAATCCTTCCTGCCATGACCTCACTACCACACATTCAGCAAGCACCAATCATAAGGAGAGGCATCACATCACCATCTCATCTAAGTATATGCTTATAGAACCATTATCTCACACCGAATAGGTAATTAACCTTAAGTGCTCTGCTGTCTGATTCAAGCACACCTTTTCAGAGTTTCAGCCCCTCTACAACAGCTGGTAAAGGACACACAAAAAATACTGAAAAAAATAACACTTTAAAAAGCAGAATAGGTCAAATGAAAAAGAAGGTACAAGCATTCACTGAAGAAAAAAAAAACTTAAAAGTAGAATTAGCCAAATAAAAAAGGAGGTACAAAAGCTCACTGAAGGAAAAAAACTTAAAAAGCAGAATAGGTCAAATGAAAAAAGAGGTACAAGCATTCACTGAAGAAAAAAAAACTTAAGTAGAATTGAGCAAATGGAAGCTAATGATTTTATGAGACATTAAGAAACAATCAAACAAAACCAAAATAATGGGAAAAATAGGCAACAATGTGAAATAAGTCACTGGAAAAACTAACCTTGAAAATTGATTAGGAGAGATAATTTTTAAATTATTGGACTAACTGAAAGCCATGATGAAAAAAAAGATCTTATATATCATCTTTCAAGAAATTATCAGGGAAACTGCCCTGATATTCTGAAACCAGAGGGTAAATTTGAAATGGAAAGAACCTACTGATCACTTCCTAGAAGATATCCCCAAATTAAAACTCACAGAAATATCATAGACAAATTTCAGAGCTCCAAGGCCAAAGATAAAATTTTGTAAGTAACCAGAAAGAAACAATTCAAGTATTGTGGACCGACAGAACAACACAAGATTTAACCATTTCTACATTAAAGGGTTTGGAATATATTCTAGGAGGCAAAAGGGCTAGGATTACAACAAAATAATCTAATCAGTAAAACTGAGAATAATCCTTCAGGCAGAAAAATGGGACATCAAAAAAAAAATAGAGAACTTTCAAGGATTCTTGATGAAAAGAGCAAAGCTAAACAGAAAATCTGACTTTCAAATATAAACTCAAAAGAACCATAAACAGGTAAACAGGAAAGGGAAATCATAAGGGACTTAGTAAGGTTAAACTATTTATATTCCTACATGGGAAGGCAATACTTGTAACTCATAACACCTTTCTCATTATTAGAGCAGTTAGTAGTGT
This sequence comes from Sarcophilus harrisii, assembly GCF_902635505.1. Classification (NCBI taxonomy): domain Eukaryota; kingdom Metazoa; phylum Chordata; class Mammalia; order Dasyuromorphia; family Dasyuridae; genus Sarcophilus; species Sarcophilus harrisii. Next base: position 750,070 of record NC_045428.1, on the reverse strand, counting down.
ATAAATAGACAAAGGGCACGGAGTGAATTGACTATGAATGGACAAAATTAAAAAAGTAAAATTAAAGGGTGAGGAAGAAAAGTACTGAAAGAAAGGAAAAGAGAGGGGCAAATTATCCCATATAAAAGAGGCAAGGAAAAACTTTTACTGTGGAGGGATATAGGGGGAAAAAAGAGGGGGTGAATGAACCTTCCTTTCATCAGAATTGGCTCAAAAAGGGAATAACATACACACTCAGTTGGATATAAAAATCTACCTTACCTACAGAAAAGGAGGGGAAGGGGATAAGAGAAGGGGGAATGATAGAAGGGAGAGCATTGGGAGTGGGGGTAATTAGAAACAAAATACTTTTTGAGGAGAGGCGGATTGAAAAGAAAATAGAATAAATGGGAAAATAGGATGGAGGTAGAATAGTAATAGTAGCTGTAAAAACATCTTGGGACAAATCTCCTTTGACAGAGACCTATTTTCTCAAACATGAAGAGAATGGAGTCAAATTTAAAAAATAAGAGCTATTCCTCAACTGATAAATGATCAAAACACATGAACAGTTTTCTGATGAAGTAATCAAAGCTATCTATAATGTCCTCTCTATTGATTGGAGAAATGGAAATTAAAACAATTCTGAAGTACCACCTCATAACTATTAGATTGGCTAGCAGAATTTTAAAAAGGAAAATGTGAAATGGTGAAGGGAATATGGGAAAAATGAAATATCAGTGCACTGTTGGTGGAATTGTGAACTGATTCAACCATTCTGCAGCGCAATTTGGAACTATGCCCAAAGGGCTATAAAACCATGCATACCTTTAACTTAGTAATACTAGGTCTGTATCCCCAAAGGGATAAAAAAAAGAAGTAAAAATAAAAGGACCTTACATAAAAAAACATTACAGCCACTCTGTTCTGGGGACAAAGAATTGGAAATTGAGGGGATGCCTCTCAGTCGGGGAGTAGATGAACAAACTGTGGTATCTGATAATGATGAATTACTCTTGTGCTGTAAGAAATGATGAGCAGGATGCTCTCCAAAAAACCTGGAGAGACTTCCCGTGTCCAAGGGAACAGGGTAGCGTGACATAATCAGCTGTGAAAGTATGAGCTATTCTCAGCAATACAGGGACCCAAGGCAACCCTGAGCGGCTGAGGCTGAAAAGTGCCACTATCGTCAGAGAAGGAACTACGTGTCTGAATGCAGATGAAGCACACTTTAAATTTTTCCTTCACTTTTCTTGAAAGTGTGACTACAATGGAAGTGTTTTTGTGACTACATGTGTATGACTAAGTACACTGTAGTGAATAGCTTGCCTTCCTTGATCAAGGAGGCAGGTGGAGAGGGAGCGAGAGAATTGGAACTCAATGTTTTTAAAATAAACATTAAAAATTGCTTTTACATGTAATTAGGGAAAATACTACACTTTTTTTTTTTTTAATTAATGTCCTCTAGGAAAAAAGAGACCCTTTCCTCTTTCAGTCAAAGGACACCACTGGACTGGAGTTGAGGGGATCTGAGTTCAAATCCAGAATTAAGCACTTCCTGGCCCTTTAAACCTCAGCCTGTCTCAGTTTCCTTATTTGGGGAGATAAGGGAAGAACTTCTTCCTCTCAGGACTGTTGTGAGGATTCCATGGAGTAAAAATGGCTATGTGCTTATTAGCTCAGTGCTAAACAAAGGGCTTCGTGTATCCTCTTTCCTTTTCTCCTCCCTTATTCTTTTTCCTTTTCTCCTTCTGTAGTTTCATTCCTCTTTTTCTCCCTCTTCTTCCTCCTTCCCTCTCTCCTTTTGACTTCCTTCCTCCCTTTCCTCTCCCTCTTTTCATCCCTCCCATATTCTGATTCTTCCTTCCTCCCTCTCCTTCTGTGATTTCCTCCCCTCTCTCTTTTTTTCTTCTTTTCTCTCTTTCCTTTTTTTCCCTCAAGCACTCAAACGTGTCCTGGACCCCCCCTCCCCCGCCAGGACCCTGGCTCGGCTCCTTTTCTCTCTGGAGTCTGGACATGGGGGCACCAAGGCTGAATTTCAGGGTTAAATCATCAGAGAGAAATGGCCAGATGACGCCACATGACACCGTGGGGACCCTCCCAACGGGGAGAAAGGAAGGCCTGGCCTTCCTGTCCAGGAAAGTCAGGGCAGCTCGGGCGTCCCGAGGCACTTACGCCAGCAGGCCCTCGTTTTTATAGATCTGGGAGATGCAGTCAATCGTACTTTTGTATTTGTTCGCTTCCAGGCTCTGAAAGAAAAGAGGCACAGCAATGACGGGTGCGGGAAGGCAAAGCGAAAGCTCGGCGGGCGGCTACGCCAGCAACCGCGTGAAGCTCCTACTGTGCGCCAGACACTGGGCCATGTGCTCATAAATAGGAAGGGATCCCTGCTCCCAGGATGCTGGAGGTCTAAAGGGAAGACACCAAGGACAGCTGAGCACAGGTGCTGGGGAGAGAAGGGACCTGGCCAGTGGGAGCAATCCTCGCGTCTATTTGCCGGTCATCCATCCATCTGTCCATCCATCTATGTGACTCTCAAACTATGTGTCTAGCTCCCTATGTATGTATGTATGTCTACTTATCCATTATGTGCCTTTGCACTTACGTATCTATGCATCTCTATTCATCCGTCTGTCCAACCATCCGTCCATGTGTCTATCAAACTGTGTGTCTGCTACATATGTATGTGTGCATGTATCTTTCTATCCAACCATGCGCCTCTGTATCTAGCCATCCATCCGTCCGTCCACCTATCCATTCTTCTGTCTTTCCATCCATGTAACTATCAAACTACGTATCTAAATATATATGTATGTATGTATATAGCTGTCTGTCCTGCCTACTCATGCACCTATGGATCCATCAATCCTCCTGTGTAACTATTAAACTACATATTTAGCTATTTGTATGTATATAAAATCCATCCATGTAGCTATGTATCTATCCATCCATCCATTACCTATCTCTAGCTATATGTGTGAGTGTATATATATCAACCCATCCACCTACATATCTATGTATCCATCCATTCATCTATCTCCCCATCTATGTAACCGTCCATCCATGTCTAACTATATATTTACCTCTAGCTGTATGTGTAAGTCTATCTGTCTATCTATCTATCATATACATCCATCCCTCTATCTGTCTGTCTGTCTAGCTATCATCTCTATCCATCCATCTATTTATCTATCATCTAGCTAGCTAGCTGTCTGTCTGTGTCTGTCTATCTCGATCCATATATCTATCTGTCTATCTGTCTGTCTATCTATCTATCATATACATCCATCCCTCTATCTGTCTGTCTGTCTAGCTATCATCTCTATCTATCTATCTACCATCCACCTACGTATCCATGCATCCATTATCTCCCCATCTATGTAACGACCTATCCCTCCATCTCTCTGAGTCCCCCGACCTTGCCCAAGCCTACAAGTGCAGTGCCCCACCCCCGCCCAATTGCATGGGAATTCTGGCCGATTTGCCCATGCTCTGGGAGTGCCAGGGGGCTCAGGGTACTGGGGGCCACGCTGCCTGTGGGCACCATCAGCTCTAACCCTAGTGCAGCGTGAGGGGGGCGCAGCCTCGGGCTCCAGACGTTTGGATTTGTCTTGGCAGCCTTTCTCATAGCTGCCTTGGCCAGAGGAGCCTTTTGTCGCTCCGCCCTTGTAGGGCTCTGAGGGACGAGGGGGCGCAGGGCCCATCGGCTGTTCTTCCTCTGGCTGTCTTATCTCTGGGTAAGAACCGGCTCCCGTGCCTTTGCATTACCTGCATCCGTGTTTTTACCACATCAACTGGGGTGTTGCCAAAGACGCTGGCGGCTCCTGCGGTCATCCCGAAGGTGGCTGTGATGAAAGGGTTGATCTTTTTCTGGGGATTGTCACCTGATGGAGAAATTCGGGTTTAGTGTTAGATGGGCCAAAGGCTAGAGACGCTGCCCACTCAGAACCAACCTCACCACCTCACCCTGGACCAAAGTCCCCCTGGGACAAGCCCCGTTCTCTCCCCCAGGAGCTCAGCAACTTGAGGGGAAACAGTCTCTCTTTGGCTCTGCCCAGCCTGGGACTCTAAGTTCCTGCCCCTCCGGGAGCCAGACTTTCTCTGGGGAGCCCCGTTACTTTTCTCATCTTGGCCAACACTGAGACTGTTGGCTGAAAGAGCCTTGCTTGGGCAGCTCCCACCCCACCCCCCCAGGCCTTCAGATGCCCCTTCTCAGAATCAGGTTGTTTTATGGAGGAAATGAAACGTGGAGACCAAGAGAGACCAGTTAGGTGACAATGTGATTATTTGAATGTTCTCCCAGTCCAAGTTCTCAGACCCCCTGAAATCCTCCCCAAACCCCTTTGGGGCCCTACGGAGTGGGGAGCACTCTGCTCTGAGAGCACTGCTTGTCCCTGGCTCCATCCCTGGGAGCACAACTGACCTCTGAGCATCCTCTGAGGGAGCCCGAGAGTCTAAAGGTGGCAAGGCAGGCCCAGGCTCCATGACCCTATCAGGTGGGTGACACCCCAAAGGGACAAGACCTCTGGGGGGCAGAACGAGGCCTGAGTCTGGGGACGCTCATTATTGAGGAGGAGAACATGAAACCCTCAGTGTGTTTACACAACTACAGGCAGGGAAGTGGGGAGGGGCTAGAGTGGGCTGTCCTGCAGCGGGTCAGAGCTTAGGAGGGGGAAGGGAATATGGGCAGTGGCAAAGGGCCTTCGAGGGCCCAGGAGAAGAGATCAAGGCCAGCACTGGTCAGGCGGCAGCCGGGGCCTCCCCACGCTTGCGTGCAGGGTGAGGGAGGCCTTGACGCTCTTCCCCTCCTCTGCCACAGCCTGGAATCCTTGACAGCCTCTGCCCTTGCCCATGGGCCTTGGACCTTGGGGCCTCTTCCCTGGAGCAGCTCGTTTCCCAAGGTCCCCTCTGGCCATGCTCAGGAAGGGAGCCCAGCCCCTGCGCCGGCCTGGCCCTGCCCTCACCTTGGTACCAGTTGCGGAGGGAGGTCATTGTGAAGAAGCGGATGGCCTGGTTGGATCCCTGCTTGATGATGGTGGCCGTGAGGCCCCGGTAGATTCCTTGCACGCCTGGGAAGGGCCAGGCGCTGCCCATCACTGGCATTCATCCCTTTCTCCCCCCCTTCCCAAGACCCACGGGACCCAAGCGGCCACTGAGACCTGCTTTCGGCCCCCAGGACCAGAGCTGGCAGCCCAGGGGCACAGGGAGTACCATGGAGGGACCATGTGCTGTTGGGATGGTCCCTGCTCAGCGGGGGTTCCCAAGTACCTTGTACCCTCACAATCTCACGGATTCCGTGGAAAAATCCTTGGTATTTAATTTCTCCGAACGTCTGATTGTGAATGAATTTCACCTGTGGACCACAGAAGGGCCGCTGGCTTCCTGTGGCGGGACTCTGTGCCTTCCTCCTCCCCTGCCCAGGGCGGGCGCCTACGCGGCAAAGCCCAGAACCTCCTTCCCGAGATGGTTTTGTACGAGGGACGAAACCTTCCCTCTGACACTCCCTGCTCGCTGGGGAATGTGAGGTCGGCACTGGCAGGGGCAGCCAGGGATGCCACCCTCTGGCCTGGCACGGGCCCCCTTGGGCAGGAGATCACGCTGCCATCTCTGCCAAGTGACCCAAGAGGCAGGACAGAGACAAAGGAGACCCCATTCTGCCCCTCCTCTCCCCATTGCCCAGCAGCCATGCCGGTGCCCTCCAGAGGGCGCCGTTGGGGAGGTTTCCGCTGAAGCCCAGTCCCCCCCTGCTCCCCATCCTCCCCAGCTTTGGAGGGCGCAGCCCCACGGGCAGGAGGGAGGGAGCCCAGCCTGGGTCGCCCGCTTGTGGCCCATCCCCAGGTCCGGGGTGCACGGACCTTGATGGTTTCCAGAGGGCAGACAATAACCACGGCCTCCGTGGCACCGGCCCCCAGGCCGCAGAGAAAGCTCTTTCTGTTGCTCAGTTTGCCGTCGGCATCTCGGAAGCGATTGCTCAGGAACTCAAACATGCCGAACCTGCAGAGTGCCAAGCATCAGCGGGCATCCCCGTGCCAAGCATCAGTGGGCATCCCTGTGCCTGGCCCTGAAGTCGCTTTGGGAGTGCCAAGCATCAGCAGGCATCCTTGTGCCAAGCATCAGTGGGCATCCCTGTGCCCGGCCCTGAAGTGGCCTTGGGCCATGCGGGCTGTGCAGCAGGCAGGGCCCAAAGTTGGGTCCTTGCTGACACCCAATAATGGCGAAGATCGGGCAGGGGGATGTTCCGGGGCCTCCACCAGGAGAGCAGCCCCAAGCCAGGTGGGCAGGGAGAGGGCGCTGAGGGCCCTCTTGCCCAGCCGTGGGGGGGGGGGCGCACCAAGAGCCGACAGGCCCGGGAGAAGCGCTGCCCCGGGCCTCTGCCCTCCCCTCGGGTTGGGGCTCTCCAGAGCCTTTCCGCCCCAGACTCACTGGAGAAGACCCTTCTCTCCTGGGTCCTCCCCAAGCCGGGCAGACACTGAGGCGGGGGCCCCAGCTAAGAAGGGTCTGAGGCAGGAGGAGCTGGGTCCTCCTGCCTCCAAACCGGTATCTCCGAGCAACTGCGGGGGCTGTGGCAGCGCCGGGACTGCCCCGATGGCCCCCGGCCACTCACCTCACGGCCGACTTGGGGATGGAGCCGTAGAGCAGGGAGCTGAGGCCCCGGTAGAGGCCCCGGAAGCCGTGCTCCTGAATGGTCAGCTTCACACAGTGAACTGGGAGAGGAACAGGGGTCAGCGAGGGAGGGGGCATCCCAGGCTGCCCGTGGGGCGTCCCTGACCTCCCAGTAGGGGGGCTCTGCCCATGGGGGGTCCCTGACCGCCAGTGGGAGGGTCCCTGACCACCCATGGGGGGGTCTCTGCCCGTGGGGGGTCCCTGACCGCACACGGGGGGCCCCTGATCGCCAGTGGGGGGGACCCTGACCGCCCGTGAGGGGCCCCTGACCGCCCGTGGAAGGGTCCCTGACTGCCAGTGGGAGGGTCCCTGACCTCCAGTGGGAGGGTCCCTGACCACCCATGGGGGGTCTCTGCCCGTGGGGGGTCCCTGACCGCACACGGGGGGCCCCTGATCGCCAGTGGGGGGGACCCTGACCGCCCGTGAGGGGCCCCTGCCCCTGACCGCCAGTGGGAGGGTCCCTGACCGCACATGGAGGGCCCCTGACCGCCAGTGGGGGGGGTCCCTGACCACCAGTGGGAGGGTCCCTGACCGCACATGGAGGGCCCCTGACCGCCCATGGGGGGCCCCTGACCACCAGTGGGGGGGGCCCCTGACCGCCAGTGGGGGGGGTCCCTGACCGCCCCCAGGGGCCCACGAGGGGGCCCGCCCGCTTCCCGCCCCCCCTCACGGATGCTGGTGTAGCGCGGCTGCTTGGCCCTCTCGTCCAGCTGCAGCTGCGTCTTGATGTACTCGGTGGGGAAGCTGATGCAGATTTCGATGCCGCCCGCGATCCCACCTGCGGGGCCGGGCAGAAAAAAGCGCTCGGGCTTCGCGAGGAGGCGGTTACAAGGTCTCCCCGCCCGGCCCGGGCTGCGGGGCCTGAGAATCTCCCCCGCGCCGCCTCCCAGGCTCAAGGGGGCGCTGGGGGGAGGACATGGGGGGGCGCTGGGGGGATGGGGGGCTGCTTAGGGCGTTGACCCTGACCCCCCCTCCCCCAATCTGCCTGAATAACCGTGGCCTCTACCGGGCAGCCTTTCCACGTGGGGGGAGGGGACCACCGGGGCCCTTCACGTGACCTGGGCATCCTCAGACTCCGGCGGGACCGCGGCTTCGGCCCCTCCCCCACCCCGCGTGACCCCGCCCCCATTACCGGCCAGGATGGCCTTTCCCGGGTGCGTGATCTTGCCTCCTCCGGACCCCGGGGCTGCAGCGGCCAGGCCCAGGCCGGGGCCGAGGTGAGGGAGCGCAGGGACTTGCCCGAGAGTGCCGGGACCCCTCAGAACCTCCGGCCTCATCTTCGCTTGGCCGAGCCTCGGACTGCGCGTGCCCCGCCCCCAGCCTCAACCTCAGCCGGGCCGGCCCTCGGCCTCCGTCCCGCTCTGACCCCGCCCCTTATTTGCAAGTCAGTCATGGACACGCCCCCTCAGCATCAAACCCGCCCTGGTCCCGCCTCCTAACGTCCGTCGCGCTGTAGCCTCAACTCCCTTCTGCCTTGGCCTCGCCCCCAGTTTTAATTTCTGCTCCCTCTCCCCGCCCCTTCCCGGTCCCGCCCCGCCCCTTGCCCCGCCCTCAGATGCAACCTGGTGGGCCTCCCTCCTGACCTGCCCATCAGCCTCGATCCCGCCCTTGGACCCGCCCCCCGCTCTCACTTTCAGGCCGGAGCAGACGCTGGGGGCAGGCTCTTGGCTCATTGCTCGCTTCTGATTGGCTGTTGGAGAAGCGCTCGTGGTTTAGATTGGATAGAGTTCGAGGGGGCGCGACTGGGGTCCGGGAGCGAGTCCACATCCCCTCCCGTGACAGGTGGGGACGGGGAGTCAGTGGGGCGTGGCAAAGTCTGCGGGGCTTCCCCTGCCCCGCCCCCCGCGCCCGGACGCCTCCCGCAGCGCGGGAGCATCGCCCGCAGGAGAGCGCGAGGAGGCGGGGCCGGAACCCCGCCCCGCCCATTTTCGGAGGGCCGGGGGGCGCGCCTGAGCCGGAGCTGGCCCTCCCTCCTTCCCCTCCCTGCGCGCTGCCTCGGGCGTTGGGGCTTGGGCGCGTGCGGGGCCGGGCAGCGAAGCCTGGCAACGCGCCCGCTGCGGCGCAGCCCCATCTCCCCGGAGACGCGTTCTTGGTTGCCATGGGAACCTGAAGGTTTGCCGCTCCCAGTCCGCAGTCCGGTGTGGACAAAGTCGGGGGCAGCTCCTGACTTTGCGCTCTCCAGATCGCCAAGGTGAGGCTGGGGGGCGTCTCCGGGGCGCCCGGGAAGGCTGTGGGGGCTGTCTCCGGGGCGCCCGGGAAGCCTGTGGGGGGCGTCTCCGGGGTGCCCTGGGAGTTTGTGGGGGGCGTCTCCGGGGCGCCCGGGGAGTTTGTGGGGGGCGTCTCCGGGGCGCCCGGGGAGTTTGTGGGGGGCGTCTCCGGGGCGCCCGGGAAGGCTGTGGGGGGGCGTCTCCGGGGTGCCCTGGGAGTTTGTGGGGGGGGGCGTCTCCGGGGCGCCCGGGAAGGCTGTGGGGGGCGTCTCCGGGGCGCCCGGGGAGTTTGTGGGGGGCGTCTCCGGGGCGCCCGGGAAGGCTGTGGGGGGGCGTCTCCGGGGCGCCCGGGGAGTTTGTGGGGGGGCATCTCCGGGGCACCCGGGAAGGCTGTGGAGGGCAGGGCTGTGCTGGGGCACCTTGCTCCTCACCCCCCTAACTCCTGGAAGCAGCTGCAGTGCTGGGGCTCGAACCCTCCCCAGACTGAGCCTGAGGTCTCCCTCCATCCCCCCCACTTCCTCTTCCCCTTTCCCCACATAGTTCCTGCGGAAGTCATGGGCTGCAGCCTAGGTGCCCGGCAAGCGGCCTGGGGGCGGGGGCTCCCCAGAAGCCGTGGGGCAGCTCAGTGGGGCTGGTCTGGCCTCGGGCCCAGTCCTGCGGGACGAGCCACGGGCTCCCGTCCGGGATCTGGGCGCAGCCTCGGTACCATTGTTGGAGTGGGACGGAGGAGGCTCCCTCCCGGCCAGCACCGCTCTGTGGGCTCTGCCCCACACCCTCCGGCCACCCCCTTCCTTCTGCACTGGCCAGTGACTTCAGCGTCCGGGGCCAGGGAGCTCATCCCCTCTTGGGTCGGCCCTGCCCCCTCGGGCAGCCAGAAGGTTTGGGCCACTTTGTCAGACCAGATAAAAACTCTGCGCTCTGCCCTTCCCACCGCCTCATTTTGAGCTTCTTAGGCCCAACCCCTCCCCCAGTCCCTCGGGCTGGCAGGAAGCCTGTTTTGGGCCAAGCTGCACCCTCCTCCTCAGCAGCCCCCGATCCCCAACCCCCCCATGGGGCGAGCCCCCCCAATCTCCCCAGCGGAACGGCAGCCAGAGCCCTGGGCCTTTGTTCAGGCTGCTCCTGACCCAGCTCTGGCTATGTGGGGCCCAGTCCTCCCTTCCCCCCTTGAGCTCAAGCCTGATGTGAATTTGGGGAAGGGGGTGCAGGCGGTGCCCTCTGGGAGTCAGGGAGCCCCGCCTGTGCTCTGGCAAGCTCTGGAAGCCTCTGGGGAGATGGCTTTCAGCTCCTCGGGCACCCTCCCTTTCCTCCGGCTGCATTCAGTTGGAGCTTTTGTGTGCCGAGCACCGGGCTGGGCACTGGGAGGGAGGGCCTGTAGCTCTCCAGCATGTGCTATACCAAGTGTGTCCGGGAGACCCCAGCGTGCACCAGGGCAGTGCCCACAAAGCTGCCCTCAGCCTCCATTTCTGCCTGAGGGGACGGGGGGCTTCCTGGGAGCATCATAATGGAGGACTGGGGGGGGGGAGGCAAATGCAGGAGGCTCGGATGGTCTGGTTGGAGGCTGCTGCTGGTGGGGGCCAGGCAGGGACGGGCTGAAGGGGCTCTGAGAGTCACCGCCTTTCCCAGGACCCAGGACGGCCACCATGGCCAAATTGCTACAAGCCCCTCCCAAGTTCCTGTCTTCCGAGTGGCACATCGCCAACAAGAGCCAGCTGAACAGCGTGGAGGCCCAGCGGGCGCAGTCCCAGCGCCTTGTGGCCGAGAGCCAGAGGCTGGTGGACGAGATTGAGAAGACCACGCAGAGAACACAGAGCGCCGTCAAGAAGAAGATCGGTGAGGGCTCCTGGGGGGGGGGGGCTCCAGTTGGTGAATTTAGGGGGAGAGAAGGGGAACGGCCTGGACAAAGCCACAGAAGTGGGGAGACTTAATGGGATGGGGATGTGAGAAAGAGATCAAAGGCAGGTGGGGGCTGGTAGGGGCTGGAGGCCAGATTTGGGCTCTGGTGGGCAGAGAGAATTAGTGGAGGGAGGCCCAAGGCTGAGCTCGAAGGTTCAGAACAGCCCGTGTGACCTGGCAGCTGAGGCTTAGGATGGGGAGGAACCAGGGGGTCAAGAACACCCCCGGCCAGGCCGCCCTGGGGGCTCTCGGGACGCCACAGGGGAGACAAGTTCCAGCCACAGAAGGGCTGCAGGGTCATGGGGACTAGATGGGGATGTGAGTTTTGGAGGCTCCTCTGGAAGGAGGCCTGAGGCAGAACCATCAGGGGTTGGGGAGGCCCTGGGCCGGGAGGATAAACCCTCGTGGGGCTCCTGCATGAGCCAGACCAGCTGGGTTCTAAGGGACTTTTGCTGCTGAGACCAGCCGGGTTCACAACCACACATCTGAGGGTTTGTGGGGAAGGCGGCAGCCCACAGGGGCACAGCGCCCCGGAGCCTGGCCAGACAATGCTTTTTGACTGCTTGATGGAGGTGGGGGGCAGGGTTTGAATGCTGGTCACTGATTGCCCGACCCTCGGTACATACCCTGCAGAACAGAGACTCGATGAGATAAAGTTCTGGAAGAAGGAGTTGAGTAATAAACTCGAGGAGCTTGTAAAGGAGACCGACGTGCTCCTCACCTTTAAGACAAGATTGGAGAAGGCCCTGGAGAGCTACCAAGAGCCCTTAGACATTGCCCGGAAATGTCTGATGTACAGGTGGGTGAGAGAATGCGGGCGGGGGGGGGGGAGGCAGGGAGGGGAAGGAGAAGGGGGAGAGGGGAAGGGAGATGGAAGAGGGGAAGGGAAGAGAAAAAAGGGAGAGAGGGAAAGGAAGGAAGGAGGTAGAGAGACAGAGACAGACACAAAGAGAGAGATGAAGACAGACACAGAGAGAGGGAGAGGAGGAGAGAAGAGTAAGGGAGGGGAAGGGTGGGGGGCAGGAGAGGGGCAGAGTTAGGTGCCAATGTGGGAATAAGATCTTCCAGTGCGGGAGAGCCGAGTCCGGAGTCCCCTATCTGCCCTTGCCCTTGCCCGGGCATTCCCGTGTGCCAGGTAGCCTGCTGGGAGCCGGGAAGCCCCGACCCCCATAAAACCCTGAGGGGACACAAGGCCCCAGGAATCATGGATTTGACGTCCTCCTGGCCATTGCACTGCAGACCTGCTCCATTGTGCTGTTCATTGGCTCTCTGGGGAACATGGCTCCTGGTGCTGGACAGATGGGGTGGCAGAGGGCAGGGGACCCGAGGTCGCCATGGGGGTGGGGGCAGCCAGAGATTGGGAGAAGGGGAGGCAGGGTGTGCTCAGTGAGAACCGCGGGCCTTGGCGTAGTGGGTGCTGGCTGCTTGCCCAGCCAGCCCTCCCCCTTCTCTTGGCCAGGGAGCAGCGGGTTGGGATTGACCTAGTCCATGATGCTGCTGACCTGGAGCTGACCAAGGAGGTGGAGGTCTTGCAGGGGGTCATTTCCCTGCTCCAGCGCACCCTGGAAGAGATCTCAGAGCAGCTCCGGTGAGGACAGGCCCAGAGAAGGGCGCCCTGCCCTCCTTCCCCTCCCGGCACCAGGGCCAATCCCAGTAGCCTGGGCAAGTCCCTTCCTCAGTTGGGGATGCTGGGCTTGCGCTGGAGGACCCGAGGGCCCATCCAAGGGGGAGGTGGCCCCCTGCCCGGGTCCAGCCTTTGCAGGCCTTGCAGAGCCCAAGTGTGGGGGCACCGGCTGGGTTTGAGGGGTCCACACACAGCCCCAGGAGGCCCATGCAAGGGGGGGAAGAAGGTCCCAGGCCCGTGGGGAGGGGGGGAGGCAGGGATGGGCAGTAAGCTGAGATTGGCGTGGGGCTTTTCCCAGGTTGAACCGAGCCGCTAAATACCACCTGGAGAAGGATCTGAAGGACAAATTTGCCGCCCTGACGGTGGATGACTTCTGCTCGTCGCTCACCAATAACAACCCCGACATCTACTACTCCGATGATGTCAAAATCGAGCCCAAGTACGGGGTGGGGGCTGGGAGTGCGAGTGCGGGCTTCCTCTGGCTGACGCTGCAGGGCCAGGCCCCCGGGGTCCGGGAGCCGCCATGGGGGGTGTTCGGAGCTTCGGGACGCGCACCTCAGGCTGATCCCCGGGGTGGGGGGGAGGAGTATCCATTCGTCACCTTGTGCCCCCTGTGGGTGCAGCCTGCCCGCCCTGCCGGCCCAGCCTGGGCCCAGGGTTCCTGCTCCAAGGCTGGGCCGGACAACGCTCTGCTTGTGGCATTTGCTCAGTCCCCCTGGGCCAGACTGATGGTGGTCCGTGAGGGCCTCTGGGACCCCCGTCCTTTCCCTTCCACTGTGGGCTCTGAGTAAAAGAAGAAAAAGTGATGTAGCAAATCATGACCAGCCTCGGCCCAGGGTGGCTGAGTGGGAGGGCGGGGTGCAAAGGGCCCTGAGGGGGGAGAGACCCCCAGCCCCATGTCAAGGCTCCTGGCCCAAGCCTGACAGGGAAGCCTGGGACGGCCCCAGAGGCTTGGCCAGCTCCGAGTCCCGTGGGGGGGGGGGCGCTGAGGGCGGCCATCCGCGGGGGGAGAAGGCAGCTGTACTGAGGTACAAGCTCCGGCCGAAGGGCGCCTGCACTGGGGCCGAATGGGCCGGGGGTCGACGGGGGCCCGGCCCTTGGGTCCACGCCGCCGTTGGAAGCGGCCCCTCCCTTTCTGCTAGGTGGCCAAAGGCCGCAGGGAGGATGGGTCAGTGTTGCTTGGCCCTGGAAGCAGCCACCAAAGTGGGCCCAGGCTCTACCCGCTGCCCTGGCCGGGGACCTCAGTGGGCCCTGGGCCGGAGGCCGGGCTCTTTCCTTCAGCCACCAAGCGCGCCAGGTGCTTATGGGCTCCCGGGCCCCTCAGGGGTGGCTGGCGAGGGGCAGGCGGGCAGCAGGAGGGGGCGCCCTGCCCCGGCACAGGGAAGCTCCCCGGGACCCTCCCCGGCGGCCCTCTCTTCCAGCTCGGTGGAGTTGGACGACTGGATAGATTTCTCCAACATTAACGTGGAGACGGCCGACAAGCAGAGGAACAACACGCTGGCGCTGGAGGCCCTGATCAACCGCATCCTGTCCCAGACGGCTGGCGACCTGCGCAAGCAGAACGAGGCCGTGACCCTCGCCCTGCAGAATGGGATTCGGGAGACCAAGGAGGCCAAGGAGAGGCTGACCGGGCACCTTGCCAAGGTGCTGCTCGGGGGGGCAACACTGGGGGGCTTTGGGGGAGTCCTGCTGGGCGTCCCGGGGCAGCCTGTCACCTAGTCGCCGGCAGAGGGGCTTGGGGATTCATCCAGAGCCAAGCGGCCCCTGCCCCCCGCCCCAGAGCCCCGAGCCCGTCATCCCAGCTCAGGAAGGGCTCCCAGGCCGTGTGGGGAAGCGTTGGCCCCCCTGAAGCCTCCTCAGAAGCCCCCGGGCACTGGTCAGCCTGCTCCCCTTCTCCAGCGTCCCCCACTCCAAGGCTCACCCCTCCAGTGCTGGCCCCCAGTGTCATACCGGCCAAATAGCCATAGACAAGCACGTGCACCTATTCCCCCACTGGGGGACACAGGGGTCTGGGGACTGTGGGCCCCCTGGGCAAGGTAGGAACCTGGGGGCAAAGAGCAATGCAGACCAAGGCCTGATGCCACAGGAGCCTCCACAGAGGGAGCAGGGGGGCCCACGGCTGAGACTTAGAGGGGGAGCTGAGAAAGGGGCCGCTCGCACAAGACCCCAGGTGGTCCCCGGGAAGTGCAGCCTGGGCAGAACTGAGCATTTGGGCTGCAGGGGGGCAGCAGGAGCTCATTCAGAGACAAGTCTACATGAGGTACTATTCCAGCCAGGAGGATGAGGGGCCTAGTGGGGGAAGGGCCCAGAGGCCTGCTGGGACCTTGGGCCGGGGGAAGCTTTTATTGAAACTGTGGCCTGTGGCTCCCTTGGGCCTGAGGGGGAGGAGGGCAGAGCCTGTTCCCCCTACCCTCCTATCCCCACTCCCCCCCCCCCCACCCCGGGCCCACCTTGGACAGGCCTCTGGCCTCGCCGCAGGTGATGGATGAGATTGGGGCCCAGGAAAAGAACATTGAGATTCTGCAAAAAGCTGTCTTTGACAAGGAGGGCCCGGCCAAGCTGGCTCAGACGCGGCTGCAGTCCCGGAACCAGCGGCCCAACGTGGAGCTGTGCAGGGACAAGGTGCAGAGCCAGCTGATGAAGGAGGTGCAGGAGATCACCAACAACATCGACAGGTGAAAGGCCGCCTCTGCCCCAGGGCCAGAGACTCCCCCCGGGCACAGAGACTCCCCGGGGCACAGAGACTCCCTTGGCACAGAGAGGCCTCCACAGAGATGCCCCTGGGCACAGAAGCTCCCCTGGATCCAAGAGCCCGGCTTGGCCGGGAACCTCCATGGCAGCCCCGGGAGAGCAGGGACTTCCGGGGCTATTGGGGGTGGGGGGCACTCTGCCCTGACCGGGCGCCCGGGGCCCCCATCCACTGCTGGCCAATCCTGCAGACTCAAGTGCATGATGAGCCAGGCGGAGGTGGAGCTGAAGGGCCTGAGCCGCCGCCAGCTGGCCCTGCAGGAGGAGATCCGGGTGAAGGAGAACACCATCTACATCAACGAGGTCCTGTGCCTGCAGATGCGGAAGAGCATCATCTATCACAGCTTCTGAGCCTGCCCCTCGTCAGAGATTTCAGATTTTCAATAAAGAAGCTCCTTAACTGTGCCCGGCCCAGCCCTCTTTGCAGCCAGTGCCGCCCCGGGTGGGCACCAAGTCACTGGGTGCCCGCTGACGTGGGGACTCCCAGACAGAAGGGGAGGGGGCTCCACGTCCGCGGGAGCCTCTGGCTTTGGGGAGACTAGTGTGAGTACCCCCTCTTCTCCCCCTGCAGGGGCTTTAGCTGGAGGGAGGCAGCCCCCTCTTCTCCAATAAGAGGGCTCGGCTCCCAAAGCCTTTCATTCCTTTCTGACATTTCGGGGCGTTCAGTGTCCTTGTTCCCTCCCCCTCCAGAAAAGGGAAGCAGATTTCTGCACTTCCCAGAGACCTTTGGGCTAACTACAGTTCACAGTTCAGCCCCTCCGCCTGTCGTGCTGGAATGGAGGTGTTAGCCCCAGGCCAGGTGTGCCCTTCTGGGGAGCAGCAGGCTCTGGGTCCTTCAGAACTCCCCAGCTGACAGGACCGACGGAGCCCGAGCAGGGGCCCTGCAGCCTCAGGCTGGCCGAGGTCAGCCTCTTCCACACTGGGACAGCTAGAGGGTTGGGCAACTTCTCTGACCGGCTTTCCCCTCTGCCCCCACAGTGCTCCTGGCTCTGCCCCTGGGGCCGCGCAGAGGGGTGGGAATCCTGTTATGGTCTCCCTCTCCAAGTGAGCCACCTTTAGTTTCCCCCAGAGAAGTCTGACCTAATTTTCACCAGACTGGGGACCCACTGGCAACCCAAGGCCCCTCGAAGTGCTCGCAGGCTCTGGTCCCGGTCGGTTCCCAAGGGAGCCCTGAGTCTCTGGGGGGCATGTCCCGGCCCCGGGGCCCTAGGGCTGTCCCCGCGCTTCTGAGCCCCGCCCTTGGGGTGCCGTTGGAGCCGAGACCCCCAGTGCAATAAGGAGTGGCAGATGCTGCCTCAGAGAGAATGAGGGGCAGGGGCGGGAGCCCAGAGCCCGGCCCTGCTCTTTCTGCTGCCACTGGGCCAGTGTGTCCCCAGAAGCGAGGTGTAGGTGGGCCCGGCCAGCAGAAGCCTCCCCAGCAGGCCTTGCACTGGACACAGACACCAGGCCCTCCCCCCTCCCCCCCCCCCCCCGGCCCCCCCCCCCCGCGGTGTGGGGGGGGCGTCGCGGCCCTCTCCGGGGGGGGGCCCCTGTGGGGGAGGGGGGGGGGGGGCTCGCTACCCGTCAGGGGCCTCTCTAGTGAGGAGCTGTTTCCCTCCTCGTGGGCACTGACACTAGCTTCCACTCGGCTTTTCTTCTGGGAGGGAGGCTTTGAAGCCACGGTCGGTCCCCCCCCCCCCCCCCCCCCAGCCAAGCTTCACTCCCCCAGCTCCCACAACCACTGAGATGTAATTTTTTTCATTTTTCTGGTTATATACGTGGACCAGCTTTTGAAATGCACATTTCTTTCTGAATCACGTTGAGGGAGAAAAAGCCACAGGAGAGAAACAGAAACAAGTGAAGCGGCGGGGGCTGATTCCCCCCTCTCGGCAGCCTCCCTCTGGAGCCAGATGGCGCTTTCTGCCCAAAGTCGGCGCCCTGGGAGCCTTGACCGCTCGCTCGGCCGCGCGGCAGCTTGGGGCTGGCCCGGCCACCCGGGCTCTCCCAGGGAGGGGCTCCCGCGGGCGCTGCGCTCACCCGGCCACCGTTAGCTCCCCCGCTGCTCCGAAAGCGCCGCGCTGCTGGCGCGGGAGCTTTTTCTCTCAGACCCAGCCAGTTTTATGCTTTAGTTGGCCCTCTCTCAGCAGGGGGTGGGGGGTGGGGGACAGGACGTCTAAGAGACTTTTCCTTCCGAAGTTCACGCGTGCGCTTGAGCGGAGCCGCTTGGAGCAGTTTTGGGCCTGTGACCGGCCTTTTTTCTTACTGTGTTCCCAGGAACTCTGGGCCCCGGAGAGCCGGGAGCAAGGTGCTGAGAAAGCCCGGGGGAGGTGGGCGCGGGCGCGCCGCGGGGCAGCCTCTGGGCCCGCATTTCTGGAGAAGCTCGGTGAGCTACGGCTCGGGAGGGGCCTCCTGTCTGAATCCCACGGGACGGCGAGGAGGGGAGTGAGGGCGCGAGGAGGAGAGCGTGGGCCGCTCTTAGGGAGGAGACTGCGCTTGAGGGAGCCTTGGGGCCCGCTCGACAAGGGAAGGGGAAAGTGTTCTGAAAGGATCTGCGGGAGGAAAGGGTGGGGCCGGAGGGAGAACTCCTAGGTGGTCATCACCATTGTCCGGAGGCTCTTGGAGGAGAAAGGAGGGGGCTGCTGGGGGGAGGGATGGAGACGATGGGGTCATTAGCAGAGATGGGGAAGGGGGACAAGTCGAGCATCCTCTGAAGGTCTGAATGAATGGGGAATAGGGAGGAATGGGGGGCAGACAGGTGGGAGGAGTGGGTTTCAGGAGGAGGAGCAGCTGGCTTTCAGTTAGGGAGTTCGGGTGCTGTGGGACATCCAGGGGGGCGTGCCTGGTGGGAGACAAAGGGGAGGAGCCGGAGTAGAAGCCGTGTCGGGAGAAGGCAAGGAAGGCCAAGACAGACTGGGGAGCATGAAAGGCTACCCAAAAGAGCCCGTGGGGCAGAGCGGGCACTGCGGCCAAAGTCCTCCGCCAGCCCTTCCAGTATTTATCGGTGGGCTTCCTAAAAGCGATCCCTCCGCTCCCCACCAGGATCTCCTTCCTCGAAAACCTCTCATCAGCTGTGGAAGTTTTGGTTCTTCTCAGCGGCCCAAAGCAATCCCAATGGACTTTGGACAGAAAATGCCTCTGCCCCCAGAGGGAGAACTTAGGCGACTGAGTGCGAATCAGCTCTCGCGTGTGCACTTCTCTTTTCTGCTATTTTCTCCCCACGCTTTTCCCCTCTGATTTTTTCTCTCCCAACATGATTCAGAAAACAATGTGTGTTCAGATAAACCACAAAAGAAAACTCCCACATCGCCCATTTCTCTTCCGCGCACAGATTTCCCGGGCACTTGAATGTCCCAAGGCATTTCGCATTTCCCCTCCCTCCTTTATAGAAGGAATGAAGTGATTTGCCCAGGAGGGGCCATTCTGGGAGGAGCAGAGGGCTCTCTACATTCAGGGGAAGGGAAGTATTTAAGTCTGTATTGGGTTTCCCTCCGCAAGGGGCCGAACATTTTCAACAGCGAAAGGAGAAAAATTATCACCTCTGATTTCTGCCATGCGCTTTGCAATTGACCTTCTGCTGTTGTGACTTTTAGTATCAGCCTGAACCTGCCTTTGTGCCTTTGAATTAAGGATTCCTGTTTTCCCAATGAGTTGGAAAGTTGTTATTGCTCATACTGTTAAGAAGGCGTCCACAAATGTCCAATCTGCACTAAAAGGCACTGAGGCAGGCTGAGCCCATTGCTCTTTCTTAGCGGGACCTCTGAGCTCCCTCACAATCTGGGAAGCCCCTTTCCCCGGGGCCTCCGTAGTGGTTGACGACTAGACCATACAGAAGGAACAGGATGAAATACAGCCCCACCGGTGGACAAACCACGGAGGCTTGATGAGTTCGTGACTGGTAGAGAGGATCACAGGATATCGGTCACGGGAAGGATGAAGCAAAGGTCACCTGTTGGTCGAGTGGTCATAGCCATCCCCCTCATGTTGGGCAACAAGCTGGATAAAAATAAGTTCCGGGGCTTTCCGTATCAGCAGGTCATCTCCCCCACACCGGGTTTAGTCACGATGATTAAGAAGGAAGGGCCGAGGTCTTCCAGTTAGTCTTGTGTGGCCGAGTGAACTTTGTAACTCGTGGTTTAATTATAACAAGTGAACTTGGAGCTTGGAAAAATTGGGGGGCCCTATGAGAAAAATCTAACCTGATCGAATTATCCCTCCATTTAAGACATGTAAAATACACTGATATTACTTGACTGACTAAACGTATATTGAAAGGCAAATATGATATAAGCAATCACTCTCCTTTTGGAATCACACTAAATAATACTAATTGAAATAAAATGGGGGGGCAGTTAGGTGGCGCAGTGGATAGAGCACTAGTTCTGAAGTCAGGAGGACCCGAGTGCAAATTTGACCTGGTCAGATACTTAATACATCCTAGTTGTGTGACCTTGGGCAAGGGACTTAACCCAATTGCCTCAGCAAAATAAATAAAAAATAAAATAAAATAAGGATTAAATGACTTGTTTTCTGTATTAACCTCTAGGACATCTGCTTATTGTCTTTAAGCCCATGTCCCCAAAGATATGATGTAGCTCCTTGCCTGTCCTTGTGCAATCGGGGAAGGTTTGATTCTCCTTTAAGGGAGATCAACTGCACTCCTGGCACTTTCTAGCAAAGATTACAAGCGGCAAAGGGATCCCATCAAACAGTTCCCATTCCCTCAAAGATCCAAGAGGGACACAACCAGCCCCACCCGAATGCGAGCCAACTTTCTTAGCATAGCCAATTGTCCCGTTCCATGATCCCTAAGCTGTGCTACTTTATTTCGTGTCAATAAAAAGGAGGCCCCCTTTACACTGGGGTCACTGACCCTACTGAAGTGCCAGCCAGACTTTACATCCCCCTAAAGAAACGGATTTTGCTGAGCCTATGTCTCAATTTACCTTTATTAAACTTTCTTGTAATACCATGATGTCTTTGCGTGTGCCCTCTTTTCCCTTCCCTTTGTTTCCCTTGTGTCTGTCTCTTACACACACACACACACACACACACACACACACACATACATCCTAGTCCCACACTGGAGGTCTCTAAGCAGAAGCTCTATGATCATTAGTGAGGGGTAATTGTGGTGGGGGACAGACTCAAACTGGACTCCAGGCACCTGAACCCTGCACGCTCAGAGTTTCTGGGAATCTGATTCTCATGAAGAAACAGCCGCTTGGCTCCTGCTGCCAAGCCCACTTCCACATCACTTGCCCAGTAGACAGTGGAAGCCTGCAGCCTCCTGCCACTCGCACCCCGGAAGGATCAGTCTATCCATCATCCAACAGGAGCCAAGTCAAACGGGATCTGGGGCTGAGCTCTAAGGGCCCACGGGCTTCAGCACCCAGGTCAAAGGGACAGAAAGCAAAGGAGGAGGAGGAGGAGGAGGAGGAAGCAGGACTTTCCAGTGGGTAATGCTGACTTACAGATGAACGCAGGACAGAGACCTAAAGGATTCCAAAGGAATCCAGGACTTCCTCTATTCTTCAGGATGGGGGCTCTGAGCAGAGATGCCCCTGAGCTGGCTGAGCCCTAGGGGACGTTGTGCCCAACTGGGCAGACCTGGACCAGAAACCCCTCCTTACCCACCCAGCCCCTGTACAAGGCCCCCAATTCCCACACCGGGAAGCCTGTTCTACTGCAAATGATTGCTGTAATCACAAGGAAGGACTTTTTGGCATCGAGGTCAGAGCTTTCTGCCTGTTACTTGCACCTCTTGGTCCTTCTAGGACAAAGGATTGGCTTTTCCCCTTCCAAGATGTCTTTTTCCAGTAGGAGCTCTTGGGAGAGGAGAAAGGGCTTGCTTTGAAACCGTGAACTTGGGCCTAAGGAAATTCATTGCCAAAATGTTGGGAACCAATCTGGAGTCAGTCCAAGGGAGGCCAGGGCGGTGGCCGCCTGGGGGAGCCCGAGTTAGGCAGTGAGGACAAACCACAACAAAACGGAAGGGACAAGCAGAGGAATCAGCAGCCCGAGGCAGTTGTAAAGACAGCATTTAAAAGGACTTGGGAGGCTGGGAGAGCGCCTGGCCCCAAATCCTCAGGATTCTGCTCTGGCTGCAGAGGGAGCCAGGTCCCGGAGGAAGGCTCCAGGGACAACTCTGTGGAGGATGGGCTCAGAAGCCCCAAGAGCAGCGAGGGTGCTCTCCTCCTGGGTGTGCTCCTCACATCATGGGGTAGGCGATGACAAAATAGTTAAACTCTGTGTCGATCAGGTCTCTGTACTTTCGATAAATGTCCCGCAACATTCTGTCCTCCTCATTCGTCTCATATCTGTTTGTATAAATTCTCACCTGGATCGAACAGAAAGTCCCACCCCACCCCACGCACGCAGTGACTGTGGGCTCGGATCATCCGTGACATAACACACCCCCCCCACGGGCCAATGGGGATATCTGGGCACCGGACTCAGTCCCCTCCCCTCACGGTGCCAAGGAAGGAAATGAGGAAGTGTGGAGGGGCAGGAGCTGCTGCAAAGGCAGCCAGATAATGAGAGGAAGCGGCGGGACTCGGGCCCAGCTTCTTTCCTTTGCTCTCCACATCTCCAACCATCCATCCATCCATCCTCCCAGCAGCCATTGCAGTGGGGGAGGGACAGGCCTCTGTGGAACTGACCGAGGTAGCAGGCATTGTGGGATATGGAGTCTCGGGTGGGCAGGCGCGGTCCCCGGGGAGACAGGTTACCTTGAGTGTGCGAAGCATGCACTTGCCCTCTTCCTGACTCTGCAGGATTCTCTCCACAAACTTGACATCCAGGAAAGCCCAGATTTTGAAGTAAAACAACTTCTCACAGGACAAGATGAGGTGGAGAAGCTCCTCATCCAAGGACTCGTGGTTGTTGTTGAATTCAAAAGTTAATTTCTGGGAAAGGACCAAAGAGAAAAAAAAGCAGCGTTCATGTGAAAGAAGAGGAAGAGCTAGAAGTTCTCTGCTACACCCTCGGGACCATTTGAGACTCCGCAGGAGGAGTGACTCAGGCAGGCTCCTGCCAAGAGACCCCCACAGGCAATGGGCAGGGACACCATCCCCCCCTGTCCTTAGGGACACCATCCTCACCTGTCCCCAGGGACACCATCCCCACCTGTGCACAGGGACAGCATTCCCACCTGTCCCCAGGGACTCCATCCCGACCTGTCCCCAGGGATACCATCCCCACCTGTGCACAGGGACGCCATCCCTATCTGTTCCCAGGGACTCCATCCCCACCTGTGCACAGGGACGCCATCCCCACCTGTGCACAGGGACAGCATCCCCACCTGTCCCCAGGGACGCCATCCCCACCTGTGCACAGGGACAGCATCC
Source organism: Sarcophilus harrisii (assembly GCF_902635505.1). Taxonomy (NCBI): domain Eukaryota; kingdom Metazoa; phylum Chordata; class Mammalia; order Dasyuromorphia; family Dasyuridae; genus Sarcophilus; species Sarcophilus harrisii. Next base: position 727,631 of record NC_045428.1, on the reverse strand, counting down.
CCACCTGTCCCCAGGGACACCATCCCCACCTGTCCCCAGGGACGCCATCCCCACCTGTGCACAGGGACGCCATCCCCACCTGTGCACAGGGACACCACCCCCACCTGTCCCCAGGGACATAACTAGGAATAACCTGCAGCTAAAGGCAGATGGAGGAGTTCCCAGGCACACCTGTGCCACAGGCAGAGACCCTTGGGAAGAACTAAACGAAGTAGCTGTTGTGGGGAGGAAGGAGCTAAGCCGGGAGCACCTTGGCCACCAAGCACCTGACTCGGTGCTAAAGGAGCAACTGGGACATCTCAGACAAGAGACCCCGACTGTCCCTCCCCAGCTCCTGGCTGCCATTTACCTCCGGACCCTGGGACACAGAGTTTAGCACCTGGCTCAGCCTTTCTCTCTTTAATTTCTGCCCTCTGCCAGGAGACTGGAATGGACATTGATACTCCCTAAGTCCTCTGGCTTCCCAGTGCCTCAGTTTATGTGGTTCCAATGACCTCTCAGACCTCTACTGCTCTCCACTAAGTGGAGCTTCAGCCAAAGTCACACTTCGAGATGGCGGTGACCTTGACCAGGAAAACCCCACAAAGGCTCTATTTCCTTCTTGAACTTGGACATTCCTAGACCTAAGTATAATTTATATTATTTTACATGTTAATTATTTATTATATATAATATATATTAATATATATAATAATATAATTATTAAAAATAATAAAATAATATATATTAAGTATAATAATAGCTTTGTCTTTCCCTATGACCCAGCCCCCCTTTGTTCCCATCATGACCTCCATTCCCTCCACTTTATCTCAAACCATCAGCCTCTGCGCACTGGGCCCTACCCACTCTATCTTACTCTGTTGGTGAACCAGCTCAGTCCGCTGTTCTCTGTTCTAGAATCTCTGGTCCCTCCAGTTATGACTTAGACCCCAGCCTCCTTTTCTCCCCGCTTTGGATGCTGCCTAACAGAACTAGGGAAAACCGTGGAACCTTCTCCATGGGGTTGCCTGCACATTGACAGTATCGAAGCCCAGCTGGGCCAGAACCGCAGCAAGCTAAGCATCCCGCACCTCCCTCTGAGCTCCTCTCCCAGGAAACAAGCAGCTGTTTGCAACCTCTTCTCACCCCTCATAGTGTCGCCTTCTCCGGCCCTCTCTTTTGAGAACTTTACTCACACACACATTGAGGCCGGTACTGAAAGCTTCCTTTTGTCTTTTTTTTCCATCTCAAAGAAACTCAGATCTTTCCCCACCCAGGTGACTCTTGAGCCAAGACTAGCCCCTCCCTTTCCACATGCATCCTTAGCCCCATTCCAGCTTGTTTTCTGTTAGCAGACTCTCTTCCCCTCCCTCTCTCTCCTCTGTCTCTGTCTCCTTCCCTTCTCTCATCTTTTTCTTTCTCTGTCTCTTTCTCCCTTCTTTCATCTCCCTCTGTCTTCCTTCTCTCCCTCTCTTCTTTCATTTCTTTTCTCTCTCCTCTCTCCTCTTTCATCTCTGTCTCTCTCCTCTCTTTCATCTTTCACTGTCTCTCTCTTGTCTCCCTTCCCTCCCTCCCTTCTTTCATTTCTTTCTCTCTCAGTCTGTCTCTGTTTTTTTTCTCTCTCTCCCTCCCCTTCCTGCCCTCCCCTCATCTTTAATCTCTCCCTATCTATGGCTCCTCCCCTCTCCCTTACAAACACTCCAGTGTATTCCCCCCCCCCCATTATTAAAAATAGAACAGCCCATAACAACAACTCTTCCCTGACTCCCTCCATCCCTACTAGCCCTCCTCCCAACCCTGGTCGTAGGTTCTCCTTTCCCTCCCCCGTCACCCCCTGGTCCTCCTTCCCTCTCCTCCCCTTCCCCGGTAATCCCCTGTTCCTCGGCTTTCCTCCCCCTCCCCACCCCCATCACCCCCTCGTGCTCCCCTCCCCCGGGTCACTCCCTGGTCCTCCTCCTCCCTCGGTTCTTCCCTCATTTCCCCGCTCCCTCCTCTCCCTCCCTCTTCCCCCCCAACCCGCGACCCACCTGAAGCGTGTGGCGGTACGTGGGCAGCAGGTCAGTGAGGGTCGGCCGCATGGACCAGTCGGGATCGCTGAAGTAGCAGCTTCGGAGGCTGACGCTTCGGACGGGAATCTCCTGCAGAAGGATGCGGGTCAGACGCTCGTGCTTCATGACCCGTTCAAAGAAGAAGTTGACCTTGAGGTTGGCCGCGTGCTTGGCCAGCTTGGCCCACGACATGCCCCAGATCACCTGGCCGTGGGGGTCGTGGATGTGGCACTTGATGTTGATGGTCCAGAGGGAGCTGGCGTTGTTCTCGCCCAGGGTCTCGAGCAGCTCGTCGGAGATGCAGTTGTAGTTGAGGGTCAGGACCACCAGGCTGCGGAACATCGACATGGTCTGGTTGAACTGGGGGCTGCTGTACACGGCCAGGTGGTGGCTGAAGTAGTCCTCCAGGTTGAGCTCGGAGGCGAAGCTCTCGCTGCGCAGGTGGCTCAGGGAGCTGAGCACGTGGCAGCCCTGCTCCACAGCCAGCCGCGCCCCCTTCAGGTTCAGGTAGTCCAGGTGCTTGCTCACCTTCTTGAGGAAGAAGCTCAGGCTCTTGATGAAGGACGTGCGGATGCTGCTCCTCCACACCAGCCGGTCGAGCTCCAGGTGCTGAATGGACAGAGACTTGAGGCGGTTGTTGCTCTTGCCCAGGCACGACAGCAGGCCCCGCATGGTCACCTGGAACTTCTTGGTCAGCACGGCGTTGTACGGGTTCAGGAACTTGATCTCCAGGTGCTCCAAATACCGGCCGAACTTCTTCACGTACCAGAGCGCCGACTCGAACTCGGACGCGTGGGACCGCGACGGTCTCCCGCTGAAGGTGATGGTCCGGCAGCGCCACAGGTCGGCCGAGTACATCGTTTGGTTCCACTTCCTGCAGACGAGCGCGGCCCGGGACCTGTCCCTGTCTCCTAGCCACCAGAACACCCGGCGCAAGCACACGTCGGGCAGGCTGGCCCAGCAGCTCTGCTCGTGGCACTGGACCAGGTCGCTCTCTTCATCCATAGGGAAATCCGGCGGGGTGTTCCAGGGAGCCGGTGGTGGCGGCAGGGCGCCAAGAGGGGACAAGGACTCACTTGGTTCCTGGGGGGAAGCGAGGGGAAGACTTTCTCGCGTCTGGTCGCCGGATCTCCTGCTGCTTCGTCGGGCCGCCGGGCCGCCTCCGGGCCTGTCCGTCAGTCCGTGCGCCTGCCTATGGGCCCTTCATCTACCTGCCTCTGGGAGCCGGGCCGTCGGGCCATCCCACTGCCTAGCTGAGAATTTTCTTGTATATGGTCCCTCTCTCCGCGCATCTACCTGCCTGTCTGTGCATTTCTCATGTGTCACTTGCTGCTCTGCTTATCTGCTTGGACTTCTCTCTCTCCTCCTCCCTTCCCTCTCCCTCTCCCTCCCCCTCTTCCTCTCCCTTCCCCCCTCTCCCCCCTCTGTCTCTCTGTCTTTCCCCCCAACCCACTCTCCCTTCTTCCCTCTCTCTCCCTTTCCCCCTCCTCCTCTCTGTCTCTCTGCCTCTCTCTGTCTCCCCCTTCTCTCTTCCTCTTCTCTCCCATTCTGTCTGTCTCTCCATCCCATTCTCCCTTCCTCCCTCTCTTCCTCTTCCTCTCCTTCCCCCTCTGTTTGTCCCCACTCTGTCTCCTACTCTTCCTCCCTCCCTCCTTTTCTCCCTCTCCCCCCCCAACCCCTCTGTCTCTCTGTCTGTCTCTGTCCCTTCCTTCCTTCTATTTGGAGACAAATGATTCTACTTGGTTCTTTTTTTGTCTCTGCGTCTCCCTGCTGTTACTATGTCCTGACTGTCTTTCTGTCCATCTATCCACAAGTCTGTCTACTTGTCTGGCCACTCATCCATCTGCTTGTTTTTCTATTTGGCTGCTTGTCTATGTATCAGTCTTCCCCGTCCCTGTCTGCTTGCCTGTCTGTCCATTTGTACCTCCTGCCTATCTGTTTGCTTGTCCGTCTGTATGTTTTCTTGAATGTCTCGCTATCTGTCTTTCTGTCTGTTTGCCAGTCCAGCTGCTTGCTGGTCCATTCCTCTGCTTCTTGGCTGGCTGCCAATCTCTCTGCTTGTCTGTCTGAGCATCTGCTTGGTTTCTCATGCCTCCGTCTGTCCGCCCATCTGCCAGTCCAGCTGCTTGGTGGTCCATTCCTCTGCTTCTTTGGGTCTGTCAGCTTGCCTTATCATCTGTCTGTCCCTGTGGCTGCCAGTCTCTCTGCTTGTCTGTTTGAGCATCTGTTTGGCTTCTCGTCCGTCTGTCCATCCATCTGTCCGTCCTTCCATCAGCTTGCCTTATTATCTGTCTGTCCCTGTCAGTCTCTCTGCTTGTCTGTCTGAGCATCTGCTTGCCTTCTCGTCAGTCTGTCTGTCTGTCCACCCTTCCGTCTGTCTGCTTGCCTTTTAAAATAATTTCCAAGGGCACTCCTTGCGCTCATCCTCAGCAGAGGCCCCTGCCACCTCCCTCTCTGCCCACCCTCCTGCGCCTGGCAAGCTGCCACGCTGCCTCCTCTTTCTCTAACACTCAGTCTGCAAGTCCGTCTGGCTGGCTGCCTGCCACATTGCCTGCTGCCTGTTTGCTTGCCCGAGTCTGTGCATCCATCCACATCTGTCTCTTCCAGTCAGTCTGTCTGTCTGCCTCTCTTTCTGTGTATCCACCTGCCTGCCCACAAGCATAGTTGCTCCTGACTGTCATTTATCCAATCAGTCAGTCAACAAGCATTTATTAAGTACCTACTATGTTCTGGGTACTGTACTAAGTGCTGGAGATACAAAAAGAAGCAAAAGACAGCCCCTGCCTTCAAGGAGTTCATGAGAGACTACTAGCAAACAAATATGGACTATAGATAGACAAACTATAGATGAGAAAAAGGAGCAAGAGGAGGAGGAAGATGTGAGCACTGGAAGGGCAGAAAGAAAGGCTTCCTTCCGCAGAGATGATTTTTTTTTTTCTGGGATTTGAAGTCAAGGAAGATAGGAAGTGGGTATGAGGGAGGATTGCAGGGGGAACGGCACAGAAAAATCCCCAAGTCTGGAGATGGCGGATCTTGTTCAAGGAACAGCCGGATGGCCAGTGGCACTGCACACGCGGAGCTGAGACTTTGCCTTGCATTCTCCTTCCTGCCTCCCCCTCTCCCCAGATCCCCTTTTTTTTTCTCACATCTCCCCAATTCAAGTCCAAGCCCACCCTCCAGGGCCAAGTTCCAAGTGGGGCTTCCTTTGTGGGGCCTCCATTCCACTGCCTGTGGAGGAGAGTCTGAGCAACAGGGAATACACTGCACACATTGTCTTCCAACAAAGGGGGTCTCCCTTCTCCAACACCTGGAGAAACTGGATGGTCATCCCGATCCCTTCTTAGTCTTAGTCTGAGACTCTGTGCCTGAGCCACTGAGGGCTGAGAGCTCACCCAGGAGTTGGTCTTTGCCAGTGTGTGTGTGAAAGAGAGAGAGACAGACAGACAGATAGATAGACAGATACAGACAGACAGGGGGTGGGGCAGGCAGAGACATGGAGATGGACAGAGAGACAGAAAGACTGAAAGATTGTGACAGAGACAGAGAGACACACAGAGAGGAGAGACAGACAGACACAAAGAGACAGAGGAGAGAAGAGACAGAAAGACACAGAGATGGATAGAGACACAGAAAGACTGAGAGACATATAGAGACAGATTGGGAAGAACAGAGACAGAGACAGACAGAGAGGGACACACCCATAGAGACAGACATGAGAGAAGAGAGACAGAGACAGACAAAGACAGAGAGACAGAAAGATGGACAGAGAGACAGAAAGAGAGAGACACATAGAGACAGAGACATACACAGACAGACATAGAGATGGAAAGAAAGACTGAGTGACACACAGAGACGGAGACAAAGACACAGAGACAGAGACATACAGAGAGACACAGAGACAGGAAAGGGGAGAAGAGAGAGACAGAATCAGAGATACACAGAGGCAGAGATAGAGAGGAGAGAAGACAGAGACAGAGACACCAAGACACACAGAAAGAGAGGGGAGGAGGAGACAGACAGAATTGGACAGATACAGAGACAGAAAGAGACAGACAGGAGAGAAGAGAGATACAGAGAGAGACATCCAGAGACAGAGAGAGACACCCAGAGACAGAGAGAGAGAGACAAGGAGAGCACTAACAAAGTCCTGGGACAGAAGAGTCACCCCTAATTTGTCTGCGCCCCTGCATGGGGGAGGGGCAAGTTGGTGGGAAATTTCAATCTTGCTTTGTAAGGTTAGAAATGAGGAGACACCGGACGGACCCAGTAAACTGAGTTTCCTCTCCAAACCAAAGGGGAAGGGAGCTCGCGGCTGGGAAAGGGAGGAGGGGGAGAAAGGGAAGGAGGACCGGGAAGAGGGAGGAGGAGGAGGAGGAGAAGCGGAAGACGCGGGGGGAGCTGCGGAGGAGCGGCCCCTAGCGGCCCCGCGGCCGAGGCCCTCCCTTATCTCCTCTGGTCCGGGGCCAATTGCCGAGGTTGGGAGGGCGGCGTGGGCTGGCGCGGCCTAGGACAGCCCGACAGGCTCGGTCCCAAGGACAGGCGGGTGCTCGTGGCCTCGCGGGGCGCTCCTTGGGTCGCGGCGCTGCGGGCACGGGCCGGGTTTTCCAGGATCTGGGGAATGGGACTCTTGCGGCTTAAGTGGCGCATGGCGAAGCGCTCCCGGACGCTCGTTAGGGCCCATCCCGTCCCCGGGGCCGTGACCCCGGTCCAGCCCCGTTCCGTCCCCGGGGGCCGCCGCCACCCACCCGCTGCGCTCGGGGTCCGGCTGCCGCCACCGCCGCAGGCTGGAGCGCGCCCGCCCCCTCCCGTGCGAGGCCCTAGTCCGTCGGGGGCCGGCGCCGCCGCCTGTGCTTGGTCAAGTGCGCCCGGGGCCCCGTGGGCACGCAGGCAGCAGCTGGCTGGCGGGGAAGTCGCCCACGGCCAACTGGGGTGAAGGGGGCGCCTTTATGACGCTGCCAGGCCCGGAGAGGAGGGTAGGCGCTGCCCCTGTGGCGCCCAAGTCCCGGGGTGGTGGAGGAGGGAAGGGATGGCGGCTCCCAGCCCCTCCCCCCCTCCCCCGGCCCCGTCCCCGGCCGCTCCGGAGAATGGAACCTTGCCACTGTCCAGCTGCGTGTCCCTGGCAGAGCCTTGGCCCGTCTGAGCCTCCTCCCTCTGGGACTGCGGGGGTCCCCCGGGCCTTCCCCTTCCAACTGCCCTCGCTTCATCCGGAAGTCCTGGCCGCGGCTCCAGGGAGGCAGCTCGGGCTGCCCGGCCGCGTCAGGGGCCAGATCTGGGCAAGACTTAGGTCTGCGGTTTTCTGGGGGAGTTCTGTGTCCCCGAGAGAGTGCGAGACGCCCGGAAAGAGTCCGGCTGTCCGGACTAAAGCGCTTGTGCCTCCTTTGTTCGGGGTCTTTGAGAAGGAGAGAGGGCCGATGGGAAACCAAACGAGGGGTCCTTAGCTTAAAGGCTCCTAGCCAACTGGGTCTGGCACTCACTTCCCCTGGTTCTAGGCCGGTGGAGCTCTGCCCCCCGCCCAGATCGAGGGGGTCTGTCTGTCCCTGTCTCAGAGCCTTGTCATGCTGAGGGGGAAATAGCACCTCCCTCTCCCCGGAGACTTGTGCAAGATGCTCGGGCCATGTGGTCGTGCTTAACTGGGGGTGGGGGGGGGATGTCTCAGGGACAGAAGCAAAGGACAAGCACGCGCTGGAAAAGCTAAACCTCTCCCGAGCCAGCCAAAACCCGACCTACGCCCCCCACGCCCCCATTGGTCACTGCCAAATGCCCCGAGGCTCCGCTATCAGCAGTCCCTGAGAAGCTACAAGTGGAGGAAGGGGGCAGCGCCCGGGCCCGTAGTTCTGGACAGCGGCTTCTCGGCCAGGGAACAGTCCGAGCCGAGTCCCGGAGGCTGCCCCCGGATTGTTCCAGGAGCCACGCGGTCCGTCCTGGTTCAGCTTATCAGAGAAGTTGTTAGTGTATTTCATTCTTCGGGGACAAATAAACCTGCTGTGTACGGGAGGCTCCCGGGTTTAGTGCAAGAACTCTTGGTGCTTGGGCTTCCAAGGCTGGGGAGGGGAAGGAACGAGGCGTTGTTGTCCTCCCCGGGGCCATTCCGAGGCCGTCCTCTGGCCAACAAGTCAGTGAAAAGTCCGATTCCTTCCCCCGCTTCGTGCTTCTCATTTTTAGCATTTTTATTTGAAAAGTTGAGTTCCAAATTCTATCCCTCCCCCTCCCCGCGATGCTGAGCACTCAGGTAGAGGTGACACGCGTGCGATTCTGTGAAACAGTTCCACTTTATTCCCCGAGAGACATGCTCCGTGTTTTACAAGAAGAAAAGAATGAAAGGGATCTGTGTTCGATCCAGATGGATTCTTCTCTAGAGGCAGATAGTGAGCTCATCATGAGGCCTTTGGGCTTGTCCTTGACCAGTGTGGTGCTGAGAACAGCTAAGTCATTCAGAGTCCTCCATCAGGCTGTTACTGGCAATGTTCCACATTTCCGGGTTCTCTTCCTCTCCCTTTGCATCGGTTGGCGGCTGTAAGTCTCTGCAGGTTTTTCCGTCATTTTTATAGCACCATAATATGCCATTACAATCATATACCACAACCTGCTTAACCACTCCCCAAATCTTAGCCACCACAAAAAATAAGTGCTGTCGCTATATTTGTGTTAAATATAGGGGGGGGGGGCGGGGGTCTTTGCTAGCACTCGGTATTGTTGGGCAGAGTGAATGCTTGGTTTTATGGCCCTTTGGGCTTAGTTCCAAGTTGTTCTCCAGAATGGTTGGACAAATCCACAACTCCACTAACAGTGCATAAGTGTCCCAGTTTTCCCCATCCCTTCCAACATCTCACATTTTTCTTTTTTGTCATATGAGCTAATCTGATTGATGTGAGGTGGCACCTCAGAGCTGTTTTAATGTGCATTTCTCGAGGATCAGTAGTTATTTTTTCATATGACTATAGATAGTTTGCCTGAAAACTGCCTGTTTGTAGCCTTTGATCATTTGTCAATTGAGAAATGACTTCATATTTTAATGAATTTGACTCAGTTTTCTATATATTTGAGAAATGAGGCCTTATCACAGACACTTGTTGCAAAAATTTCCTCTCAGCTTTCTGCTCTCCTTATGATTTGGGTTGCATTGGTTTTGTTTGTGCAAAAACTTTAAAATTTTATATAATCAGAATAATCTACTTTACATTTTGTAATGTTCTCAATATCTTTTTTGGATCTGACTTCTTCCCCTACCCATAAATCTGTCAGATAAAATATTCTATGCTCTCTTAATTTGCTTATGGTATCACCAGTTATGTGCGAGGGCTTTTCTCTCAAAAACAAAGTCCAATGGAAAATACAGGATGAGGCCCAGGAAGGCAGGTAGACAAAGAGAAAATGATGGGGATCTTCAGAGAACCTCCTCCCTCCAGCTCTGGGGTTGTCCAGATCCTTCAGGAATCCTCTATTTCAGAATCTTCCATTGTTGAGAAGCCAAAAGTTGGCATTTCTCCTAAGGGAAGGGATTGAGACAGGTAGCAGACCCAGAGAGCCAGGGGTGCAGTGGTCATCCTAGGGGAGCTCCGTAAATCAAGGGGGCAAAACAAGATCCTCAGCAGCCCACTTAGGGTTGCTGAGGTGTGGAGTGTCTTCCCCCTTAACTATTCACCTATTCTTCCCTCCATCCTATCAGTCTCTTTCACTGTGGAAGATGCAGTCACAAAGGGGGAATGGGGCTCCAGCATCCCATCTCTATGACTTGAATAATTATGGACAAACTGTTCCCCTTCTTCTTGGTTGCCCCAGCTTCCTCTTCTGGTTTAAATCTAAGCTCCTGCATCATTCTTCTAGTCCAGGCTGTCCAGCCCAGCCCTGCAGGAACCCTGCTCTTTGGCCCCTGTCCCTGTCTTGCATTCTTTTGCCATGTCCTACCCCCTTACCTCACCCTGTACAAATGTTACTTCCTCCAGGAAGCCTGCCTGGGTATCTCCATCTCTTGTTGGTCCTTGCCTAGTCCTTGGTGGGAGGGGGGGGTGTTTGCTTCTGTACTGGGCCTTTCTCTTTATTCATAAAAGTTAGGGGTGATTTCCCTTTCCTTGCCTGTAAACACCTCCCTCCAAGAGGCCCTCTGTGTCCTGGAGAAGTGCTCTCCTGGGAGGGGATCCTCTGCTGGGGAGGGGCTGCTCTCCTGGGGAGGGGCTGTTCTCCTGGGCAGGAGATCCACTGCTGGGGAGGGGATCCTCTGCTGGGGAGGGGCTGCTCTCCTGGGAGGGATCCTCTGCTAGGGAGGGGCTGCTCTCTAGGGAGGGGATCCTCTGCTGGAGAGGGGCTGCTCTGCTAGGGGAAAGAGCTCTGCCTGGGAGCTTCAGGGCCTACCTCGTGCTGCTTCAGTACAGGTAGGGGAAGCAGGATGTGGCAAAAGGAGCAGCTTTCCAGAACATCATACTCTTCCTTCTTGATCTGGGTGGCCCTGGAGCTCAGAGCTGTTTTGTCCGTGTGACTTTCTTTCTTCTTTGGGCGGACGACCCTCTCTCCTGTAGACGCCTGAGCTGTATCTAGATCCCCCGGGCCTGGAGAAGGCCGCTCTGGCTTCTTCAGCAAGAAGGCATGAAAGGATCCCCTCAGCTCCGTGAACTGGCGGCATTCGGCCTGTGGGGGCAAGGAGAAGCGGCGGCTCATGGCCACAGGCCAGGCAGACGGGGGAGCGGGCGGCCAGCCTGCCTGCCTGGCCTAGGGACTGCTGGGAATCACCCCGGTGAGCTGGGAAAGGAAGGGACATCCATGAATGGGAGGAGTCAGGGAAAGGGAGGGATGGAAGGACAGAGGGAGGAAAGAAGGTGGGAAAGGACCGAAGGAGGGAGGGAGGGAAGAAGGCAGGGGAGAGATAAAGGATGAGAGGGAGGGAAGGAGAGAAGAGGGAGGATGAGAGGGAAGGAAGAAATCAGAGAGGATGAAGGGGAAGAAGGGACAGAAGAAGGGGGAAGATGAGAGGGAGGGAGAGAGGGAGGGGAGAAGGCAGGCAGGTGGAAAGGGAGGGGGAGCAGGCTTCTGGATGACAGAAGAGCTTCACCCAGGACTACACTGCCTGCCCCTGACTGGGGGTGGGGCTACAGACCCTTGCCCTTCTTTTCTCAGGAGCCCCCTCCCCTAAGGAACATTATGGGACCACTTGGTGAGATTCCCTTCAAGGGACTTGAAACTTCCTTTCCCAGGCCAGGAGTCCTCGCCCCTCTGGACCCTGCATGATCTCAGCATCTCTCATTAACCCCGAAGCTTGCCCCTGCCCGGCAGAGTCCCTGAGCCCTCCCCCTCTGCTTTCAGTCCCTCTGCATCTCCTCCCTCCTCCGAGCTTGTCTCATTCGTTGTCCCGCTTCCCAGCTGCTTTTCCCAGCTGCAAGAATTCGGCTACACTTGGACTCCAACGGGCCCAAAGGAGGAGGAGGAGGGAGAGGAAGGTCTAGCCTGCCTCCCTCCACAGCCCTAGGCTTAAGCTCCCTCAGGGAGGAAATCTGCCTCCTCTCTATCCCCAAGAGCCCAAGAGGGGGCCACATGGGGAAGGTGGAGGCTGAGGCTCTTCTGGAGGCCGGGAGTGAAGTCAGGATTTTCTATCATTGTCCCAGAAACCGACCTGGCGCCAGGACCGAGCCTGAACCCCTCTATTGCTTTGGACCAGGCAGAGTCCTAGCAGCGCATTTATAGAACACTAAATTTACAAAATGCTTTATGAATATCTCATCTGTTCCTCGCATCAATATTGCACAGGTAATTATTATTCCCATTTTACAGATAAGGAAACAGAAGTAGACAGAGGTTGTGACTTGCCCAGTAAGTACTAAAGCAACATTTGAATTCAGATCTCCGCCCCCCCCCCATATTCTAGAGCATCCCCAATAGCTTATTTGCCCCCAGGGTTAATCACTGCCACCCTTGCTAGCAGAGCACGGGAGCCCCTGCACTGCCTTATCCCGTGCCCCCCCCCGGCCCCCCACTCACCTGGTGCTGGGGGAGCTCTGCTTCCGAGGCCTCTCGCTTGCACTCCAGGAAGCTGGCTTTCTGGCCGGGAGCTTCAAGCACAAACAATCCCAAATACAAAGTCTCATCTCCCGTTCTGTGGCTGCTATGGGAGCAGCAAGTGCTGCGCCTCAGCCCCCAGGGCAGGTCACCAGATCTCCGTGTCTGAGGCCCCCCCTTCCCGACACTGCCGGGGAGTCCAAGCCAGGGTGAGCCCCAGTGGGGCCGGAGGGCGCCCGTCCCCTGCCTCCTGGACCCTTCCCGAAGCCCAGACTGAGCCCAAGGAGCAGGGAGCACCCTTGCCATGGGCATCCCCCTGGGGGTCTGTCACACTCCTGCCACTGCCCTTTCTAACCCAGGCGTGACGAAGACCAGGGAACGAGAATATTATCTTTCGAACTCGGTTCTGGCCTGAGCTGTTTGGGGTACATAAGGGGGGCTCCTTGGGGTTGCAGCAGCACCAGGACCACAATCCATGAGGTGCTCAGAACCCGGCCCAGTGAGGGACGAAGAAGGGGCAAAGCTGGAACCTCTCCTATTAATTTAACTCATTAATATACTCTTTCATTCACTCACTCACTCATTCACCCACTTATTCATTCATTCCCTCATTCATTCATTCATTTCCTCATTCATTCACTCACTCATTCACTTATTCATTCACTCATTTATTCACTCATTTACTCATTCATTCATTCATTCATTCACTCACTCACTCTTTAATTTACTCATTCATCTACCATCAGAGTGCTGTTCCTCTTGCAACAAGCTGACTTGGGGACCCATCCTGGAAAGGGACTCCAAGGAAGCACATTCCCAGACTTCCACAACAGGGGCTGCTGGATGAGGTCACAGAGGGCATCCATGGGACCTCCCCTTTCACAAACTAGGAAACTGAGACCCAGAGCTGGGGTTAAGTAAGTGAGGTGAGCCCTTGCTTGGGTCCACCCACCTTTGCTGGGCTTGTCTGCGCAGGGGCCTTCCAGAGGGGCCAGCGGCGCAGACGGGTCAGACTGCTTGCTGCTGAGAGAGGGCACTGACGGGCCCCCGCAGCCGGACTCATGCTCTTCCAGGCCACTCAGTGGCACAGCCCGTCGACAGAATTCACATTCGATGGGGCGCTGGGGGCACACAGCCTGAGGGGAAGGAGGGAATGCTTGGCCATCTCCCAAGGCCTGCCGGGAAGCAGGGCTTGGTCAGCCACGGCTGTGTACCAGGTGGGCAGGGCCCACTCCCATGCAGGGCCCAAGGGCTGGCTGCTGGCCCAGTCCCCAAGAAGAGAGGGCAGGACTCCCCACGGCTCCCCCTCCTCCCCTGTCCTCCCCGGGATAAAGAGTCCTCACCTCATGAGCTTCCAGCAGGTACTTCTGCATGCTTTGTAGACACAAGTTGCACTGGGCCTGAAGGGGGGAGGAAAGATGGGGTCAGGAGCAGAGGAGGCACTGGGGGGAGTCGTGGGTGGATGGGACAAGGGCACGGGGGCTTTCTGAAGAGCAAAGAGCTGGGGAAAGGGCCGGAGGGGTGCTCAGCTCCATTGGCGAATGGGAGGCAGCCCTGCCTTGCTCCCAGGCCCTGCGGAGTTAACTCACTGGGTGTTGGACACCCTGGGGGCACAGCTGCTTGCTTGGGGTTCTCTCACTCTATCTGACCAACCCCAGGTCGGAGGAAGCTGTCCATGTAGTCCAGCTATCTCCCAGGGCCATTAGCGCTGCAACCCCGGGCATCCACTGTCTCTTCCCCTCCTTGCTGGAGGTTCAGTGAGCAAACTGGTGTTACTAGTTAAGTCTGGAGACGGGGTCACCTAATTCCTCATTGCTCCCCACTGTGCAGCCCCGGCCTCCAAACAAGCGCACCTGTTCCTCCCTCACCTCTGTGTGTGTCCCACCGGTGCTAAGGGAGCACTGTCGCTGCGGTGACATCCCTGCCGGGCTCAGAGAGGGCTAGTTCTTCATATGTGCTTTCTTAAATTCACTCATGCCTTCCTTTCTTCTCTCATCTACTCACTCACTCGCTTAATCATTTACTCCCTCATTTACTCATTCACTTACTCACCACTCACTCATTAATTTACTCCTTCATTCACTCACAAATTCATTCATCTACTCATTCACTCACTCATTAATTCACTGATTCATTCACTCACTCACTCATTTATTCATTCATTTCCTCACTCATTCACTCACTCTCCCTCATGCCCTCCCTCTTTCACAGGGATGTGACAGAGCTCATAATAGATTCTGGTCTCCTGGGCGTGAGCTGGGGATCCTGGGAGCCATCTTCTGTACCTGCATGTGCCCATTCTCTAGATGGTCCTTCATGTCCTTCTTCAGGATGACCTCCTTGCATTCTGGACAGATGGCCCGAAATCTCAGGCAGTGAGCCTCGTGGAGCAGGAAGTAGGTAGAGGGCACTTTTCTTTCACTGAATGGGAGAAAGGCAGGTGGACTTCAGGCACTCAAACTGGAGCCTGCCAGGGGCTGGCTCGGGAGCCGGTCCAAGCGGGAGCGGAGGAGGACTCCTCCTGGCGTTTCCTGCACGTGCAGACCCCGGGTGAGGGACCCTAAGGTAGAGCAGACCACACTTGGGCCGGCCCCTCCCCCTGGAACCGCCTGACGGTGGGGCCCCCAGCCCAGCCCTTGAGCTCTCCTCCCACTGAGTGGGGCCCCGCTGCCCGGGCGCCCCCCTCTGAGCCACAAGGAGGGGAGGGCCCTCAGGGCCTCTCCCTTGCCTCTTTCTTGTGCTCTCTGCCTCCCCTCCCACCCCAGTCCCCAAGCCACCTTTCCCGCGCCAGCTGCCCTTGTTTGTGCCCCATTAAAGCATGATTGCACCCCATTCCCCTCTTGTTGCCATGGTTCAAAGAACCAGCGTCCTCCCCAGGGAGGATGCTCTGAAGCCACCGGTGAAAGCAAGGCTGACAAAGGAAGCGTCCCCTGGGAGAGGGACCTGCTCTGACCACTGGACTCAAGGGAACATTGCCAAAAGCTCCCAGAGGAAGGGGGGGGGGTTGCCTGGGCCCCTGCACCTGGAGCTGTTCTGAGCATCTGGGACTCCCCCACCCATGCCCTGGGGGGGGGTGCTAAGCCTTCTCTTCTCAGCTCCTGCTCATTCTATCCCCTCACTTCCTCCCCCCCCAGAATCCCCATCTTCCCACTCAAAAGAGCGGGCTCCCCACTCTTGTCTTCACCCCGTTCTGCTTCCTGCCTCCTTCCTGTGTCTTTCCACAGAAGGCACAGGGTGTCCTAAGGAGGTCCCTGCAGGGAACTCTTCTGGTCGGTGGGGAGCGCTAGGGTCCCTTCTCCACGGGTTGTGTGAGCACTCTCCCCCCTTCTCCCCTCTCCCCCTCCAGGACCGGGCTGTTGGGGGGGGTGAGGACCAAGACGGGGCTGGTAAAAGCCTCCCACACCCATGCCCTTCCTGCACCCGCTTTTGCACCTGCTGCCCCTCCCCCAGCCCGAGCCTTCCAGTCGCCCTTTTGGGGGGATCAGGGAAAGAGGGGCTGGCTCAACCATGGGGGCTCTGCCTGGTCTGCCGTGGCCCCAGCCCTCGGCCCTTCTCCTCCTGCTCTGGGTGGGGGGCCTGGCCAGGATCTCACCCAAATGGGGGAGAGGGGAGGTTGCCCCCCCCAAACTTTCTCTTCCGACCGGCGGCTGGACGGGGGACAACGACTGGAGACTAACTTACCAATTGGTGCAGAGCCGGAGGTCCTCCTCCATGCTCCTTCTGGGATGGGAAACTTAACGAGACCTCGCAGACCAGGAAATGAAACCGAAAGTGGCCTCGGCAGCAGGAACACGGCCCGCGGGGGTGGGGCGGGGAGAAGGCTCAGTTCTGCCCCGCTGGGACTGGGAGGGGCTGCTTGGAACTGGCCTCGGTAGCCGTGGGGGCGCCTGTGAAGAGAGGGTCCTGCCCATGTGGATGGGGCGGCAGGTGTGGGGAGCAGATGGGGGCGGAGCCCGGAGCATCCTTCAGGGTCTGCGACGGCAGCCCCGAGGGGGCTTTAGCCGCCAGGCCAGGTGAGGCTCCCCCTCTAGAACTTGGCTTTGAGACCCCTGTGGACGCCTTCATAAGCTGCCCCCTCTGCCCAGAGGAGGGACAGAGCCACAGAATGGGAGAGACAGAGGGGATCTGAGCTGGGGAATCTTAATAGTATTTTATTTTTCCAAATACATGCAAAGATAGTTTCCAGCATTCACCTTGCAAAACCTTGTGTTCCACATTTCCCTCCCTCTCCTTTCTCTCCTTCCTCCCTCTCCTCTCCCTCCCTCCTCCCTCTCCTCTCCCTCCCTCCTCCCTCTCCCTCCTCCCTCTCCTCTCCCTCCCTCCTCCCTCTCCTCTCCCACCCTCCTCCCCAATTCAGCGAACAATCCCATGCAGGTTCAACATGTGCAATTCTTCTAAGCTGATTTCCATGGGCAGCATGCTGAGTGGCAAAAATCAGATCAAAAAAGCATAAAAAGGAAAAAACTATAACAAGCCGCCAGCAAAAAGCAACAGCAACAACAAAAAGGTGGAGACACTCTGCTCCCACCCACAGTCTCCATGGTCTCTCTCTGGATGGGATGGCGCTTTTCTAAGTCTAATGGAACTGCCTCCAGTCTTCTCTTTGCTGGAAAGAGCCCCGTCCATCAGAGTTGCTCATCTATAGTCTTGCTGTTGCCGTGTCCATGAACCTCCCTCAGCATCAGTCCACGTCAGTCTCTCCAGGCCTCTCTGAAATCCTCCTGCTGTTGGTTAAACAATATTCTACACACCATATACCATCACTCTTCTCCATGACGGGCAGCCACTCATTTCCAGTACCCGACTCCCCCAAAAGGGCTGCCACAAGCACTTCTGCACACGTGGGTCCCTTCGCCTTTTGAAGATCCCTTTGGGACCCAGACCCAGTAGAGTTGGGCATAGTTCCCAATTGCTGAGCCCGAGAGCTTGAAAAGCAAAGAGGGAAAATATTTAAGAATATTTAAGTGCCTTCCGAATCAGCCCCATCCTCCCTCTCAAACCTAACAGAAGTCACCCATTGAAGGAGTTCATCTCGTCATCCCCCCTCCCCACCCCCGTCTCCTGGATTTCATTATTGACAGAAATTCTCGATTCTTCCGGATGAAATTCATGCTTTCTCAGGACCCTAAGCCCTGGGGACCCTCCCCAACTCTGGCTGAAAACCCCCTCCCAGACGGACTGTCATATAAGGACTTCTCAGGACTCCCCCTCCTCCTCCTCCCGACCCTGTGGGGACTTTCTATCATCTCTGAGCTGGGTGTCCCCTTCCCCACTTTTTAGCTTTTAGCTTCTTTTTGTTGTGTGATCTCTCCCATTAGACTGTGAACTTTGTCACATGACAGTCCTTTTTCTTGTGCCCTCCCCCATCTTAGCTCAGTGTGTAGCACTTAACAGACATTATCGGCCGACTCCAGCCCTTCCCTCCTTGCACTCTCCCTGCCCCTTTCTGAGTCCCAGCTCTCCTCAGTAAAATGAGGGGGCGTCCTGAGGCCCTCGGAGGCCCCCTTATTGCTGTGTGAGCCAGTGTTTCCGGACATCAAGCCTCCATCTCGCCCTCCCTTCTCCCACTGCTTCCCGTGTGACTTCTCTGCCGTAGGTGGCCTTGAGTAAATAGTGCCAAAGAAGGCAGAGGATGTCCAGGATGTGCAGCCTGTGGTGGTGGAAGGGTCAAGGGGGCCGTTCCCGGTCAGCCCACTCTGTTCCTTTGTGAATTTACTCCTCAGATTACCCCTACACCCTTTTGATTGGCTAGGTGGGTCAGGGTTGTACCCCAGGAAGATATCCGTTCCTTCCAAGCAGGGGCTGCTGGTGGTTACCCCGTGTCTCCAGTGTTTTGGCACACAATAAGTGGGTGCTTAATAAATGCTGCTTGGACCGAATGAAATTGTTAGGGAGGACATCAGAAATTTCCTCTGCTGTAAATAAACTGATTCTCTCAGGCTGTTGTGGAGTGGAGCCGGGCCTTCAGATTGGTCTCAGAAAAGGGGATCGTGCTGGAGTCTGGCCCAAAGAACAACAGAATTAAGGGTAGACTTGGAACTCGGGAAGTGGGAGCCACTCACGTCGCCTTGGGCAGAGGCAGATGAGGGAGGGGAGGGGACAAAGGAAGGGGGATGGGAGCAGATAAAGGGTGCTAGTGGCCCAAGAGGAGAATCCCTAGATTCCACCAGGTCTGAGAGACAGACAGACAGACAGAGAGAGAGAGAGAGAGACAGACAGACAGAAAAACAGAAACAGAGAAAGAAACAGAAAAACAGAAACAGAGAGACATGACAGACAGGAGGGGGGTTTCTTCTGTGATATGCCTGGATTTGCCTCCTCCAGTTTGAACCCCTTGTCTCCTGAACAGGAAGGAACAGGAAAGAAGAGGTTCTATCCCCAAGAGACCGAGCCACGATTCTGGGGAGTAAAAGACTGGGATTTTTGTCCTCCACTAACTACTCGGAGGATCCTATCCCTGATAGACCTAAGTTTTATTATTCTTGTTTTTCAGGAGTCCCAGGATGTGGAAGCCAGAGGATGATGTGGAGGCCAGGGGGTGATATGGAGGCCAGGGGGTGATGTCACCATGTGCTGGCACTGTGCATTAAGCACTTTGTACAAATATTGTCTCACTGGGTCTTCACAGCAACCCAGAGAGATGAGAGCTATTATCGCCCCAACTGTAGCTGAGGCTGGATTTGCTCAGGTGTTCCTGACTCCAGGCCCAGTATTCCAGATGCTACCTCACCTCCCTGCCTCCTGGAGTCCCAGAACGTAGGGGTCGAACCATGAACTCTGGGATGAAAGAGAGTGGGACTCCTGGAATGCTGGGGCATTACCCCTCAGATAACTCCATGTTTTTTCCCTTCTGAGGGTCCCAAAGACCAGGGAAGTGCTGTATGAAAGGGAGGGAATCGTATTAATTGTTAATGGGTTATTGCTATTCTACGTGATTTTTGTACACTGTACTCTGTGAGGTGAGATGAAGGCTGTCCTATCCCTGAAGACCATTGCTACCACGCGTGCTTGTCACGGGGACACTTATGAACACCACTTTAGACCTAAGCACAAGCTGTTTGTGAGTTATATTCTAGTCTGGGTGGAGGCAAGGTAAGTCAAAGAAAGATGCTGAGGGAGGAGGGGAGAGACTAAGACGGAACCTTTCCCAGGTGCAGGTAGGGATCGTGCGCCTGTGGTTACACCTAAACAAGACTTTTATGTTTCTAGGCTAAGCATCCCCCATTCCTAAAACCAAATGACATAAAATCAACAGGCCCTTATTAAGCACTTATCGCGTGCCTTAAGTGGTGGGAATCCTAATACATGAAAAAAGGAAAGCATTTCCTGCCCTCAAGAGACTTGGGGAGAGGGAGAGGAAAGTGGGTTTAGGGTAGAGTTTGGAGAGAACTGAAGACATGGCTGCCTGGGCTCGGTCCAGCACATGCTCAGTACCCTTCAGCATCCTGGTCACTCTGGATCTCATCAATGCAGGTTCAGAACATGGTCCGTCTTCCCCGAAGGACTGTTAGCTTCCTTGACTCTTCCTTGGCTCAGCTTCCCCCAACGGTGTCTCCCTCTCTTATCTCGGACAAGTGGACAAATAGAAGGATCAGACTGACCCCCGTTAAACATCTCCTTCTTAGCATCAGTCTAATGTTTGATTGCCACTAGGCAACTTTAGGACCCCGATTCTGTCAGTAAGTTTGTCAGCTTTTCCAATAGAATCTGTCAAATGAGATAATACTTGTAACATTGATAAAAGCTATTGGGATAGCTGACAGACTTGCTAGGAAGCAGTGGATAGGGTGCCAGATCTGGAGTTGGGAAGGTCCGAGTTCAAATCCAGCCTTGGATCATTCCTAGCTGTGTCATCCTGGGCAAGTCACTTCACTTTGTTTGCCCCAGTTTCTGCATCTGTCAAATGAGCTGGAGAAGGAAATGGCACCTCAACTACCTTTACCAACAGCAATCCAAATGGGGTCAAAAAGAGTTTGACAACTGAACAAGACAATTAGCATTTGCTAAGCTCCAACTGGTGCCTTGTTGGACAGGATAAAGAGAAGGTGATGATTTCCTTGGACCTATTCCAAATCCAGTGAGTTTTCTTTTGTAATCATGAAGTGATTGGGGGTGGGGAGCACTGAGGGAGATAGTCAATATATTCAGTGTTATACAGAAAAAAGAAAGAAATAGAATAATAGCAAACACAGCGCACAAAGGAGTCATTTACACTACCCCCAAATCCATTTTGGGAAAAAGGACTACGCCAGCCTGCCCCTGCCTTCCCCTGGTTTAGTTTTCTTTGGGGAGACACAGCTGATAGGTCATTTAGGTAGTGGGAGAGCACTGACAGTTGGGAGCCGCAAAGGTTTCCTGTGGGAGGCTCTCTGACTCAGTGGAACCTTCAGGGCTCTGGCCCTGGGTGCCCAGCCTTGGGTCAGAATATCTGAAGGCAGAGTCTTTCACTGAGCCCTTGGAGGTCTGTGCCAGGACTCTAGAAGAGATGGCTCCTGATATCCTACTGAGATCAGAATCTAAGGGGAGCCTGGGGAAATATACCCAATATTCTCCCATTTAGGCTGAGAGACTCAGGTGAGTGACTGGCTCTGGGCTCCGTGCTGCTGGGGGCTTCCTGAACTGTGTGTCCTTCATCCCTGTCTGTTGGAGCCAGGCCTGGGCTTGTCCTTGGTCATGGCCCACTAGCCTTCTCCATGCAGGAAGTGCCCAGCATGTTTGCCAAGGAAAATCTTCAGAATTAATGCAAATAAGAGAGTAGCGGTCTCTCTGTGTGGAGGGTGAAAGGAGGAAGAGGAAGGTGAAAGGGGAGGGGAAAATGGAGACATAGGAGGTGAGGAAGGAGAGAGTGAGGAGATAGAAATAGGAAGTGAGGAAGGAGAGGTGAGAAAGAGAAGGAAGGAGATAGAAATAGGGAGGGGTGAAAAGGGAGGGGAGAGGGAAGAGAAAGGAAGAAACAGGAGGTGAGAAAAAGAGGTGAGAGAAATGAGGAGAGAGAGAGGGGAAGAGTAAGAGAGAGAGGTGAAGAGAGGGGAAAGGAAGGAAGAAGAATTTCCCCTGAAGGACTATGGCAGGCAGAGGGAGTCCAGATGGAGACCCCTGAGGTGGCTTTGTCCAGGTCTTCCAGGTAGATTTTTCATGAGCTTGGGTCCTCAAGCTCCCCCCTCAGCTTGTCTCCTAAAATGGGAGAAGTGTGTGAGACTTGTGTATGTGTGCATATGTGTGTCGTTATGTGCACAAGAGTAAATGTGTTTGCGTGTTATTCAGCTACGTGCACACATGTGGACATATAGACATTCTTGCCTGTGTCAGTCAATGAGTATTTATTAAGCACCTACTGTGTCCCAGGAGCTGGAGATCACAAAGAACAGCAAAAGCTAGCCCTTGCTCTATTGGTGAGGTAGGTGGGGGTGAGGGTCCAATCACAGGCACGCCATGCTGTGTGGACAAGCTGTGGCAGTATGCAACTGAGGCTATCCCCAGAGGGTGGGTCCCAGCACATCAAGGGAGGAGTTGAAATGCATTTGGGCCCCCGATGCATACAGGCCTCTGCACCAGACTCTTCCCACACTGATTCTCTCAGCTGCCAAGAGAGCTTTGGGGCCCAGTTGGCGGCAGCTTGGGACTGGGGCTGTAGCCGGATGCGCCTATGCCCGCTCTGACTCTGTTGGCAGGCAGAGGACAAGGAGCTTTTTATCCAAACTATGGGAAAGCTCGGCATTCTGAGCTGGGAGGAGGAAAGAAGGGGAGGAGAAGCAAAGATCCAGGAGCCCTTGGCTGTCCCAGCCCTTGGCGCCTTTCCCTTGGGCAGATGAGGGACTTTCATCCTCTCAGGATAATTTTCACAGTCATGGGCTGTTGCTCCCTCATCAGGTCAGGGGCCCAGGCTTCCAATCCTTTCACCTCAGCTTTGGCAGAGTGGAAAGCCCCCTTCCCCCAAGTGCTGAGGAAATAAATGAATCTGGGGACTCTGCTTAGAAGTCTCAGAGACCATGGGACAAATGCCCATTTGTTTGCAGCCTGTTACTTAATGATGTGAAGCCAAAACCATTGCAGGCTCAGATTTCTTTTTGTTCTTTCCTGCTCTTAAAATTGATAATGACCTCCCTGAACTTCAAAGAGTTTGTGTGAAGGACTCAGTGAATCTTAGACTCTTAGCTTTGAAAAGGATCTAGGAAACATCTTGAACATCACCAATGATGTGGAATTCAGTTCTGTCCTAGCCTGGACACAGGGTCCCCTGCAATGCCAGGCCAGGCCTGATAGAGAGGTATACCACCAGCACACACAATATGAGCAGTGAGCAAGTTGGAGGCCAGAGGCAGGAAATATAGCCACGGCTTCTCAAAGTGGTATGGGCCAAAGTCAGATAAGAATTCAAGGAAGATCAGGCGCTGACCTCTGAGTCTCTTGGGCAAATATCTAAAGTATGATCTTTCAGTTTGGCTCAGTACAAGATGTCATATGTCCTTACTGGAGTAGTGTGAGAAGAGAGAAATGGATGTTTTCTAGAGCTGATTCAGAAGTGAAATTAAGCTTCCTAGGTGAAAGAGACAATAGATGTTGCAGTGGTAAAGTAGACAAGAGATGTTGCAGAGATGAAATAGACAAGAGATGTTGCAGAGATGAAATAGACAACAGATGTTGCAGTGGTAAAATAAACAAGAAATCCTGCAGTGGCAAAATGGGTTGACATTGGTAATAGATTAGATGGGGAGGGAGGTGGTTGAGAGATAGTGAGAAGTCCAGGTGACTCTTAGTTTGGGAGCCTGGGGAAGTGGGAGGATTGCCTTTTAAATAATAAGGAAGATAAGGAAGCTGGGAAGGCTCAAGAATAAAGACAATGAATTCAAATTTGGAGATGTTTGTTGATGTTATTCAATCATTTCAACATTGTTTAACTCTTCTTAATCCATTAATATAGAGGAGGGAACTGAGGAAAACAGTGCTAAGTGACTTGCCCAGCGACATACAGCTAGAAGTGTCTGAGGCTGGGCTTGAACTCAGGAAAATGAGTCTTTCTAATTCCAGGCAGGGATCCTATCTACTGCACCATCTGGCTGCCCTTTGATTTGGACATGAGTTTTTAAAAATTTTTGTTTGAATCAGCCAAGATCCACTTTCTCATTTATTCACTTCAAACTGAAAACATACACACTCTCTCCCTCTCTCTCACACACACACACATGCACATGCACATGCGCACATGCACATGCACACACACACACACACACACACACACACACACACAAAACACTAACACCATGAAACAGAGCTTATCAAAACAACTTTCTGCATTCTGAATCCTTGGTCTTCCTTTCCCTTCTCCTCACCCAAGAGCCAATATATTCCTCTCTCCCAACAGAATCACTCCCAGACCTTTTTTAAGTAGACTGATAGATTTTATTTCTAATTTGTTTTCCAGCTCTAAGAGATCTGACAGTTTCCTTTTAATATTTATTAAAATGTGGCATTTAGATTCTTTTTTCAGTTATGGTATTAAGACAGTCAAATGATTCTTTTAAAATATTTTTATTACTCCTCAGTTACATGTAAAGACAATTTTAAACATTGATTTAAAAATAATTTTGAGTTCCAAATTTTTTTCTCTTTTGCCCTCCCTGAGATGGTGATTTGATATAGGATATACATGTTCAATCATGTAATACATATTACTATATTAGTCATGTCATGTCAGATTCAAAGGGAAAAAAATCATGAAAAATACAAAGTGAAAAATAGTATGCTTCAGTCTGGATTTAGATTTCATCAATTCTTTGGAGGTGGACAGCGTTTTTCATTGTGAGTCTTTTGGAATTGTCTTGGATCATTGTATGGCTGAGAATAGCTAAGTCATTCACAATTGATCATTATAGTATTGCTGTTATTGCACACTTCATTTTGCCCTTCCAGGTTTTTCTGAAAATAGCCTTCCCGTATTTTTTAAAGCACAGTAATATTACATTACAATCACATATCACAACTTGTTTAACCATTTCCCACTTGATGGATACCCCTCAATGTCCAATTGTTTGCCACTACAAAAAGGGCAAATATAGATATCTTTGTACAAATGGACTCTTTCTTCTTTTTGATCTGAGATACAGACTTAGCAGAGATATTGGTGGATCAAAGGATATGGATAGTTTTATAGACCATTGGACATAATTTTAACTTGCTCTTTAGAATGGTCAAAACATTTCAGAACTCCACCAAAAGTGCATCAGTATCCCAATTCTTTCCCATCCCTTCAAATATTTGTTATTTTCCTTTCTGTTTTATGAGACAATCTGATAGGTGTGATAGTATTTCAGAGTTGTTTTAATGTTCATTTCTCTAATAAATAGTGATATAGAACATTCTCTCAGATGGTTATAGATAGCTTTAGTTTCTTCTCTAAAAGCTGCCTGTTTGTATATATAAGGAATCCTAGTGATATCTCATAGTGAAGAATCCCAGTGAGTCTTGGACATGCCTTTGTGTCCCAATTTGTTTACTGGGACCATGGGAACATGCTCAAAGTTATCTGGTAGAATCTCAGGAAGCACACAAGAAGGGTCAACCACCCTTTTGGTGCTATGATTAATGAGTATCCTTTATTGCAGACTTATGTTTGTTTACCCTAGAAACCTGTCCAGTTTCTGGAGTAAACATAATCCTCCTAAAGGAATGAGCAATATTAAATATTCTCTTTGGTGAGGCTTTTGTGATAATGTTCTAAACCTGAGGGGGCTGCCCCATCCCAAGAGTCATGTGTCACATGAGAATACAAGCCTATTAAAAACCCCTTAATGAAAATGGACTTTGAGAATTCACTTAGGAAGTACTTGTACAGCTTCCATTCTAGACTCAGAATAGCTGTGACCATGGATCCTCCTCAGCCAAGAAATTCAGATTTTGGTGCTTCCTCAAAGTGGTGATGATGTATGTTGTTTATTATTTGTTTGTTTGCTATAGTGTCTTTATTGTTATGGTGGCCACTGTATTTGCTAATTGTGTATTATTTCTATTCGGTTATGTCTTATTTAAATCAAGGTTCTGAACAGTATTAAGCTTGTAGTTGCTCCTTTCAAGACTATGTCAGTTGAATGTGAATTCTGAATCTAGATTAATCTTACAATATTCTTTAACCATTTATCACTTGTATTCTTATAAACAACTTGTATTCTTACAAATTTGACTTGGCTATTTATACAGCAAGTTATTCTGATAAAGGCTTCATTTCTCAATTATTATAAGACTATAAGTCATTTCTCAATTTGATAAATGATCAAAGGATATGAACAGGTCATTTTCAGAAGAAGAAATTAAAGCTATGTATGTATAGTCATGTAAGCAATACTCTAAATCAAAGCTTCTTAAATTGTGGCTTGTGAAGACATATAGAGTCATATAACTGAATTGGGGGCTGTAAAATGATTTTTTAGATTGAGCAAATGCTTGATTTGTATACCTATTTTATGTGACCATGTGGGTCACAGAAAAATTGGGCAAAAAGGGATCACAAGTGAAAAAGTTTTAGAAACCCTGCTTTAAATCACTATTTTTATTTTTATTTAATAGCCTTTTATTTACAGGTTATATGTATGGGTAACTTTACAGCATTAACAATTGCCAAACCTCTTGTTCCAATTTTTCACCTCTTACCCCGCACCCCCTCCCCCTCCCCCAGATGGCAGGATGACCAGTAGATGTTAAATATATTAAAATATAAATTAGATACACAATAAGTATACATGACCAAACCGTTATTTTGCTGTACAGAAAGAATCAGACTCTGAAATATTGTACAATTAGCTTGTGAAGGAAATCCAAAATGCAG
This sequence comes from Sarcophilus harrisii, assembly GCF_902635505.1. Taxonomy (NCBI): domain Eukaryota; kingdom Metazoa; phylum Chordata; class Mammalia; order Dasyuromorphia; family Dasyuridae; genus Sarcophilus; species Sarcophilus harrisii. The sequence goes on along the minus strand of NC_045428.1, from coordinate 701,801 downwards.
GTGGGCATAAATATAGGGATTGGGAATTCAATGCAATGGTTTTTAGTCATCTCCCAGAGTTCTTTCTCTGGGCGTAGCTGGTTCAGTTCATTACTGCTCCATTGGAAATGATTTGGTTGCTCTCACTGCTGAGGATGGCCTGGTCCATCAGAACTGGTCATCATATAGTATTGTTGTTGAAGTATATAGTGATCTCCTGGCCCTGCTCATTTCACTCAGCATCAGTTCGTGTAAGTCTCTCCAGGCCTTTCTGAAATCATCCTGTTGGTCATTTCTTTTTTTTTTTTTTTTTTTTTTTTATTTTTATTTAATAGCCTTTTTTTTACAGGTTATATTTATGGGTAACTTTACAGCATTAACAATTGCCAAACCTCTTGTTCCAATTTTTCACCTCTTACCCCGCACCCCCTCCCCCCCCCCCAGATGGCAGGATGACCAGTAGATGTTAAATATATTAAAATATAAATTAGATACACAATAAGTATACATGACCAAACCGTTATTTTGCTGTACAGAAAGAATCAGACTCTGAAATATTGTACAATTAGCTTGTGAAGGAAATCCAAAATGCAGGTGGGCATAAATATAGGGATTGGGAATTCAATGCAATGGTTTTTAGTCATCTCCCAGAGTTCTTTCTCTGGGCGTAGCTGGTTCAGTTCATTACTGCTCCATTGGAAATGATTTGGTTGCTCTCACTGCTGAGGATGGCCTGGTCCATCAGAACTGGTCATCATATAGTATTGTTGTTGAAGTATATAGTGATCTCCTGGCCCTGCTCATTTCACTCAGCATCAGTTCGTGTAAGTCTCTCCAGGCCTTTCTGAAATCATCCTGTTGGTCATTTCTTACAGAACAGTAATATTCCATAATTTTCATATACCACAATTTATTCAGCCATTCTCCAACTGATGGACATCCATTCAGTTTCCAGTTTCTAGCCACTACAAACAGGGCTGCCACAAACTCGTGCACATACAGGTCCCTTTCCCTTCTTTATGATCTCTTTGGGATATAAGCCCAGTAGTAACACTGCTGGGTATGCACAGTTTGATAACTTTTTGAGCATAGTTCCAGATTGCTCTCCAGAATGGTTGGATTCGTTCACAACTCCACCAACAATGCATCAATGTCCCAGTTTTCCCGCATCCCCTCCAACAATCATCATTATTTTTTCCTGTCATCTGCCAATCTGACAGGTGTGTAGTGGTATCTTAGAGTTGTCTTAATTTGCATTTCTCTGATTTATAATGACTTGGAGCATCTTTTCATATGACTAGAAATAGTTTCAATTTCTTCTTCTGAGAATCGTCTGTTCATATCCTTTGACCATTTTTCAATTGGAGAATGGCTTGATTTTTTATAAATTAGAGTTAATTCTCTCTATATTTTGGAAATGAGGCCTTTATCAGAACCTTTGACTGTAAAAATATTTTCCCAGTTTATTGCTTCCCTTCTAATCTTGTCTGCATTAGTTTTATTTGTACAAAAACTTTTCAGTTTGGTATAGTCGAAATTTTCTATTTTGTGATCAGTAATGATCTCTAGTTCTTCTTTGATCATAAATTCCTTCCCCTTCCACAGGTCTGAGAGGTAAACTATCCTGTGTTCCTCTAATTTATTAATAATTTCATTCTTTATGCCTAGGTCATGAACCCATTTTGACCTTATCTTGGTGTACAGTTAAATCACTATTGATAAGAGAAATGCAAATTAAAACAACTCTCGGGTATCACCTCACACTTGTCAGATGCTGGCTAGAATGACAGAAAAGGAAAAGGACAAATGTTCAGATGTGAAAAAATAGGGACACTATTGCTGTTGGTATAGTTGTTAGTACAGCCATTTTGGAAAACAATTTGGAACTATGTCCAAAGGGCTATAAAACCATGTATACCCTTTGATCAAGCAATAGCATGGGTCTGTATCCCAAAATGATTTTTAAAAAGGAATTTTATGTACAAAAATAATTACAGCAGTTCCTTTTGTGGTGGCAAAGAATTCAAAATTCATGGGATGCTAATAGCTAGATAAGTTGTGGTATGTGATTGTGATGAAATACTATTGTGTAAAAGAAATAACAGGTTTCAGAAAAACCTGGACTTAAATGAACTGTTACAAAGTGAAGAGAATAGAACCAGCAGAACATTTGCATAGCAACAGCAATATTATAAGATGATTGTCTATTAAAGTCTTAATCACTCTCTGCAATACAATGATCTAAAACAATTTTGAAGGAATTATTATGTGAGGGAATTAGGACCTCAAGCTCTCCTGAAAATGAGGCCTATTCTAGAGTGTCTGAAAGAAGGTGTCGAGAACCAGATGACTAGTGGGACATTGGGGTGTATGAGTGTTCAGGGGAGACTAGTTTTTCTGGTGTGAGGGCCATCTATTCAGAGCTATTTTTTCACCTCTGGTTTCTACCTGTCGCTCAAATCTCAGCTTTGGCTCTGAGGAGCTGTAAACCATCTTGGCAGGTGAGTTAACACATCTTACGAGTAGCCAATGGCTTCAATCTTATCAGTGAATTAGGGAGGTATGGAACCCTCAAATGTGAAGACTTCCCTTGTTAGAATGGGCAGATGAGAATAATTAATTCCATAACTTTGAAAGTGACTGAAGCAGCAGCTGTAGAAAGCTTGGAGTTTGGTTAGATATCATAGATGTCACGGTCATCCACTGTATCCAGGGTCATGATCAGTTGTTCTGAATTTTGTCCTGATGATAGATTGTGACAATTCTGGTAGAAAGAATGAGGCTAATGATTTCATGCAACTCTGCTGCACTTAGTCAAAAGACATCACTCATGTCATTTTACCATTTCTACCTATCTTAAAGTCCTGTGGTGGTGGGCAAGTGACAGAGTAACAGATGCAGATACACTGGGAGCTATAATCACCATCCTGCCCAGGCCAGAGGGTGGCCTTCTCACTAGAAGTTGTAGTGGGATTTGGCAGCCTACTTAAGGACCACACTGCTCACCTCCTGGCATGAAGGGCTAGAAAAGGATATGAACAAGGATATGGCCTGCTTACTGGAAAAGGTAGTGATTCTAACCTGTGGTTGAAATACACACACACAAAATACAAAAACTTATGCAAAGATGTAGCTTTGTTTCTTCATCTAATTCCTTCAGCTTTCCCCCCCCTCTTATTACTCGAGGTAATATTTCTAGCATAATAATAGTGATGATAATGGGCAACCTTAGTTCACCTTGATTGTACTTGGAAGATTTTTAATTTCTCATTTCTCTAATTTCTCTAATTCTCTAATTTCTCATTTCTCTAATGATATTAGATAAATGTTATTTTAAGGTAAGCTTCATTTATTTCTATGCTCTCTAGTGTTTTTTTTTTAAATAGGAACGAGTATTGTATTTTGTCAAAAACCTTTTCTGCATCTATTGAAATAATTATATGTTTGTTTGCTTTTTTGATATGTTAAATTATGCTGATAATTTCCACAATATTGATTGTGGAACCAGCCTTGTATTCCTGGTATAAACTTATCTGGTTATAGTGTATGATCTTTGTGATATATTTTTGTAATCTTAAGTATTTTATTCAAAATTTTTGCATCAATATTCATTAGGAAAAATTGGTCCAAATTGGTCCAGTTTTCTTTATTTGCTCTTCTTGGTTTAGTTATCAGTGCCATATTTGTATTATAAAAGAAATTTCTTTGCCTATTTTTCCAAATAGCTTATATGACATCAGAATGAATTGTTCTTTAAATGTTTGGTAGAATTAACTTGTGAATTTATCTGGTTTTGTGGACTTAATATAAAGAGTTATTTCAATATTTCCTCTTCTGTTAATCTGGGCAATCTACTTTGTTTTTTAAAAATATTCAGTAGTAGTAGGAAGATAAAACAGTATATAGAATGCCAGGCCTGGAGTCAAGAAAACCCGATTTCAAATCTGGCTTTAAGCAGTTATTAGCTGTGCCTGTCTAGGCTAATCATTTAATCCTTTCTGCCTTAGTTTCCTCATTTATAATGTAAACTGGAGAAGGTCTTGGAAAATTATTAGCAGGATCTTGGCAAAGAAAATCCCATATGGGGTTTCAGAATCACACATGATTGAAATGACTCCACAACAACAAATGTTCATCCATTTTACTTAGATTGTGTGGTTTATTGGATTTAATTGGGCAATATACCTATTTGATTTCATCTTCATTGGTAGTAAATTCATCCTTTTTAGTATTTTGATACTGATAATTTGATTTTCTTCTCTTTTAAATCAAATTAACTAATCATTTCCCCCCTAAAACCAGGTTCTGGGTTTTATTGAATGGTCTTCTTACTTTCAATTTTATCAATCTTTTCTTTGATTTTCAGAATTTCCAGTTTGATATTTAATTGGGTTTTCCCCCTAGTTTTTAAAAATTGCATCCCAATTTCACTGATCTACACTTTTTGATGATGTAAACATTAAGATACAAAGTCTCCCTAAATATTGCTTTTACTGTATTACGTGAATTTTGTATTTTTGTCTCATTGCTTTTATTCTCTTAATTCTCTTAATGAAGTTATTTGTTTCTGTGATTTGTTCTTTGACCCATTCATTCTTGAGAATTAGTTTTCCACCTATATTTTCATGGTCCTTTATGAAATATAATTTTATTGTATTGTGTTCTGAAAAGATATATTTAATATTTTGAATTTTCTGCATTTAGTTATAAGGTTTTAATGCCTTACTGTATGGTCAGTTTTTGTTGAAGGTGCTATGTACAGCTGAGAAAAGGCATACTCTTCTATTCCCATTCAGTTTCCTCCAGAAGTCTATCCTATCTGACTTTTCTAAAATTCTATCCACCTCTGTAAGTTCTTTGTTGGCTATGCTTATAGTTCTCATTTCTTTTCCAGTTTTTTCCTCATGTTTTTATTAAAATTTCAACAACAACAACAACAACAAAACTCCTGCTTCGTCTCTTCCAGGAATTCTGAGTTTGTGCCCATTCTGGGTTTTCCTTTGAGTCTTTGCTTCTGGAAACTGTTGATCATGTTGTTTTCTTGGGGTGTTGTCTTATTGGGGATCTCAGACAGGCTGGAGATCTGCATGTTTTCTGTAATTTTCCAAATGGCCTTTCTGATCCAAGACTATGTTTAACTTCTGCCCCCTTGGTTTGATCTCTATAGATTTCTGACCGTCTTGGATCTGAGCACGGTGATGCTGCTGGACTCTGTCAGTATTGGCCAACTGAGACCTGATAGAATTGTAGGTTCCTCGTGGGTCTCAGATTTCTGCCCTGCCTTTTCCTCTGTAGGATAAGCTAGAGTTGGAAGTGAGAGCCTGCTCTGTTTCTGAGTTCTGAGTCACACCTTTGCTACTACTGCTTGCTTTTTCCTTCTTTTCCCATATGCTGTCAGGGCGTCCCTACCTGGAATGCCACTGCTGTGGACAAGTCCCATTTGGCGGATCTGTGACTCAGAACTGGATATCGGACAATGAAGCTGCCAGTGGTCACTTAGCTCAAGATGGCCCAAAAGCTGTAAGTCCAGACATCAGCAGGGAAGTTGAGGGGATAAGTAGATCTGACGATCATGAACACTGAGATGACCATGAGAATGAATGGGAAATAGTGCGGAGGGGGAAGAGCCCAGAGAAGCATTCATAAATGGAGAGGATGGGGGTAGACTTTGGACAGCTCCTCCCAGATGCTCCATCACTGAAAAGGTGTCTAGGAAATTCACCTCATATTGATCCACTCTATTGCTTTCCTGATCTTCACAATTCCCAGAAACTCTTTTATGGACACCTCCTCGGATAATGTTCCAACCACCCGAAGGAGCACATGGGACCCCGACTCCCTGGGCCTTTTCAGACTTTTCTTAGGTGGTTTATGTTCCTTTATAGTGTAAGGCTCTGCAGGCAGACCCACTCTGATGCCTTTACATTTCCAGGGCTTAGCAGAGAGCCTATGCCAGCTCCAGAATATTGTGATTACTGACTCTGACTCATGGTTAGTGGGTGTGAATTGGATGAAAATCCAGGCAAGACTGACAAGGAGCAGGAAATAGGAGAGAGAAGTCCTCTGAGAACCTGGAGAGAAGCCATTTAAGAGAAGAGGGTGACCCACTGTGTCAAAGGCTGCAGAGAACAGAGCATTAGATCTGGCCACATGTCTGACTGTCGCACCTCTGGTGGACTGTTCCAACCCGAACTTACTGCTTGGGGTCCCAGAGTGGGGAGTCTGCCCGTATTCCCAGGACGCTCCACTGGTGGCTGACCAGCAGCATGGGAGGCCAAAGTTAATTAGGACTTAGCAAAGGCATTTAGTAAGATGGAGTGGGGAAAACGTCAAGCACAAACCTCCCTCGGGAACCCCAGGGTGCACTTCCCCACTACCAGGCAGTCAATGGCAACGACGGATTTGTTCTTGTTGAATGACCCTTCATGATCAAACTTAGGATTTTCTTGGCAAAGACAAAGTTGCTTTCCTTTCCCTACTTCAGCTCATTTTACAGATGAAGAAATGGAGGCAAGCAGGGTGACGTGATTTGTCCAGTGCCACACAGCTAATACGTCCAGATCTGAACTCTCGGCTGGCAGGATGGCCACTCTGTGCTCCACCTAGCGGCCTCAGGGCCTGCAAACAGTTCCCCACGCTAAGCCTCACGTTCTCCCAACGGGAAAGTCTAGAGGTCCTAGCTACCACTGGGGAGCTCCCAGGATCGGGAGGGCCTGAGGTTCTCTTGCTTTGTCTGCGACCCAACAGAGCGAGAAGCGGCCCTCCGGCTTCCGTCACCTGCACGAAGGCGGTCTGGGATCCTGGGAGACTTCTGCCGGCTCCCGGGGCTGCCTCAGCCGCCTCTCCAACAAGCAGGAAAGTCCCCTCGCCCCCTCCGGGCGCGTGTCCTTTGCCGCCTGCCGAGGCATCCGGTACTTGCGAAGCAGAGAATCCCAGACCTGAGCCCCGACGTTCACATTGGGGGGGGGGGGGTTACGGGCCCGAGAGACCGTGCCCTTCCGAGTCCCAGTTCTAGGTCTCTTCCCGAGCGTCTGTCTAAAGTTCACGTCCAGCGGAGGGCGTCCGTGAGAGGAGCTGAGCGAGCTGGCCCCGGCTTGGGACAAAGCAGAAAGCGCATGGGACCCGGCAAGGAGCGTCCCAAGTTCGCTGGGACGCGGACATAGGGCGCAGGAGAGATTAGAGACAGAAGCAGGGAGACTCGGGGAGGCTGGGGCGGGACACTGAATGCCAAGGCAAGGCAGGAAGAGCGCGAGCGGGCGGAGGAAGCCGGCGTCTGTTCCGGCTGTCGGGGGAAAGGGACGGGGAGCACGCATCAGCTTGGGGCGAGGGCGGGGGCTTAGAACTGGGCGGTCGGGGCAGGAGGGAGTGCTAGAGACTCAGCTTGACCCACGGTGCACGGGCGGGGGTCCGACCCTCGATGGTCCCTCGACGGGGCTAGCAATCGGGTTTCCGTCGGAGGCAGCTCTGGGAAGGAGAGGCGCGACAGGGGGCACATTGGCAGGCGGGGACCAGGGAGCCCCACCGGGAAGGTGGGGGGCAGACGGAAAGAACCTCCCGGGGATGTGTGCGAAAATGGAGGGGGGCGGGGGCAAGGGAGCGTTAATGTCCGTTACGGCTTCTCTGGGACAACGCGGGAATTCCGGGCCAGAAAGTTGGATTCTGCTGCGTGGCAGCTCCCGGCCTCCTCCGGCCTCCCGTCTTCCTGCCTCCCCCGGGTGTGTGGGGGAGCTCGGAGGCGGGACCCTCCGGCCGAGCCTCCCCCTGCAGGCAGGAGGGTGTGACTGGGTCCGCTCCCTCCCGGCGCTGCCCCGTTGAGGGGAGGGGCGGGGGGGGGGCGGGGAGGGATGGCCTGAACCTGGGAAGGCAGAGGAGGGAGCCCTTCCCCCATTCCGACGTCCGGCACAGCCTAGGTTGGGGGGCGGGGAGGGAGGAACCAAGGCGGGGAGAGAGGGGCCGGGCCGGACCTGAGCTTCGGGGGAGGGGATTTCTCCCCCCCCCCCTCCTCCGCGGGGGCCCGGGGGCCTCCCGCAGGCTCTACTTAAGGCGGCGGCTCCCGCAGCCCTCGCTCCCGCTCCTGGCTCTCCCCCAACCGAAGATGGCCTCGCTTAGTAGCTGCCTGAAGAAGTTTGGGTCTTTTCTGTTTCTGTTCTTGACCCCTTTGCTGTTGCTGCCCCTCCTGATACAGACCCAGTTCAAGGTGAAGATGGGCCCGGGGCAGGGGCTGGGCTTGGTGGCTGCGCCCGGGGCTGGGACCCGACCGGGAACAGCCCCAGGGGCCGGGCGAGCAGCCGGGGGCTCAGCACACAGCAGGTGCTGAATAAGTGCTGGCTGAGTGGGCTATGCGCTGACGGAGCCCGGAGCTGGGCCCGCGTTGGGGACAGAGGCAAGACTCTTGGCTTAGGACCGCTGGGACCGGGACAGGCAGAGGGTCGGGACCCAGGAAGACAGGCGGTGAGCGAAGCCGGGGCCATTAGGAGCGGGCGGCGCGGTCTGGACAGAGCCGGGGCCAGGACCGAGAGCCGCCAAGACCCCCTTTAACTGGACAGCGCTGCCTTCCGGGAGCCCGGGCTGAAGACCCAAAGTAGCGGCTCTGAGGGCTCGGGGTCGGGACAACGAATTAACGCAAGGGCTCCCCTCGCTCTTGGGAGCGCCCCCTCCCAGGGGCAGGGTCCGCTGGCTGCCAACACAGGCAGACGAACGCTCCCTCCCTTTGCGGGGGACTGGGCGCTAAGTGGCGGCTCGCCCACGCACCTCTGGCTTCCCTGTGGCTCTTCTCCCCCCCCCCCCATCTCTGTTTCTCCCCTTTCCTTCTCCCTCTTCTGTCCCCCTCCCATCTCTCCTGCTTTTCCCCATCTCTCTATGTCTGTCTTTCCTCTGTCTGTCTCTTCCCTCTGTCCCTTTTTGTACTTGTCTTTCTCTCTCCTCCGTCTGCCTTTTTCTTTCTCCTGTCTCACCCTCTCCACTTTCTTTCCTCCCCTCCCGTGTCCCGTTTCTCTCTATCTCTTTGGTTTGTCTTTCTCTTTACTCCCTCCCTCTGTACCAGTCTCTCTCTCTCCTCCTCCTCTCTGTCTCACCCTCTCCACTTTCTCTCCGTCCCTCTCTGTCTCTGTTCCGTTTCTCTCTCCTCTCTCCTTCTCTGCCTCTCTCGGTTTGTCTCTGTTTATATCTCTTGTCTCTCTCCCCGTCCCCTCTTCCCATCCCTCTTTTGCTTGCTCTCCCTTGCTTAATCTTAGCAGTCTCGGGCTTCTCTGTGCTGCTGAATGAGGAGCCTAAGTGTCGGCTCCGAGCCTCCTTGAGTCTCTGGACTCCTCCCCAGGGCTCTGCATCTCCCTGAGGAATGGACCGCAGAGCACTCTCCCCGTCCCGGGCTCCTGGGGCTCCCGAACCTAGAGCTCTCGTACGCCTCCTAGCGGCGGTGCCCGGGAAGGAGAGAAGAGGCCATGGAACTGCGAAGTTGCGTCCTGAGCTCTTTGGAACTTGGCCATGACTCCCGGAGCTCGGCGCTGTCTGGCAGGGTCTTCTTCCCGCTCCTGCGTCCACTTCTGGCTCCCCGAGATAGCGCCCCCGCCCGCCTTCCCTCCCCCGAGCCGTCTTTTTCCCCTCCCCCCAGCTGTCCGTCCTTCGTCCTCCCTCCTCTGTTCTTTGGTGGGGCAGCAGTTGGGGCCCGGCACGGTCCCCAGGGGCGCGCCTGTGGGATACCGTGGCTAGTGCGCCCCGAGCCCGGGGAGAGGCAGGCCAGTGGAGCGCCCGCTCTCAGTGGGGACCGCCTCCCACTTCCTAGCTTTGCCCCAGAGTTGTCTAGTTTGAGAGTCTTTGTGGTAACCGAGGAGCGCTCTGGGAAGCAGCCAGAGCCCCCGGGGCCAAGCCCTGCTCATCAGCTCCTGGCTTCTAACTGACCGAGGAGAGCCATGAGGACAACAGGGAGCCTCCCGAGAGTTCTTACCAATACTGATGGTCCTGTGTTGGTGAGACTCGTGCGGTTCGTGGCCAGTGACTAGCAGCCCAGGATCCTCTCCTTGGGCAGCCCTGGCAAGAACCTCTGGAGCTCAGGGAGAGGACAGGGCACAAGGAAAGCCCAGCTATCAGTGGCAGCTGCTCTGGGGCTGGACCCAAGAGAGCAGACACTCTCCAAGGCAGACTGACTCAGCTTGGCTCTGGGTGGCCGTCCCGTGTGAATTGGGAATGACAAGGCCTGGGCTGCTCTGCCCCTCTTGACCTCTGCAGCTCTGTGCTCTCCCCCTGCCTGATCTCCCTCCCGCCCCTGCCTCTCACTTGGGGTGAGCAGGGTTGGAGTTCTGGAGCCTCCTCCAGGGTCCACACAGCCTCAGATTGGGGCTGCCCACCTGTGTGTCCTTCCCCCCCCAGACCCCACCTGCTTGCCAACCTTTTGGGTTTCTTCCAAGTTTGGGCTGGTCACCTGTGCTTCCTCCCCTTGGCTCCCTCCTGCCCGGTCACCTGTGCTTCCTCCCCTTGGCTCCCTCCTGCCCGGTCACCTGTGCTTCCTCCCCTTGGCTCCCTCCTGCACTGCTAGTTTCCTTCCTGAGCCCGCTGGTGCCCCCAGTGACATTGTGCTGCAGTCTGTGCCTGCTGTGTCACCCCCACTTACAAGTGTTCCAGCATTTACCAGCCTGTCTCTCAGTCTTCAGAGACAATGGCCAGGCTTGATGTTCAAAACAAAAAGCTTTTGTTGGGCCCCAGCAGAGTTTGTTGAGAGCCCCATGAGTCCCTACCTGCAGCCCCACCGGCTCTTCGGTCCGCGCACCAGTGTGCCAGATGTTGGGGTCCAGATGCCACCAACTTCCGAAACTGGCGACTGTCGGGCTGGGGCACTCCCAGGGTGGAGGAAGGTTTTGGAAGGGTGGCCGGGCTCGGAGACCGAGGTGCTGAGCACAGTGTCCCACGCTTTCCCCGACTGGCCATCAGGAAGGAATTGTATTAAGGAGGGGCTGGCCCATTTCTCTAATGCTATTAGGAGTTGGTGTCCAATCCCCAATCACCCCTGAGACCGCTCTCTTACAGAATACATGTGACTAATTTCATCCAAGTGACTGTTGGGTATCTCAGGCTGTCCCTTAAACTTAGACTATTACTCCCTTCCCCCTCCTAGAATCCTTCAAGGCTAAACTGGGCTACTAATGTCTCAGGGAAGCTTCTTTAATCCTCACCCCTCCCCAATATGGCCACAGTATGGCCAGCAGGGCTTTCCCCCCTCCCCCATCCCCAGGAGAATGTCAGATCCTGAAGGAAGCCCTCCTGCTGCCCCATGTCCCAGCAAGAATGCTCTGCACCTAGTTGGTGCATAATAAATGCTTGTCGAATGCAGGTATGGTTACCCTGGATCTGGAGCACTTGCCCATGAGTCCCTATTGTCCTCTCCAAGTTCCCATGTACTTCTCACTGTAGGTGCACTTACTGAATAGCAGTCCCATCACTGCTTTCTCCATCTCCTGAAAGATCATTCAGTTTGGTCCCAAACGTTCTGTTCTCTCAGATTCCCAATGATTGAAAACCCTGGTCACGAGAATGTCCTTTTCAGATTGGGGTTCTGCCCCCTGAGCCGCTCGGCCATTTCCTTCTGCCATTTCTTCCCACGAAAATAGGATTTCCACTCTGTTCCCCTTCCTCCTTGCCCAGATGTCCACCACGTGTCCCCCGTTCTGACTCCTCGATTTCCCCAAATGGTGATTTTTTTTAAACATAGCAATGCTACCCTCATCCTCTTTCCCTCCCCTCCCCCACCTACATTTTGATCCTCTTTTTAGATAAGATATTCCTCCCAAGAGTCATTTCTGGCCACTGGTCTCATCCCTAGGTCCAGTTCTCTGGCCTTGTTATCCTTGGTGAGGGGCAGGGGGAGCTGTGGCCACCCAGGGACCTGAATTTTGCTGGCTGCTTTGTTATGAATGGACTTTTGAGGCCCCATAAAAAGAGTCCTCACTTTACAGAGGAGGAAATTGAGCCCAGATCGCTTCCAAGGCCGTGTTTGCTCCAGATCCAAGGCTCTTTCTTGGGAGGCATCTCAGCCGGGGAAGCACTCACTTGGGGTCAGGAGGATCTCACTACCTGTGTGATGCTGGGACAGTTACCTCACCCTCTTTGCTTTGGTTTCCTCCTTCATGAAATGGAGATGACACTGGATTCCCAGGGCCATCGTGGGGATCAAATGAGAAATTTATAAAGCGCTCCATTCTCGCCATATCGCTCTACGTGTCAGCTGTTGCTACGTCATCCTGTGATTTGCTGGTTGTTCTTCTCACCTTTGGGGAAGGTGCAATGGGGGAGCTCACCCTCTTTTCCTCCTTTTCCATGGGTTGGCCTTCCAGAGCGCATCTCCCCAGAAGACGAGAGAGGAGGGAGATCCAGGGTCTTTTCCTGACGGTGGTCTGGTCCCTTTGGACTTGTCTGACTGATGCCCTCGCTTTTCCCAGTCTTGGGCCCTTCATTCCTTGTAGAAATGCTTCAGAAATGCACAGCGAGCCTCTCTCGGGGACAGCTGTGGGGGTTGCCACCTAACCCCCAATATGGCTTGTGTTGCAGCCCGCTGCTTGTGGCTACGTCATCCTCCTCATGGCTGTGTACTGGTGCACAGAGGTCATCCCCCTGGCTGTGACGTCCCTCCTCCCTGCCGTGTTGTTCCCTTTGCTCAAAATTCTGGACTCCAAAGAGGTAAGTCAAATTTGAGAAGCTTTGTGGTGGCCTTGTGGGCACTACCCTTCCAATCTACTGCAGTCTTAGGGGGGCCGCTCTGGGCAGCAGGAACTTTTCCATTTGGGCTTATTAAAGGGAACACCCAACCCGCCTGCCTTGTCTGCTCAACTGGCCCCCATGTGCCTCTCTTGTCTTACTGGACACTCGTCATTCCCACCCTCTAGATGAGCAAACTGAGGCTCTGAGAGGTACTTGTCCAAGGTCACTCAGATGGCAGAGTCCCTTTTAGAACTCTGATTCTAAACCACAGGCAGACACACAGGCAGATGAGCAGTCACAGGCAGACAGACTCCAACACAGGCAGACAGTCACAGGCAGAAAGACTCAGACACAGGCAAACATACAGTCAGGCAGACAGATTCAGAGACAGACAGACTGGCAGACAAGCAATCACAGGCAGACAGACTAACACACAGAAGACTGTCCTCTGCCCGCCCCTCAGGTATGTGTTCAGTACATGAAAGACACCACGATGCTCTTCCTGGGGGGTCTGATCGTGGCCGTGGCGGTGGAGCATTGGAATGTCCACAGGAGGATCGCCCTGCGTACCCTCCTCATTGTTGGCGTCTCTCCCGGATTGTATGTATCTCGCTTGTCTCTTCTCAATTGTCTCGGATCGGGTGTGAGCCAGACACACGATAAAAAGATGCAGGCAGCGGGGCTCAAGGTCCCCTGAGGAGGAAGTGGCAACACTATGGGCATCTCACCCTGGCTCAGCCTCCTGAAGGGGGGGCACACTGGGCAGTCTAGCAGAATGGTCACTCAGGGAGGGTGGAGCCCTTTTAGGGGTGCCTGTAGAGGGCAGGAAGCTGACTCTGGCCCTAAATCCTCCCTGCAGCCTAATGCTGGGCATCATGGGAATCACAGCCTTCCTGTCTATGTGGATCAGCAACACAGCCACAACGGCCATGATGGTGCCCATTGTCCATGCGATGCTGGGCCAGCTGAAGCTGACGGGAGAGGAGAATGCATCTCCCCCACCCAGTATTGAGCTCTTGGATAAAGTCGAGCAAGAAGTCCAAGGTGAGACCTGGGGGCAGAGCCGAGGATCAGCTGGCCCATCTCCAGGAAGGCTGTGGAGAGTCGGACCATTCTCTTCCTTCTCTGATCCTTCTCTTCCTGAGAAGCTTCCCTTCAGGCTCTCCTCCTCTCTGGCTTGCCTGATCAGGGGGCAAGTTGTAGGTAGGGACAATCATTTCCTTGAATGAGCCAGGAGGAGCAAGGATTCTTTTTGGTTGGCTGATGGAGGTTGCCCACTGGGTCAGTGCTGCCCATTGTTCTAAAGGAGACATTGCACCTGGTCTCACCATTGGTCCTGTGGCTCCCGTGGTGGAAACCATTTTCCCCTAGAGCTCCATCCCGCATCTAGAAGGGGCTTCCAAGCCAAAGTGGTCTCTGGGACCACCTGTTCTCCGCCTTCAGGCTGTGAGCCTACCATCCTTGGCTTTAGGTGCAGCTCTCTCTTTATTGACCCTGGGCTGTTGGGGTCATTGCTGCCAGGTCTTATCACCCTCCCTAAAGGACGAATGCTCCCTCCTATTTGTGAGCCCCCATCAGATTTGATGTGTGGGCAAGGTGTACCTTTAAGTGGTGGATGATGTGGTCAGAAGCCTTGGAGACTGCCAGCTGTCTGAAGGAAACCATCCCATTCTGTGAAGCTTTCCCTGCAGCCTGGGAGCCTTGGGAGGACTTGGCAAGGCTGGTGCCCAAGGTAATGACTCCTGTTTCATTTACAGGGGAAAATGTGGTTTCCCATGCCAAGAGCAAGGAGACAACAGCAAAAGATAAAAATACGTGCAAGGCACTGACACTATGTGTGTGCTATGCGGCCAGCATCGGAGGCACGGCGACTCTGACCGGGACTGGGCCCAACGTGGTGCTATCAGGACAGATGGCCACGTAAGTCATGTGCTTTCCCAAGGCTCTTTGGAATCGACATCAAATTTCTACAAGTCCCAAGGCAAGAGTGGACCTCGGGCAAAAAGAGAAAGTGAGAGGCAGGCGTGGGAGAGCTATATTGCTGAATGCAAGGGGATGCATAGTTTGATAGCCCTTTGAGCAAAGTTCCAAATTACTCTCCAGAATGGTTGGATCAGTTCATAACTCCATCAATAATGCATTAGTGTCCCAGTTTTCCCACATCCCTTCCAACATTTTTCCTTTTCTGTCATATTAGCCAATCTGATAGGTGTAGGGTGCTATTTCAGAGTTGTTTTAATTTGCATTTCTCTAATTAATAGTGATTAGAGATTAGTAATTGAAAAAAATGTATTTTTTCATATGGTTAGAGAATCTAGCTTTAATTTCTTTATCTGAAAACCACTTGTTTTGACCATCAGAAAACCATCTTTTGACCATTTATCAACTGGGGAATGACTTGTATTCTTACAAATTTGACTCAAATCTCTATATATTTGGGAAACTTTGACATCAGAGTTGTCTGCTGTAAAAATTCCCCCCATTTTCCTACTTTTTGTCTAGTTTTGGCTGCATTGATTTTGTTTATGCCAAAATTCTTTAATTTTACATAACCAAAATTATCTATTTTGCATTCTGTCATGCTTTCTATTGATCCTAAATTCTTCTATCTATAGATCGGAAGTCTTTCATTTTAAAGTTGTTGGGTGGATGGGAGTCATCCTTCTCTTTAGCGTGCAGGGGAGATGATCATGGGTAAAGAGGAGATGCAAAGGACTCCAAGCCTTACTTGACTTCTGACTTCACTACTGAGGAGAGGAAGTGCTGAGCTAGACAGTACAGGACAAAAATAATGACAAAGGCAAAGGAACCCCAAAGAAGTAAGATAGATTTGGTTGTTCTTGATGAATCCACATGTCCATGCCTACATGATCTATGCTCCAATCAAGTTCCTGAATGACCTCACTGATGGACTTGGCTGGACCATTGCTGGTGATCTTTGTAAGATAGGCAGAAGAGGGGCCAGGAAGAGAACTGATTCCCCAATTATCACAAAGGGGAAATGAATACTATCTCCTAACAGTGAACCACTGAGCTTTACTTGAATGTCACATCAGAGCGACAGCTGATGAATATGTCCCCTAGGAGACTAGGTTCTCATTAAGCCATTTGTCCATACAGGTCATATACAGGGCTGACGTCATTTTTTTGAGTTTTGGTTTTTGATAGCTGGGAGGAAGGCTGTAATTATCGCTTACTCTTGATTCATGAGGATTTGAGCAAATCTTAGATTGTTTTTGGGGGGCAAGATGAAATGAGGTGGATGTTGAGTGTTTTGGATGGGTAGATCCAAAGAGAAGTCCTGAAGCCAGTTAGATGTTGTTAGCACAGTGCCGTAGGGGCAATGGCAGAGGTAGAATTCCCATTTAAGTTTTTAGATGACTAAAAGCTAGAAGAGACAGCTAATGGGGTGGGTCTGAGCAGAGTCAAGATTTTGACAGACTCAGGGGTCCTCAAACTACACCCCGCAGGCCAGATGCAGCAGCTAAGGACGATTATCCCCCTCACCCAGGGTTATGAAGTTTCTTTATTTAAAGGCCCACAAAACAAAGGTTTTGTTTTTACAATAGTCGGGCCCTCCATCAGTCTGAGGGACAGTGAACTGGCCTCCTATTTAAAAAGTTTGAGGACCCCTGACTTAGATCATTGGGTAGGTGATTTTTTTTTCTGATTCAAACCTTTAAATTCATCAATATGGGAAGAATTCTCTCCCCTGATGTGGCAAATGGACTGTTACTTCTTATCTTGGTGATTTAAAGGATGCACTGGTTCAATAAATTGATTAGATGTTCTGATTTTGTCCTCTGTTTCTCTAAAAAAAAGTACTTTTTTGTTATATGAAATGACTTTCTGGAAGGGGGAAGGAGAAAGATATTGAGGAAATCCTATGATGATGCAAAAAATGCTTCAAAACAACTTGAAAAATTTTCCAAGACCATTATGAGGGGCAGCTAGATGGCTCATTGGTGGATAGAGCACTGGCCCTGGAATTAGGAAGAGTCCTCTTTCTGAGCTCAGATCAGGAAGAGTCAGACTAGGGAGCATTAGGAAAGACTGAAGGAAGTGCTCAGGGTCACCTGTGGTGTGTCAGAGAAGAAGTAAGTTTCAGATGAATTTAGACAAGTTGTTTTTTGTTGACACCCTTTGTTTTTCTGTCATGTCTGTCTCCCCCATCCTTCATATCAAATCATTTTTTAAAAAAGAAAGAGAAGCCCCTCAACATAATTATCATTATCCATGATCAACAGAATACATTTTCAGTCTCAGCAATGAGTGGTGTCCCTGCACCTGTGATATCTCAGCACTGCAGCAGAGCCATGACTTCTTATTCTTGGGAGGCTCACAGTGTCCATGTTCAGTTCTCTGTGTGCTCTTTTTTATTTTAATTGCATGGATTGTTTTCTAGGCTCCGCTGACTTGACTCTGTGTCTGTTCCCAGAGTTCTTTCCATGCTTCTTTGTCACTATCACATTAGCCATTTCTTATAGATATTTGGGGGACTTTTTCCTCATCAGTGACCTCCCTGGATATGTGCCTGGCAGGGGCATTTCTGGGCCTAGAGGTATTTACTCAGTCTTGCTAACTCTGTGATCCTGGTCAAGCCACTTAACCTTGTCCTGCTTCAGTTCCCTCTGTAAAATGGAGGTGACGATTGCGTCCACCTCCAGGGGAGTTGTAAAGACTCATCTAAACCTTTGCAAAGGAGAAGAAAAAACAAGAGGCAGAATCCAAGGAGGGAAGGATGCCCATCAATGGGGGCTGTCCGACAAATACCAACCCGGGAAAGGAGAGGGGGAGACAGAGCCACTTCGGGGAATCCCAGAACAATAACGCAATGACCCCGGACGCCTGCCCACTTCCTGAAGGAGGCAGCGGTCCCCGGGGCAGGAGGAGACGTGAATTTGGGGGACATTTTCACCGGATGGACTGTATGGCTTGACTACATATATATATATATATATATATATATATATATATATACATACATATATATTATACACACACATATAGATATTGTGTTAGAAAGTTCCTTTTACCTTCCTGATTTTAATGGAGGAGGGAAAGGGATGAGGGGGAGAGAGCAAAGAGTTTAGCGGTGGTTATGCTTTGAGACCTTCCTAGACATCCAGAGAAGAGAAGGTCGGAGGGAAGCACAGACAAACCGAACAACTCTGAAAATTACATGTAGAATTTAGTGAACACTTTTTTTTAGAAGAGAGATTCCTGGTTTTCTAGAGAATATGGAAATGATCCTTTTTTGAGGTGGAAGGGATTAAATTCAGAATGAAAAAATAATCCCCACCGCCAGCTTGAGGTTTCTATGGGAGGCAGCTGAGGAAGGGTTGTCCAGCCCCTCTCTCAGCCCTTCCTCAGACTGAGCTGCCTCCTCACCCTCTTGTTCCTTGCCCTCCTCTTTTCCCTCCTCCTCTTCTTCTCTTCCTCCTTCTCCAGGTTGTTCCCAGAAAACAATGATATTGTCAATTTTGCTTCCTGGTTCGGCTTTGCCTTCCCCAACATGATTCTGATGCTCTTCCTTTCCTGGATCTGGCTCCAGTGTGTGTTCCTGGGCATCAAGTAAGTGGGGACTGCCCCATGGGGAGGGAAAAGGAGAGCGTCGCCCAGAAAGTCCTGGAATAAAGCCTGGGGCCGAATATGGTGAGGGCAAGAGTGGAGGGGAGAGGCTGTGGCCCACTCCCGAGGAGCAGTCATCCGAGATTGGGGGTCTTAGGACCTAGGACCCTTTTCACTGGGGGGGGGTTGTTGTCCTTGGCAGCCATCCTCTTGTGAGCCCCCAGGAGAAGGCAGTGCTGTCCCTCTGAGGCCCTGAGGAGTGAGTCCTCCTCAGGCCCAAGCCATGGGCTGGGTCCCCTGTCCGGCTAATGACGTCTCTGGCACATGGAGTCTCTGCTCCCCAGGGTCTGTCCGGGGGGAGTGGAAGGTGGGGGTGAGAGCCCCCGGGGCCTGAGGGGAAGGCTGTCGGGTGGGTGGAGCAGGGCCCTGGGCTGGCTTCCACCTACCTGCCCCCCAGGCTTCACGCTGGCCCTGACTTTTGTTCTGCTCCCAAAGTTTGAAAAGAAACCTGGGCATCGGGATGGAGAGGACTCCGCAGGAGAAGGCCTTCTACCTGATGCTGAAGGAGGAGTACCAGAAGCTGGGCCCCCCCTCCTACGGCGAGATCAACGTGCTCATCAGCTTCCTCTTTCTGATCGTGCTCTGGCTTTTCCGGGACCCCGGCTTCATGCCCGGCTGGCAGTCCATTTACTGGGACAAGGAGAACGTCTCGTAAGGAGCTGGGGCCTTTCACCAGGGCGGCCCCTCCCCCAGCTTGCCCGCACCTGGGAGCCCCCCTTTCCCACCGGGCCCAGGCAGGGGCAGAGCCTGAGTGTGGGGATCCTTGCTCCTGGCCCTTGTCCCGTCCTCTGTCAAAGGGCCTCGGGAGTGATCCAAGTGACCCCTGAGCAGGAGGGAGAGAGCAGAGGATGGGAGATTGGGGTAGGAGAGGAAGCCGGGACAGTCTCTCCAGAAGCAAGGGGTCCGAGGGAGGGGAGGAAAGGCTGCTGAGGCCCTGGTGAGAGGCTGGGAGAGTGTGAGCAAGAAAGGGGCACCTTGGGGTGCCTTCAGTCCCAGCTCGGAGTCCAGGCTGAGGGCGCTGGAGAACAGAGTCTGACTGAGTGAGCTGCATTCACGTGTCTGGGAAGGACACAGGATATTCGGCAAAGGGAGCGGGGCATGGCACCCAGGCCTGGGCCCCCAGACCAATGGATGGGCAGCCTAACCCGCCGCCCGGGGACCATGGAACTCTGGTGCTGGACAGGGGGCCCACATGAAGTCTCCCCCTCATGTTTAACCTATCGTGGGTTCTGGCTGCCTAGAGGAGGGGGCATAAGGGGAGGGATGGAGAAAATGGGCAACACAGGGTTTTGCAAACAGGGCAGCCCTGGGTAGCTCACCCGGGAGACCCGGGGTCTGGTCCCCTCCTGCTCCAGCAGCTCCATGCATGCTCTGAGCCTTCCCGGCTTCTCAGGGGCCAGCCACCCACCCTGGGCTCGTCGCCTTTTAGGTTCGTGTCCGACGGCACCGTGGCAATCTTCATCTGCATCCTGATGTTCATCCTTCCTTCCCAGAAGTTTAAGTTCAATTTCCGAAGTCAGACTGAAGAAGGTGAATTCAGCCCACAGACAGGGTGGGGGAGGAACTGGCCTCCTCTGAGGAGGGATCTGGGGGCAGCCGTGCCTCTAACACGGCTGTCGGGCCATGTCTTCTGTCGCCTTTCATTGCAGAGTGGAAAGTCCCATTTTACCCACCCCCCCTGCTGACCTGGAAGGTGGTCCAGGAAAAACTGCCCTGGGGCGTGGTGCTGCTGCTAGGAGGGGGCTTCGCCTTGGCCAAAGGATGCGAGGTGACCGGGGCCCCTTGCCTTGGGAGGGCCCCGGGAGGGGGACCTCAGAGGGCAGCCTTTCCCTCTGCCCCTGCCCCCACATGGCACTCAGCCACGGCTCTGTGAATGGGCTGGGGAGAAGGGAGGGGTCTCTGTGTTTGGACCCAGACCTGGAGTCCTTCCTGGGTCACACACTGTCACTCCCTGAGGAGCAGACGGAGGCACGCATCCTCCTCCCCACATGGGCTCTCTGGGCACCCCCACCAGGAGAAAGGGCCCTGTAAGCAGCAGAGACCCACAAGAGCCAGCTGGAGGAAGGGGCAAAGACCAGGGTTTTCTGTCCCTCTAGTGAGACATTAGCCTGGGGCCTGGGGCCTAGGTACAAGTATCTCTCCACCGCCCCCCCCTTCATGTCCAGAAACTCCTCTACCAGGACTTGTCCGGAGCCCCCTCCCCCCCAGGAGGACAGTTGTCCCGGCCTGAACAAGACCTAGGAGGAGCATCTGGTCCCCCAAGGAAGGGGCTCTGGTCCCCCAAGGAAGGGCATCTGGCCCCCCAAGGAAGGGGCTCTTTTCCCCCAAGGAAGGGGCTCTGGTCCCCCAAGGAAGGGGCTCTGGTCCCCCAAGGAAGGGCATCTGGCCCCCCAAGGAAGGGCCTCTGGCCCCCAAGGAAAACCTTTTCCCCAAAAGGGGCCTGGTCCCCAAGGAAGGGGCTCTGGTCCCCCAAGGAAGGGCATCTGGTCCCCCAAAGAAGGGACTCTTTTCCCCCAAGGAAGGCGCTCTGGTCCCCCAAGGAAGGGCATCTGGCCCCCCAAGGAAGGGGCTCTTTTCCCCCAAGGAAGGGGCTCTGGTCCCCCAAGGAAGGCGCTCTGGTCCCCCAAGGAAGAGCCTCTGGAGGGACAATCCAAAGCCTCTGAGCCCTGGGTGGGAGCTGCCTCCAGGGAGGGGGAGGTCCGGACATCCTTCCCTCTTGCTCCCACAGGCCTCAGGGCTGTCCAAGTGGCTGGGGAGCCAGATGGAGCCTCTGAAGATCCTGCCCCCGATGGCGCTGGTCCTGTTGCTCTCGGCTTTAATCGCCATCTTCACCGAGTACATGAGCAACATTGCCACGGCCACTCTCTTCCTGCCCATCTTTGCCACCATGGTGAGTCCTGGGCCTTGCCCCTCCCGGGGGTGCTGGAGCACCGCCCCCCCAGGCTGCCCCCCTTCCCTCCGCCGCTCATTCTCCCTTCCAGCCCCTGCTGGTGCTTCTCTCCCCAGGAGGGGGCTCTGGCCCCCCTGGAAGCTTTGGGCCCAGACAGGGAGGGGAGCAAATTTAGGGTTAGCTGGCAGCCCAGGCCCAGGGTCTTGGGGACCTTAGGATTTCTTGGCACGGCCCCTCCCCTGTTTTAAATTGACACAAGCAAGCCCCTCATCTCCCTGGGAGCCAACTCAGTGTTGGAGAGAAGGGAACCGATGATCCCTTCCGGGACCGCCTCTCCCCCCTCGGGACCCCCCTTCCCCCCTCCTGACCCCCCTTCCCCCCAGGATCCCCTCTTCCCCCCCACCTCCCCTCCCCCCTCCCCCTCCCCCCAGGATTCCCTTTTCCCCTAGGACCCCCTCCCCACGCCTCATCCTTCTCCTCTGGGCTGCACCGGGCATTGTCGGTCTCCCAGAAGGGAGCCCTGGAGCTCTGCCGGGAAGGAAGGGATCCTCCCCAGGCCATAGCCAGGGCCCACCCTGTCGCATTGAGGAGAAGCCTCCAAATAGCAAAGTGTGACGCCCACTGAGCGCTGGCTGGGGCCTCCCGGGGCCACCCACAACAGAGGCCTGGACGCTGCCCCAGCCTCTCCCCAGGCACCCTGTCATCTGGCCCCTTGTGGTCCCGCTCTGGACTTCTGCTTTCCGGGCTGGCGTGGGGCCCTGGAGCTCGGCCCCTTCTGATGTCATCCAGAAACCCCAGCCTCCGCCCTCAGCCCATGAGAAGGTGGCCCCCAAAAGCACCTGGGGGCGCTGCTTATGGAAGGGGGGGACCCAGGCTCCCCACTGACTCCCCCGCCACCTCCTGTGAGAGGAAGCTTCTCTGTTCCAAAGGGCGCAGCCACCAGGTGTTCCCGGATGTGTCTCCTGCCCGCGGACCCTCCCTCATGGCTTTGTGTCCAGCTGGGACAGGAGCTATTTCTCTGCTGACCGGACTGGCCACAAACCGGACGATCTCAGCTGGCCTGTTGGCTGTGCCGCCCCCTCCCTGCCTCGCCCCCGCTCCCGCCCCGTGAGCTGGGGGGCTGTTGGACTGATGAGATCCAGCTCGGGCGCCAGCTGGAAAGAGCCCCCAGACCCACGCCGAACGCTGGCGCCCGAGTGAGCGCTGGTTTGCCTTTGTTTCCTGAACGTTCCTCAGTGTCCTTTTCCCTTCTTCTCCCAGGCCCAGAACATTCAGCTCAACCCCCTGTTCATCATGCTCCCCTGCACCCTGAGCTGCTCCTTTGCCTTCATGCTGCCCGTGGCTACGCCGCCAAATGCCATCGTGTTCTCCTATGGCCACCTGAAGGTCTCGGACATGGTAATCCGCCCGAGCGGGGCTGAGGCCCGGGGGTGTCCGGGGACTCTGAGGGCAGGCCCTCCATGGGGGGGGGCGCCTACACCTTGGGGCCTCAGAGGCCCCTGGGAGACGGCGGCTCTGGTCTGAAGAGGGGGCCGGGATGCCGAGCCACAAAGTCAGTTAGGTGGGGGCTGTCTCTGCCTCCTCCGAGATGTGGGCCTAGGAGAAACGACTGCCTAGCCCCCAGAAGCTTCCCTGCTTCCTGCTCCTGCAAGGAGAAGGGGCCGCTCCCCTCCAAAGGCTCGATCCCCTTCTCACTAAATGCTTGGTGCCACATGAAAGGTCAACGCTGCATGAGCACCTTTGTCTAAGCAGCCCACAGAGATCAGAGAAGTTATAGTGATCAGCATCCGTCCAACTGCAGTGAGGATGAGCAAGAAAGGAGGAGGGAGGGAGAGGGAAGGAAGGAATAAGAGACAGGAGAGGGGGGGAGACAGAGAGAGACAGAGACAGAGAGACACAGAGAGAGAGAGACAGAGAGAGAGAATGGCAACTTCCCCCTGGCCTGGGGGTGGGATTCCATCCCTTAAGGTCCCTAGGGAGACAAGAGGGCAGTGAGGTTTGGAAGAGGGAGGGGCTCTCTCCCAAGCTCCCTAGGTTCCTCTCTAGGAAGGAACAAGGCTCTGTCCGCCCCGCCAGCTCTGCCCCTTCTGGAGGCAGGTACTACAAGACCTCATCCCTCCACCAATAGGAGCAGCGATGTGCAGATGGTTAGAGGTCGCTCCCCCAACCGTGAAAGAGTTTCAAAATGTTCTCACAGAAGCGAGGAGTCAGGCTCTGGTCATTTTTTTGCATTTGTACAGCGCTCTTCTCTTTAGATGAACTCCAAGTGCATCCTTGCACTGATCCGCTCCTAGCTACAGGTGGGCTCACAGAATTCTGAATCTGGAAGCCATGAAAGGGAAGCCTTTTAGGAGGTGCGGGTGGGGCCACTCCCCCATAAACTGAAGGGGAGATGGAAGCAGGAGAGGCCCGTGCCCTCAAGTTCCGGGGCCAGAAAGCCCCAAGCTCAGCCTGGGACTTGGGAGGCG
Source organism: Sarcophilus harrisii (assembly GCF_902635505.1). Taxonomy (NCBI): domain Eukaryota; kingdom Metazoa; phylum Chordata; class Mammalia; order Dasyuromorphia; family Dasyuridae; genus Sarcophilus; species Sarcophilus harrisii. Next base: position 678,146 of record NC_045428.1, on the reverse strand, counting down.
TCTCGGCTCTTTTGGAGCCGCCTGTGGTGATGAGGGTGCCCGGAAGACTCTGGTGTTACTGCTGTTTGGCCACGAAGAGTGGCCCCCGGCAAGCTCTGGGTGAGCCGCTTTCTCCTGCCTGGGACCGGCATCCTCGAGCACAGCCACCACTCTCAGGCGCAGTCTCAGAACCACTGCCCTTGGTCTTGAGTTCGTGAAGAACGGCAGAGGGGCAACGAAAGTCTGCACTTTCCCAAAGGATCCTGGTGAGGTGCATCTGGAACAGAGTTCTGGGGCCCCGAGGATGGTCCTGGGGGGAGTTCTTGTCCAGCTGCCTCGAAGGTCACTGGCCTTTTCAGGAGAACCCCCAGAACCTCGTCCCTCCGCAGTGCACGCCTTTCAGGAAAGCTTCTGGCCATCGGCCCAGCGGCTCCAGGCGCCCTTTCCCCTCAGCCAGGCTTCCCTTGCTTAGTCCTTGGTCATTGGACCCCTCCCCTGCGCTCTGCATTCCTCAGGAGCGCCAATCACCTCCAACAGTGTGGGCTCGCGGAGCCATGTCCCCCCAGCTTCTTTCTTCCATGACAGCGTCATGGGGATTCTTGGGGCAGGCCCCGCTGAGGGCTCCGAACAGAGGGAGCTCTTTCCAAGGCTCAGCCTAGTCCAGTGAGAAGAGACCCACTAGCAGCTAAAAAAAGCTAGAAGCAGCCCTTTGTGAGGGAGGAGAGGGGAAAGGGGAACCTTCATGCAGATGGGGATCCAAATACGATGTCTCCTAGCGTCCAAGGAGGGCACAGCTTTGTTTGGGTCCAGATTCCCCCAGAGAAGATGACTCCATTTCTCTGACACTTGGAGCCTGCAGGCACCGAAGGTCCCAGGTGACACAGGGGCCCGGGCCAGCTTGGAGAAAGTGCTGCCTGTCTGAATGCGGGATTCCACGCTCCCCAAAGAACTGACATCTCTTACCACAGATGAGAACTGAGGAGAAAAGGAAGTTGTACCTACTGTGCCTCCTGTGGAGAAGCGGAAGACTCCTTACCCTGGGGAAGCAGCAGAGCTGATCACTATAACTTCTCTGTCATCCTGCGCTGCAGGACTAGATGAGTTAGTGGAGGATCAGGGAGTGACTGACATCCCCAAAGTAAGACCCCGGGACTAACGACTGGTGATCGCAACCCAGAGGTGGGTGTGGGCAACGAGAAGGAAGGAGAAGGGAGGACACTGTGCGGAAACGAGTGGCGTCAAAGGCTTGTGGACCGAAAGAAGACTTGCCTCTTAAGTATCATGAATACTTGCTACAAGAATGGAGATCAGTTAAACGTGGCCAAGCCAAATAGCATCTCCCAAAGATGGATTGTATTTTAGCAGAAAATCACTGATTACTCATCTCGGGAGGATTTCCAAACCAGCTCTCTATGTACAGTCAGACTATCAACATGTTAGAATAGAGATAAAAAACAATCAACAAAAAGAGCAACAACAAAAAGAAAATAATGGTGTGAAATTGAAGCAATTCCAACCTGACATGCTTAACTATTGATGGTAAAAGATGAGTCACAGAAAAAAGAATAAAGACATAGATTATCAGTTTCCCCAGGGAAATTTAGGGGCAGCCAGGTGGGACAGTCGATAGTCATCTTCCTGAGTTCCTCACACAATTATTTTTTTATTATAGCTTTTTATTTATAGGTTATATGCATGGATAATTTTTCAGCCTTGACAATTGCAAAACGTTTTGTTCCAATTTTTCCCCTCCTTTCCCCCACCCTCTCCCCTAGATGGCAGGTTGACTAATACATGTTAATATGTTAAAGTATAAATTAAATACAATATATGTATCCATCCTCACACAGTTATTAGCCACGTGATCCTGGGCAGGTCACTACACCCTGTTTGCCTCAGTTTCCTCATTGTAAAATGAGCTGGGGAAGGAAATGGCACCATTCCTGCATCTTTTCCAAGAAAATGCCAAAAGGGGTCAACTCCAAAAAAGAGTTGACGTGATTGAAATGAGTGAACAAAAAGAAGGAAATTTAACCAATGCAAACCAACTCTCACAAATGAGCCAAAGAGCCTAATTCTGCCTCCTCCTCGTAAGTGGAAAGAGATGGCGGCTGAGTACGACATCAGCTGAGAGCAAAAGCTGAGAAGCGTGTATCATAACCTTGGGAAAATGAGAGGAAGCTGTAGGAGGACGGGCCAGGTGATCCTCGGGACATTCACAGAGGAAAAACTTGGGTGAGAAAAATGTGAAAACTTGAAAGACCTTTTCCCAGACTCTTTGCCACCCAAAGCAGGAATGCGGTCCCCCTTAGACTCTCAACGTCACATGAGCAAACACAAAAGTTATGGGAAACGGCTGTACTAGGCCAAGCCAGCACCACCACTGGGGTCACCAAAGATTGCTGGTCAAGAGAGCTGAGAGAAGGGATGGAAACTAGTGCCTGGAAAAGCCACCAAACCCCAGATGGCCAAGGGAAAATGGATGAATTCACCACTGAACTCTCTCCATCTCTAGAAAAGGCTGATCCAGAGAAACATGTAGGAATCAAGGTCACACTTGCTGAGGGACTGAGAAGAGGGGGGACACTTGTCGACAAATGATACCCTTGACAGTCACAGAATTGACGGAAAGCCACCAAAGATGGAGGGTAAATGTGGCATTTGTTGATTGATTGTAAAAAGTATTTGATTTGTCAGAGTAAAGCGTAGCCTTCGAGGCTCCCTCCTCAGACATGATCACGTGTCACTACCCAGGATGCCTTGAAAGACATAGTCACAATGACTACCTGATTTCACAGCCCCTCTTGGTTGCAAGTAAGTCATACAACACAGAAACATATCCTTGACAAAGGGGAAGTCGTGGAGTGTCCAAAGAAGAAAAGGATCCTTCCCGGAGAAGAAACAAGGCCCAGAATTGTACCCAGCACTGCAGGAAGTGACCACCCCTGTTGGCTTCTCCCTGAAGATCCAAAAATTTCTGTTTGCATCAAGCCCCAGAACATCCCAGAGCTTCCTAAATTAGAGTATTAATACTTAGGTCAAAGTAGCCACCCACAGATAAGTGGTTGGTGAAGAATACCTTCCGTTTAGCTCATGATTGACAAGTGGACAGCCGGCCATGGCCTCCTGGGGCTGGAAGCAACAATCACACTGAGTGACTTGCAGCCGGGGGCAGGCTCCAGTGGGCGTTGGTGGTCTTGTTGAGGTTTTGGCTCTAAGATTCCTTCAACTCGGATTCTCTGTGAGTGAAGGAAGAAGCATGAAAAAGCACTTACTATGTGCCAAACACTGCTAAGTGCCAGCCGTACGTGTATAAAAAACCATCCCACGGTCAAAAAGCTCTCATTCTCCAGGAGCACAGTGGCTGGGGGTGCTGGGGATTCCTTGGGGCCAGAAAAACTGTTGTGCTCTAAGGCTTGCAGGGGAATTGGGTTCCAGTGAGGCGGGAGGACTGCCAAGTCCCCAGCCTTGGTCTCTCCTCCAGAGCCCTCTGGCTCCAGGGATAGGGAGGATGACTGGAGATGCATTGGGAGCCCTCGGGCTTTTTGAGTTAAGGTCCCTCCCAGGGCTGTTTGATGGTGGCAGCTCCCGTTCAGTGAGTAAAGTCAGATAGGAACCGAGGCAGAGAATGGCCTCCTTTTAACCCAGCCGCCAAAACCCCAGAGCCTCAGTCTGGGAGGGGAGACCCTCCGTTTCTGACCAAAGCAGAAGCCAAGCGGAGCTTGGGCCCATTGTTGGCCAATCAGAGAGCCTGAGTGATCTAGGTTTGAGACATGGTCCTTAAGAAAGAAATGTAGCCAGGAAACCCCGAGCTATCTTGGGAGGTTTCAGCGATCAAAGCTACCAGAATGCTGGAGGAGAAAGCTTGGGAACGGCGGCCACGATCTGGGTTTGTGGTTGGACCCACACGGGGCCACATGGCAGGGAAGACAAATGAGCAGAAGGCCGCAGAGGGGAAGGGAGAGGGAGCAGCTTGCATGGGGCTGAATCGTGGCCATGCTGGGCTCAGATTTCCTGATTGTGGTTGGTCCCTGCTCCACCGGGACAGGCAGAGCTTGCCCGGGCCGGGGGTGGTGGAGGGGTCTGGAGGTCCCTCCCCAGGTGCTGACTGGGCTCCCTTTGTTCCAGGTGAAAGCAGGCTTCATGATGAACATAATCGCCTTGATCTGTGTCTTTCTGACCATCAACACTTGGGGCCGGTTCTTGTTTGACCTGGAGAATTTTCCGAGCTGGGCAAACACAACACAGAGCAGCAGCAAAGCCTAAGGGTTTGGCTGTGGTGGGGGGGGGGGGCAGGGGAGAGGGAGGGGAGGGGGTAGCAGGGTCCCCAGCCTGCGCCCGGGGCCAGAAGGACTTGAAGTGGCTGTCTTACATCTGGGTGGCTCTGCCACTGAGGCCGTGGCTCCGTGGGGCCAGAGCCCTCATGGCCCCTCAGGACGGCCTTGTCTACATCTGGAGCAAAGGGAGAGCTCGCCCCACCAGGCAGAAGACTTCAGAGACTGTCTGAGAGACTAGCAATGACCCCCACGAGACCCTTCCCAGCATCCACCTCTTCTCTGGTGGGCCAAAAGGCCCAGAAGCTTTCCTGTGCTGCAGACCCCACTGGGCTTTTGGGTGCAGTAGCAGGCTGTCCTGAGGCTTGGGTGGGCTCCCTGCCCGTCTGCCCCTTGGGTAGGTAAGGGAGCAGGGACTTATTCCCGAGCCAAGGGAACACCAGACAGGAGCACCGAGCACCGAGACCCTCCTTGCACCGACTCTCGGAGGGTCCTTCCGGAAGGAGGATCCAGGAAGCCGCCTCCAGTGTATGGTGAGGGCCACACAAGCCATCCCCCTTTCCCGGGCTCTTGCGGGGAAGGAGCCTCAAACAGCAGCCCCAAGCCCCAGCTCTCCCCACTGCCCCCATTCCCAGGCCCCAGCTAGAAGGTAAAGGCGCTCCAAAATGACGCAGATGGAAAAAGCTCTTCAGCCTGCCCAGCATCCTCCCGCAAGCGGGGAGGTCTTTGCCTCTTCCGACCGAGACAAGGCTGACTCCTCAGCACTCGGTCAGCGGCTCCTGCTCCAGCTCGGAAGCTCCCGGGCCCCTGGAGTTGACTCTGGGACAGGGACGCAGGCGGAGGAGGTGATTGGTCCACTCCCAAGGGGCATAAACAGCCCCTGTGGGCAGAGTGGGGTCCTCTGCTCTCTATTCAGCCTCAGTAGGTCCGGGGCCCGAGTCCCAGAACCCAGCTGGCACAATAGGCACGAGACTCGAGGAAGCAGCTTCCTGTTTCTGCCCAGGGTCTGGGTGGCAAGCAGCCCTAGATACGGGCTGGAGAACAAACCAAAATACCTTTGCCTGTCCCGAGAATAAAGTCATCAGGCTGAAGAGATCCCACTGCCTGCTCTGTGCGTCCCGGCATCGGTCTAGCTCCCCTGGGAGGGCACCCTCTGGAAATTCGGGGTGGGGTGTTGAAATTCAGGGTGAGGGCACTGAAATTCGAGATGGGGGCTGAAATTTGGGGTGGGGCTGAAATTTGGGGTGGGAGCGGGCTGTTCCCAGGGGAGGGTCCAGGCAGGAGCTTTGCTTCTTTTCCCTTCCTGAGGAGGCTTCAGGGAGCTCTCGGTGCGATGGGGGAAGGCAATCAACGAAGACGATCTTGGGAGGTGTCTGGGGGAGACTTCTCCAAGAAAATGGGGTGCTAGTTGAGACTGGAGGAGCCAGAGAAGGCGGGGGGACAGTGAGTGGGGATGCTCGGAGCTGAGAGGAGGAGCGGGAAGGGCACCCCGGAGTGAGAAGGGAAGCAAGGGGGCTCAGGGCCCCCTCACCTTAGCTTTCTCTGCTGAACCTCCTCCTGGGCATGGAGAGTGAGCCACAGGCTGAAGCGTGGGGCTGAGACGGCACCGGCAGGCCCTGGAGCCCCTGGACTGCCCTCTCCTCATCCACCTATTTTGTACATTTTCACAGTCCTCCCCCCCAAAGGCCGCTTCTGGTCTCCCATTCCCAAGTGATCTTTAAAACAGGGGGAAATGAATCTGGAAACATCGACCATAACATCTTCCAGGCTTAGGACCAGGCTAGAGGCACGAGGAGAGCGGGTGCAGGTTCTGCACTAGGAGGAAAGGTCTCGAGCCCCCCGGCCGAGGCCACCGGCTGACATGGTTAGTTCACAGTAGGATGCTGAGTTCCCCCAGAAAGCGGAGTCATGTGCCACAAATACATCAGTGAGGAGCGGGGCTGTGCCATGAGTACTCGCTGCCCTAAAGCCCGTGTCCGGGAGAGTCTGCCAGCAAACACTCGGGAACGATGGCTGGGCTCTGGCGCTGGGCTGAGCACAAACATCCCCTCACCTCAATGTGGCCGGGAGGAGGGATACAGATGGAAGGTTAGCCTAGGGGGGAGGCGGGGGCCAGGGAAGGGACCCACAGAAAGCAGCACGGGCTCTGGAGGAAGCGAGAGCAGAGGGGACGTCCTGCAAGTGAGAAAAGGGGCACCGTGCCGGGACTGGCAAGGGGACCGAGAGCTGGCATCCAACCCCAAGCGCCTTTGCCTGTCAGAGAATAAAGCCATCTTGTGCCATCTAGAGGAGAGGGGGTGTAAATGTGCTGCACAGACAGGAGGTCGTCATGCAGAACTGTTAAATGCGGACAGGATTTTGGGGGGAGGGTTACAGCCCCACTCTTCCTGGCTGTCACCTTGGCAGGCATGGGGAGGGTGGCTTGGGATGGGGAACGACGGGAGGTGTGGAGACCATGAGGAAAGAGGGGACAAAGGCAGAAATAATGCCCGATCCAAGGTTTCGCGCCTGAGGGACCCTCCTCCAGGGATGGGCAAGTCCCAAAGAGGGAGAGGGGCAGAAGCAAAGTTTCCTTTTGTAGAATGCCCGAACCCAAGGTGACTGGTGCACCTCTGGTGCAAAGGTCCCACTGTCCCCCCGCCTTCTCACAGCATCCTCAGTCTCTCCTGGGAAGGTCGGTGCAGGGGTCCTGCTGTTCCCCCCCTTCTCATAGCATCCTCTCTGCTTCCTGCTTCAGTTCCACGTATCTGGACCCTCCAAAGCCTTCCCACTCCCACCCAAATGCTTACTGGCTCTCCCAGAGGCTTTGGTGCTCAGAGAATCACCTGTCACAACTCTGACTATTCAGGGTCTAAGAATGCACGCCATCTTTGGGCTACCATATTTCTTCACTCACATTGAAACCCGAGGTCCACTAAGACCCCTCAGATCTTTTAGGAATGATTCATGCTTAGGAAGTTGATTTCTTTTGAACCTCGATTTTTAATTTCACATTAATCCCATTAAAATTTCCTTCTGCTGGATTCAGAATATCTGGTCTGTTGAGGGCGTTCTGTCTCCCGGACTCTGCCCTGGCCAAAACTCAACCTGAGTTCTGCATTCCGGGCTTTTGGGTGCCGGAGTTGAAGCATGACATGGATAATCTGGTGAAGAGCCGGGGAGTGGCTAAGCAGAGAACAGGGACGGCAGGGACTGAGGGAGGACGGCCTGGTATCCCCTGGTATCTGGAAGGCCGGAAGGGAGGGAGGCTGCCTGGACGGCCGGAGCAGGGGGGAGTCACGGGACCACTGTGAGGAGTCAGCAGCCAGAGGAAGAAGTCCTCACTGTGCCCCCAAATGCCCAAGAAGCCTTGCTTTCAAAGGGCTCCCACCCCTAAGGGTTCCTTCCCCTGGCTGTCTGGCCAGGAGTATACAGGGTGTAAATTCTTAAGCTTTCTCAGCCTCGTTAACTGCCTTCCACCTCTGTCTCAGAGCTCGACAATAACAGAACACTGAGTCAAGCCTGGAAATGTCACCTACCCAATTCAGGAGGCATAAATTCACCCCTTGGAAATTTAACAATCAGCTCCAAGACATGCTTGGAGAAAGCACCCCCAAGGGGCTGGTGAGGTGCAAAGGGTCTTCTCCGGGAGCTCTGGGCGGCCCCTCCTCCTGAGAAGCTGGGATTCCAGGACTGCCCTGGCTCGCATGGGACCGCTGCCCTTGGGCCGCCCGGGCTCGCGGTGGCAGGAGTCAGTGACCTGGGCCGACCCTGTTCGGCCGCCCCCACTCTGGCCGCTGGCAGCGGGGGTAGCCGAGGGGAGACTGACCGCTAAGGAGCGGCTGGCTCCCCAGCCCTGCGGCAGGGCCGGCTAATGACAGACCCGAGGTGTACTTGCGGTTTACCACTTGGCATTTTTAGCCTCCAAAGTGCCCCATTTATCTCTGTGCCGTCCCGGCCAGCACCCAAGAACCCCCCGGGGCCTGCCCAGGAGGCCGTCTTCTGCTGCTCCTGCTGGGTGGCTCCTGGCCCGGTGTCCTCCTGCTCAAGCCTCCCTCCCGACCGGGCCTCAAACAAACCCCCCAACTCTTGTCTTGGGCCTCTCTCTCTGACCATCCCCCGCCAGGAACACTCTCCCTCCTGGGCTCTGACCACTGATCTCCCCTTCAAGTCCCAGCTGAAACCCCTTAGTCGGGAAGCTTCCCCACTGCCCCCTCTCCCAGAGCTTTCCCTCGGTTATGAGTTAATGCTGGCGAGAGGTCGCTGGGTATTTGTCAGTGCCATCTCCCCCACTCATGGGAGCCCCTTTGGGCCAGGGGCTGCCTCACTTTTGTCCCTTTCCCTCATCTCGCAGTCTCGGGGCATCATAGGAGCTCAATCCATACTCGTTGTCGATTGAAAACCAGTCCCTCTCACAGATGGGGAAATCGGAGGCACGAGGGAAGCCATGGCTCCCAGCACAGCTCCCGGAGCCGGGATCAGCTGGTTAACTTCCATGAAGCAGCTGTCCCAGGTCACCGGGAAGGAGCTCGTGGGGACTGAGAAAGAGACAACACGTTTGGGAGCCAAAGAAAGCCCACGACGCAAACCTCGCTGGCCCAATGAGAGCTTTGGGGAGGGGGAGACCCCTAGGGCACCCCAGAGCCTGCCCCTCCTGCCCCAGCCAGGAGCAGGTCCCCCTGAGCCAGGGCTGGCGCAGTAGGGGAGCAATAGCAAACCCGCGGGAGGTTCATCCCTCCTTAGCAAGGTGGGATTCCTCTGGTCAGCCTGGGAAAGCTGGGCAAAAGCCACAGAGGCAAGCAGCCGATGCGCAGGACTCCATGTCCCCGGGAGGCCCGAGCGGTCAGCGCTGGGGGATCCCACGAGCCCAGTGGGGCCAAGGAGGCGGCCCTTCCCAGCTCTGCCCCCAACTCGACCTAACCTCCCCCCTCCTTCTTGGGGAGAACCGCAGCCGACACTCAGGGTTTAGCCTGGACCAGATTCTTCTGTCTGTTTATTTATTTGTTCATCTGTGGACAGTTTTCCTACAATGACTGTATCTTCCTCAGGCCGGCACGTGCTCAACAGACGTTCTCTTTTCTGTGCTTAAAATTGGGGGGGGCAGAGGAAATGTGTCTCCCCGAGGCCCCTCATTGCCAGAGGCCCAGGAGACACTCCGGCCTTCTCCAGTACCTCCCAGCGCTCACCCGAGGAGACTTTGCAGCGGCTGAAGAGAAGAAGCCATAGATCCACTTTCTTGGGGCTTTATTATTATTATTATTATTGTCAGGGTGAAAATGGATTCAGTGTTTGTGGGGGCAGGGAGGAAGGGCACAGAGGGATGCGTGTGGAACACTACTTCTCCCAACAAAGCCTGAGCCAGAAGCCCAAATGTTCAGCCCCCGACAGCCCAGAGGTAGCTCCGAGTCCCTGGTGCATGACTGTGGCCTCTCCCAGGATCCCCTCCTGCTACCCCTCCTTGCCTCCCCATTCCCAAGCCACGCTGGGCTTTGCAGGTGACCGGAGCAGGATGGCTCCTAGCAAGCAGGGATATCTTCAGCTTTCTTCTTTGTCTACCTTTAGGGTCTGAGCGTAAATGGCATGTTGGGGAGCTGACACCCGACCGACCGCAGGGTGGAGGAGGAGAGGGAAGCACTGCCCCGAAGCCAACAAGGGGAGCCAGGTCCTCTGGTCAGACTTCAGGCCTTGCCCTCCTCCGGTATTTCTGGGCAGAATGGGACTCTTGTCTGGGAGGGAGAGCGCATCTCCTTGGGAGTCACTGGGTTTTTGTAAAAGAAGTTTACTCCAGGTGTATTTATGGTAGTTAATTTGGTCCCAAAGGCTCGCTGCCAGCACATCTGACAATCCCAGCTCCTGTGCAGTGGAGGATCATCTCCCACTGTGTGGTTGGAGCAGAGACCATTCTGGAGAGGAATTCCCGGGCTTGTTTGGAAAGGAGGAGGGAAAGCACTATTTCACCTGGCCCATTTCTACCTTGTTTCCATCTTGTTTTCTTCCTTGTGATCTGTAGGTATCTGAGGCATGATGAGCGATGGAATCTCATCCCTCACCTATATTCCTTCGCAGTTTTGTTACGTGGAGTCTTGGAATATTTGAAGGGATTCAGGCTATAAAAGAATTGAAAGAAATTGGACCATTTCTCAAACAAGAGTTTGGAGGAACTGAGGAACCTGAAGAGACATCTTGGAGAAGGTGCATCTTGAAGGAAGCCAGAAAGAAAGGAGGGAGAACATTCCTTTTTTTATTAAAACTTTTTACTTTCAAAACATGTGCATGGGTAATTTTTCAACATTGACCCTTGCATAGCCTTGTGTTCCAATTTTCCCCTCCTTCCCCCCACCCACTCCCCCAGATGGCAAGTAATCCAATAGATATTATACATGTTAAAATATATGTTAAATCAAATATGTGTAAACATATTTATACAATTTTTTGGCTGCCCAAGAAAAATTGGATCAAAAAGGAAAGCAAATGAAAAAGAAAAGAAAATGCAAACAAAGAACAACAAAATGAGTGAGGATGTTATCTTGTGATCCACACTCAGTCCCCACGGTCTCTCTCTGGGTGTGAATGGCTCTTTTTATCACAAGATCATTGGAACTGGCCTCAATCACCTCACTGTTGAAGAGGGCCCTGTCCATCAGAATTGATCATCGTATAATCTTGTTGTTGCCGTGTATAATGATCTCCTGGTCCTGCTCATTTCCCTCAGCATCACTTCTTGTCAATCAGTCCAGTCCTTTCTGAAATCCTCCTGCTGGTCATTTCTTACAGAACAATAATATTCCATAATATTCAGAAATCACAGTTTATTCAGCCATTCCCCACTGATGGGCATCCACCCAGTTTCCAGTTTCTGGCCACTACAAACAGGGCTGCCACAAACATTTTGGCATATACAGGTCCCTTTCCCTCCTTTAAGATCTCTTTGGGATATAAGGTCAGTAGTAACACTGCTGGGCCAAAGGGTCTGCACAGTTTGATAACTTTTTGAGCACAGTCCCAAACGGGGGAGAATATTCCAACTTTCACTGAGGATATCCAGAGAAAAGGCACAGTCTTGGCCAGCGTCACTGAGTTGCAGAGTCCATGAGGGTGAGACCAGTACAAAAACAACAGGAGGGGACAACTGAGGAAGGCTTTGAATGCCAGACGAATTCACGTTTGAGCTTGGAGATATTGCAGAGTCACTGGAGTTTATTGCCCTTTCCTTGGACTTCCTTCCTCTTTATAATTTCTGAAGCCTTTGTTCCTTAAGCTGACAGCTCAGCCCCCTCCTCTGCAACCATGGATCCCACGTCCCGTCAGGAGAAAGAATTTGAAATGACTGAGTCTTGGCTAGCCCTGATCCCGCTTCGGGCTGTTGTTGGCATTTCCCCATCCCCTGTTAGTTTCTCAGGCTGTTGACCTCATTAAATGGAATTGGGTCACTGGTCCCTTCCATCTAACAGTGGGAGAACCATTCTGAAATAAGGGCTCAATCCATTAAGCTATTGGCAAAAATGTCTAAGGTCGCAGAGTCCAGCACGGATGCCCGGGATCCTCCCTGAAAGGCCTCCTTCCCAGCTGGCATCAAAGCATGAGTGCAGATGGCACCTAGAGCCAAACCTGTCTCGTTGTGACATGAACCGGCCGGCTTCTCTACAGCTTTTCACAAGAATAGCATGAGACAGATTATGTAGCTTTGTACCATTTGCAATTTAGTAACTTCATTTAAAGAAGGGAATATGCTTCATCTTCCCTGCCTTCTGTCAGTAACTATGACTTCCTCATTTAGAGGGTCACTGCCAGGAAGTGAAGCAATAACCTGTGGACAGTTTTCACATTCTTTTTTGGGAAAATGAAGGTAACCAGTGATGAAAGCATTTAACTAGGTGCCCATCTAATCCATATCTCTTCATCTTCTCCATGAGAACAGCGTCAGATACTTTATTTTAAAAAATTTTAATAATAGCTTTTTATTTTCAAAATACACACAAAGATAGTTTTCAAAATTCACTCCCGCAAAATTTTCTCCCTCTCTTCTCTGCCCCCATCCCTAGACAAGTACTCCAAGATATGTTAAACATATGCAATTCTTCTAAACATGTTTCCACATTTATCTCGCTGCACAAGAAAAATCAGATCCAAAAAGGAAAAAAAAATGAGAAAGAAAAAAGCAAACGAACAACAACAAAAAGATGAAAATATGATGTTGTGATCCACACTTAGTCCCCACAGTCCTCTCTCTGGGTGCAGAGGCTCTCTCCATCACAAGACCATCGGAACTGGCCTGAATCACCTCGTTGAAAGAGCCAGTCCATCAGAATTGATTGTTGTATAATCTTGTTGCTGTGCACATTGTTCTCTCAGGTTCTACTTTGCTTTGCAAGTTCATATAAGTCTCTCTGAAATCATCCTGCTGATCATTTCTTATAGAACAATAATATTCCATAACATACATATCCCATAACTTATTCAGCCATTCCCCACTGATGGGCATCCACTCAGTTTCCAGTTTCTGGCCACCACAAACAGGGCTACCACAAACATTTTGGCACATACAGGTCCCTTTCCCTTCTTTAGTATCTCCTTGGGGTATAAGCCCAGTAGTAGCACTGCTGGGCCAAAGGGTCTGCACAGTTTAATACCTTTTTGAGCATAGTTCCAGACTGCTCTCCAGAATGGTAGGATGCATTCACAACTCCACCCACAATGCATCAATGTCCCAGTTTTCCCACATCCCTTCAAACATTTATCATTATCTTTTCCTGTCATCCTAGTCAATCTGACAGGTATGTAGTGGTACCTCAGAGTTGTCTTAATCTGCATTTCTCTGATCAATAGTGATTCAGAGCACTTTTTCATATAACTAAAAATGGTTTCATTGTTTTCATTAGAATATTCTGTTCATAGCTATACCCAGAAAAAGAACTCTGGGAGATGACTAAAAACCATTACATTGAATTCCCAGTCCCTATATTTATGCACACCTGCATCTTTGATTTCCTTCACAAGCTAATTGTACAATAATTCAGAGTCTGATTCTTTTTGTACAGCAAAATAATGTTTTGGTCATGTATACTTATTGTGTATCTAAGTTATATTTTAATATATTTAACATCTACTGGTCATCCTGCCATTTAGGGGAGGGTGGGGGGTAAGAGGCGAAAAATTGGAACAAGAGGTTTGGCAATTGTTAATGCTGTAAAGTTACCCATGTATATATCCTGTAAATTAAAGGCTATTAAATAAAAAAAAAAAAAAAAAAAAAAAAAAAGAATATTCTGTTCATATTCTTTGACCATTTATCAACTGGAGAATGGCTTGTAAATACTCTATTAAAAAGCTTTACTAAAATCTAAGCAAATGATGAACACTGAATTCCTTTCATCTGCTGGTTTATCAATCTTGTTAAAAAATAGAATTATGTTAATGAAGTAGAGCACACAATCTGGGCTCTCTCTCCCAATCCTGAAATTGTGCTGGCAAACTGGGTCCCCAGAGAGAAGCGGAGCACTATTTCCTCCCGGGCTGGGGGGAACTCTGAGGGGTTGGGGTTTTAAAACGATATTGCTTATGAGCCCCCATCCAATGACTTAATTTTTTTTTTTATTTTTCTTTTTGTTGAGGCAATTGGGATTAATGACTTGCCCAGAGTCCCACAGCCAGGAAGTATTAAGTATCTGAGACCAGACTGGAACTCAGGTCATTCTGACTTCAGGGCTGGTGCTCCATCCACTGCAACACTAGCTGCTCCCTATCCAATAAACTTTAAAAAAATCATTAGTTAAACTTCTGGCTTTTCTCTTTCCCAATCTCTCCCTACACTCAATGAGAAAACAAGAAAAATGAAATTATTAATATGTCTAATCAAGCCAAACAAATCCCCACATTAGTCATGTCCAATAAATGTATACATCAGTTGGAAATTCTGAGTCCTTTACCTCTTTATCTGAAAGTGGGTAGCATGCTTTTGCATGAGTCCTCTGAAAGCATGATTGGTTGTTGTTAGAATTAGAATTAGAATTCACAAACCCTTCCAAGTTGTCTTTCTAATATTGTTATTGTCATAAAATGTTTTCCTGGCTCTGTCCATTTCCCTCTGCATTGTTCACACAAATTTTCTCTGAAACCATCCCTTCATAACTTCTTCCAGCACAATAGTATTCTACCACATTGAAAAAAAATATAATATAGTTAGCCAATCCCCAATTGATAGGTGGGATATCAGTTTCTCCTTCTTTGCCCCCACAAAACCAGTAATACAAATGTTTGTATATATGAGCCTTTTTTTTATTTCTTTGGGGCACAGATTTATTAAAGATATTGCTGTTTTAAAGAATGTACATAGTTTAATATTTTGGAGCACAGTTATAAATTGTTTATGGCCAGATTAAGTCATTCACCAATGCACTAATTTACCTGTTTTCCCACACTTGCTCCAGCATTTGTCATTTCCCCTTTTTGTCAACTTTGTCAATCTGATGGATGTAAGGAAGTATCTCAAAGGAGTTTGAATTTGCATTTCTTTAATTATTGGTGATTTAGAGTGTTTTTCCCTTATGGCTATTGATAGTTTGAATTTCTCCCTCTAAAAAAAGATGTGTAATCACATGCTTTGAACACTTATCACTTGAGAAATGGCTCTTATTTTTCACAAATTTGGACTAGTTCCTTATAGAGCTTGCAAATGAGACTTTTTTTCACTTATGATGAAAAATGCTGTCCACCTCCAGAGAAAGAACTGATAAAGTCTGAATGCAAATGGAAGCATACTGATTTTTTTTCTTTTTTGGGCCATTTTTTTTCCACAACATGACTAATATAGAAAGATGTTTTATATGACTGCAAATGTGTGACATATATCAAATTTCTTGCCATCTTAAGGAGAGGGAGAGGGAAGAGGGAAGGAGAGAATATGGAATTCAAAATCTATAAAAATGCATGTTAAGAATTGTTATACACATGATTAGAAATTGTATATATACAAATGGACTTATGTGTAAAAATGCATATATACAGACACATATATACATACATCCACATACATGTATTTGAAATGAGATTGCTGTCAGAGATATTTGCTGCACAGATTTTCCCCTCTCCTCCCAATTTCCTGCTTCTCTTCTAATTTTAGCCACATTGGTTTTATTTGTAAAAATACTTCTTAATTTTATGCAATCAAAATTGACCCTTTTATTGACTGTGAACCTCTCTATCTCCAGTGTGGTCTCAAACTCTTCCCTTATCCATAGATATGACAAGAGATTCCTTCCTTGCTCCTCTAACTTATGACGTCATTCTTTACGTCCAAATTACGTACCCATTTGGAGTATGGTTTGGAAAACGATATATTTTAGAAACTATGCCTAGTTTCTTCCAGGTTACTTTCCAGTTTTCTCCAACAGTTTTATTCATATAGTGAGTTCCTAACCAGTAGCTGGGATATTTGGCTTTATTAAACACTAGCCTATGTCATTTGCTTCTGTTTATGGGATACTTAATATATTCCATTAATCAATTGCTCTACTTTTTACCCAAGATCTATTTTTTCCATGATTATAGCTTTGTAGTATTGTTTGAGGTCTCATACTGCTAAGTTTTCTTCTTTCACATTATTTTTCATTAATTTCTTTGTTATCTTGACATTTTGTTACTCAAGATGAATTTTGTTCTTTTTCTAGGTCTCAAAAGTAATTCCTTGGTAGCTTGGTATAGAATAAATGAGTTAATTTAGGTAGTATTGTAATTTTCAGGATATTGGCTTGGTCTAGCCATGAGCAATTAATATTTTTCCTATTACTTAGATCTATCTTTACATGTGTAAAGAACTTTTGTTATCATGTTCATATAGTTCCTGTGTCTATCTTGGCAGGTAGATTTCCAAATATTTTAGTCTGTATTTATTTTAAATGAAATTTCTCTTTTTATCTTTTCCTGCTGGATTTTACTGGGAATATGCAGAAACATTGACAATTTCTGTGGATTTGTTTTATATCCCGCAACTTTGCTGAAGTTGTTAATTGTCTCACTTTTTTTTACTTGACTTTCCAGGATTCTCTAAGTAACATATAATTTGCAAAAAGTAATAATTTCATTTCCTATTTGCCTATGCATATTCCTTCCATTTCTTTTTCTTGTCTTCTTGAACTAGCACTACATTGAATGGAAGTAGTGATAATGAACATCCTTGCTTTATTCCCATTCTTACTGGAAAACTCTCTAGTTTATATATCCATTACAGATAATGCTTGCTCTTGGTTTTAGATAGGTACTACTTATAATTTAGAGGAAAGCTATAATTATTCCTATGCTTCCTAGCTGCTGTTGCTATTGTTTAACAGTAATGGGTACGTTTCATCAAAAAGCCTTTTCTTTAGTGATTATTGTAATTATTTTATTTCGTGGTTTTTGTTATTGTGGCCAGTTATATTTATAGTTCAGCCCTGAATTCCTGATCTAAATATAGCCTGGTATTGGTAGAGAATCTTTGTGGTAGGTTGCTCTAGTCCTTTTTCTAATATTTTATTGAGAAATTTTGCATCAATATTCATTAAGAAAGTTTTCTTTCTTTTTTTGACTATTTGGCTTAGGTATCTATAGAAGGATTTTGGTAGAATCTCTTTGCTTCAAACAGTTCATGTAGCATTGGAATTAATTGTTCTTTAAATATTTGGTAGAATTAGCTTATAAATAGCTCTAGTCCTAATTTTTTCTTCCTGGAAAACTCATTTTTGGCTTGTTCAATTTCTTTCCCTAAGATAGGGTTATTTAAGTACTCTATTTTTCATTCTGTTCCTCTGGGCAATTTATATTTTTGTCAAAATTCATCCTATTCATTTAAAGTGCTAGTCTTTTTGATATATTGTTGGAAAAAATAACTCCAAGTAATTGTTTTTCTTTCCTCTTCATTGGTTGGAAATTCATCTTTTCAGTTTCGATACTGGTAATTTAATTTTATTCTTTCTTTTTTAAAGAAATAATCCAATTAGCCAATGGTGTATCTAATTTATTGTTGTTGTTTTAAAAACATCTTGTACTTTCATTTCTTAATTCAATATTTTTTGGGGGGGTTCTGTATATGTATGTGTGGTTTGTGTGTGTGTGTGTGTGTGTGTGTGTGTGTATGTGTGTGTGTGTGTGTGTGAGAGTGTGTGTGTGTGTGTGTGTATGTGTGTGTGAGAGAGAGAGAGTGTGTGTGTGTGTGTGTGTATGTGTGTGAAAATACTTTCAATATTGCTAACCTCTTTTTTTGATATGTCAGGATTTTTATTTTGGTGTTAAGAATTTTTAATTTTTTGATTTTCTAATTTTTTTAGGTGCACACTCAATTCATTGATCTACCCTTTTCCTCTCTTTTAGTGATGTGTTTAGAGTTGTAAAATTTCCCCTCAGTCCTGATTTGGCTGTATTACCCAAATTTTGATATGTCTTTTCATTGTTGTCATTATTTTTAGTGAAGTTATTGCTTGTTTCTGTAATTTGTTCTTTAATACACTCATTATGATGATGTTTATTACCAGCTAATTGTTAACCTTTGCTTCAAATGTTATTTATTGAATATAATTTTTATGATATATTGAGTAAAGGATGAATTTAATATCTCTATTTTTCCAGCATTTGATTGTGAGGGATTTTTGCCCTAATTCATGGTCAATTTTTGTAAACTGTGCCAAACACAATTGAAGAATAGGGTCTCTCTCTCTCTCCTTTCTTTCTTTTCTTTCTTTCTTTCTTTTTCTTTCTTTCTTTCTTTCTTTCTTTCTTTCTTTCTTTCTTTCTTTCTTTCTTTCTTTCTTTTTCTCTCTCTCTTTCTTTCTTTACTTCTTTCTTTCTTTCTTTCTTTCTTTCTTTCTTTCTTTCTTTCTTTCTTTCTTTCTTTCTTTCTTTCTTTCTTTCTTTCTTTCTTTCTTTCTTTCTTTCTTTCCCCTCCCTCTTTCCCTCCCTCCCTTTTTTCCTTCCTTCCTTCCTTCCTTCCTTCCTTCCTTCCTTCCTTCCTTTCTCTTTTTTCTTTCTGTCTTTTTTTCAAGGAGAACGACAAGACTTTCAGGTAGTCTAATAACTTTAAAACCATCTTTCTTCATTCTGTTTTCCAGATCATTTTTTTTTGTTGTTATGAAATATCTTTAATTTTCTATTAATTTTTCCCAGTCTTTTGACTTTTTTTTTTTTAACATTTCTTTATATCTTCTGGAGTCTCTTTGGTCAATTCTAATTTTTAAGGAGCTATTTTCTGAGGTACAGTGTGTGCCTCTTGTTCTAAGGTCTTCATTTTCTTTTTGTGTTTTTCCTCCAAAACTTTAATTTGATTTTCAAATGCTTTTTGGCTCTTAAAAAAAGAGCTTTCTTTAGAGCTTCTCAAAATTATTGTTAGGCTTGTGTCCAAACTGCATTTTTCTTTGAGGCTTGGCTCAAAGATGTTTCCAAGTCATTTTCTTCTGTATTTTTCTCTTCAGCTGTCCTGGTACCACAATAGCTCTTTATGATCGAATTAATCTTTCCCGTTTGCTCATTTTCCCAGTCTACCTCTTGACTCTGGACATTATATTAAAACTAGGCTTTCCTTACTTCTGAAGATGTCTGGCTTGAGCTTCTGTCCTTTTGTCTTCTGCTCTTTCACAGCCTGGTCTGGAGGCCTGTGAGATTTTAATGCTCCCCAAAAGATATGATCTGGAGAGAGGTCTGTCACTGCCTTCTTGGTCTGAGCTCTGCCAGTTCTTGACCCATGTTTGGATCTGTTATCTTGTTTTTAGTTGGTAGTGTCAGCAGACTGCTGGACTCACCCACTTTTGGACTGAAGGGAGGTTCTGTAGGTGTAGAGGGACTGAGTTTCTTTTTGATCTGGGATCCCTGCCCTGGTTATCCAACTATAGGCAGTTGGCTAAAGTCACTGCTGTTCTGCTCCTGGACTCGGAACCCCCAAATGGAGTTTCCTCCCAGATTTGTTCCTTGCTCAGTGTGTAGCTAGGGTTCATGCTTTGATTACTCCTCTCTGCTCTGGATCTGCGATCCGACATGGGTAACAGACAAAAAAGCTGCCAGACGTTCCTGCATCGAGAACTTGTTAGGAATCCTTGAGAACTCTTACTATTCTGCTATCCTCTCTCAGCCTTCTTTCAGTCCCTGGCTACCAGAATGTCCCCTTCCACCATGTGTGGGACAGATCCCTGCTTTCAGGGTCCACAGATCTCTCTGTCTCCTTAACCCACCCTGGCCTGGAAAAATGATCCACTGCGACTCTCGTGGTTTTCCTGAGAGAATTCAATCTGGCGCATTTTCCAGATCTTTGCTGAGGAGGTGTGAACAAGCTAAGGCTAACATGCTTCCTCTCTCTCCCAATTGCCTTGACTCTTTCTCTGCCCCTGGCTCACTAATGCATGAACCTAGGCACGAGGGGGGGGCTGGCCTGGCATTTTCAGTATGAACGGCTTTGCCCACCAAGTATCATTCGGGTTTTCCAGGAGTTGGTGAATAAATCCCATCTCCTTCCTTCTTGGAAGGGCCTAAGTTAGGTCCCTGAGGGTGATGGGAGTGGTGGTGGTTGGGGGGGGGGGGGGGGGTTGGCTCTGTCCCAGCACTTCACACACCGAGTTCACTCCCTGCACGTGGAGTAAAGGTCCAGTTCTCAGAGTCTGTAAGGGCTGCTCTCAGGGAAAGGCTGGGTGTTCTGCATGTTCTGTCCCTGCCCCCAGGCCCTAGTCTTAGCTGTCTGCAGCTCTCCGGATGAGGCTATGTGAGGTCTCCAGATGAGTCTGACAGAAAGCTTTTGGATTCCAGGACGGGGGCGGGGCACCACACCCCATCCTCCCGTCCCCCACCTGATTTGCGGGGCTGGAGGTGTCCAGACAGAGAGCAGGGCTGTTCTCGGAGTGTGTCTGGGCCGGGGCCGGCTCGCCCGGGCAGGCTGGGGGGCCGCGTGTGAGAGGCTACACGCGGCAGGCCTGGCAGCACGTCCTGCCCCTCGGTTCTCATCAGACCGAGCCAACATTCCGAGCCCCTCCCGTGTGGCCACAAGTGCAGACTCAGATCCTGAAGCCTCGGGTCTCGCCCTCAGAAAAGCCACAGGAGCTGCCTCCTCACCTGTGGCTGTGGCCGTCCCATGGGGCCAGTCGGCAGCTCCTCCCTCCCGCATCGGGCTGTGGGGAAGCCACTGGAACAAGCTGGGTTTAGAGAGGCAGCTTACCTGCTCAGCACTCCCCTTCCAAAATAGAATCCCAGCAGAGAGCTCAGCCTTTAATTACCTCTGTCCTAACCAGCAGTCCAACCGTGATGACTGTGATCGGCCCGAGCTCAAGTTATAATTATAGAGCTGGAAGGAAAAACTGCCGGCTTCGTCCTGGCTTGTTATAAATATCACGTAACCGTCTTCTCTTCTCTGTGATTTACTGTACTGGAGCGGGTCCCTAGCTGGCCCAAGGCGCTGGAGCCGGGGCGCTCCGGCACGCACGGTCCAGGCCGTCAGCCCTGACCAGCACGTGTGGGCTCCAGGCTCTGCTACTGGCAAGTTGTGCACGCATGGGAGAGCTTCAGATGCCCCTGGCCCCTTTGTCTGAGGTGGGGGTTCAGTGGGAAGCCTCAGATACGGGAGCCAAGGCCGAGTTCACGTGCGCCACCAGCACTGTTAACCTCAGGTGGCTGTGTGTTCCGGGCCTGCTCACAGCGGCTTCCCAAGTATTCTAGGTCTGTCCTGAGCAGTAGTTGGCTATGAGAACATAGTAGGAGAACATTCAGGTAACCCGCTGCCTGCTAACTCAGCCCAACCCAGCTGGGGCTCATTAAGTAAAGGCAACTCCTGGCACAGAAGTGTGTGTGTGTGTGTGTGTGTGTGTGTGTGTGTGTGTGTGTGTAGGGAGAGAGAGAGAGAGAGAGAGAGAGAGAGAGAAGAGAGAGAGACAGACAGACACAGAGACAGACAGATGCAGAGATAGACAGAGATAGACAGAGAGACACACAGAAAGAGAGAATCAGAGAGACAGAGGCAGAGACAGAATTAGAGAGAGACAGAGATAAAAGAGAAACAGAGAGACAAAGAAAGAGAATCAGAGAGACAGAGACAAGACACACACACACACACACAGAGACAGAGAGAGAGACAGAGACAGACAGAGACAGAAACAGAGACAGAGACAGACAGAGAAAGAGAGAGAGAAAGAGAAAGAGAGAGAGAGAGAGAGAGAGAATCAGAGGGGGTGTTGAAACTATTGGAAAAGCTTTTCATTCATTCTGGTTCCCGGTCCCCTTGTTTTGGCTCCCCATCCTGGTGTGTTCTGCAGGCTTGGAAGCTGAGGCAGGGTCCCGGGTTTCAGGAACAGAATCTGCCCACAGCACTCTTCCTCCCCACAGGTGAGGGCCCCAGACTCTTCCTAGGCTTCCAGGGAAGGCCAGGCTCAGGCAGGTGCTGCATTCAGACTGTGCCCACACACAGCGCTCACAAGGGGTCTCCGAGAGTCCCCCTGGCCAGTAATCAGACAGGGGAGGCAGGTGAGACTGAGACAAGGAAAGCCTCCCCAGATCTGGGGGCAAAGCCCAAAAACAAACCCAAGCCTCAGACTCTCAAAAAAGCCATTCGGTCAAATCTGCACCTGCACCTGCTTCGGATGAACTGCCTGGTTCTGGGGGCGGGGAGGGGAGGGCCCTGGAGCGCTGGGGCAGCTCCCGCCTGGTCGGCAGTGGGGGCCACAAGGGACAGGTTCCATCGCTGGAGAAAACCCTCGAATTGGGGTTCGGAGCTCACGTCTCACTTCCGACACTGGCAGGCTGCTTTTCCTAGCTCACCGACCCTTGCCAACCCCTTACCCCCCCCCCCAACCTCAGTTTCCTCATCAGTAAAGAGACAGTGACAGCATGTCCCTCCCATGATCGCTGTGAAGATCAAGTGAGACCATCTAAAGGGAGCATTTCATGCTCCATTGTGTCTTGTTACAGACAGGGAAGATGGAAGCCCGGATTGGGCACTGGATTCTCTC
The DNA here is from genome assembly GCF_902635505.1 of Sarcophilus harrisii. Classification (NCBI taxonomy): domain Eukaryota; kingdom Metazoa; phylum Chordata; class Mammalia; order Dasyuromorphia; family Dasyuridae; genus Sarcophilus; species Sarcophilus harrisii. The sequence continues at coordinate 655,966 of NC_045428.1, read as the reverse complement.
CTGCTTCACGGGAGCTTTCCAAAAGGTGTCTCCTGCCTCCCTTGCCTGAGCCAGAGCGCTGGGCAGTGCACCCCCACTGTGCGCCCTCCGCCTCTCTGACGGGGAAGCTCTCTTTCTTAAAGGGTGAGAGACCGCTGAAGTAACTGACCCCCGGTGGGTTCCCGCCCCCGGGCCTCTCCCCAACATTCTCTCACTGCTCAGCAAAAGCTCTGCGTGGACACCTGCTGCCCCCTACTGTCCGTTTTTAGCCATGCGTCTTGATGAAGGAGCCCTTTGGGCTTCTGGCATGGGAGGAGCTGTCCCAGCCAGAAGCCGGCCCGGTTCTGCTTGGTCCCACGGCAGCACTGGGGCTAGTGGAGATTTAACCTTGGTCCCTCGCCATGAGAGCCGGCCAGAGCAGAGTGGGCTCTCTGGAGAGGAGATGCACCCAGCTCTGGCTCCTGTGGATGCTGCTGTGGGGTCCCCCTGCAGCGGGTAGGGGCCGATGGGGTGGCAGCGGCGCACGGGCCGAGCTGACAAAGCAGCCTGGAGTCAGACTGCCGAGGCCTCTGCCCACTAAACTGAGTCATTTCCCCGTGTCCTGAGAGCCAGTAGGGAGCCATGAAGACTTTTTGAGTGAGAGGGTCAAATCTGTGCTTTTGAAAGAATTGAACCTTTTCTTCCCACCTTCATTCCTTGGCACACAAGAAGTTGATTTGCCCAGGGAAGATTCAGTCTTCTCCCCACCATTCAAAGCTCTAGGAGACCTCTTCTCCTTCCCTTCCCCCCTGTTACGTCCAGCCTCCTGACTAGATAAGGATTTGCTGGACCTCTGGGCACCTGGAGCATAGGAAAGCCAGCCCTTTTGCTGTGACCTCTGGGATGGAGATGACCTTGAACCCTCTGCATACAAAACTGCTCTTTGCTCCAAGACCCTGACCAGGCTGCAGGAAGCTGGTGGAACATTCAGCCTTGGTCTCTTTGGAGGCCTCCCTGCACTAGCCTGACTCCCTGGGGAGTCCAGCAAGCTCCTGCATCCAGCCTGGCTTGTGCGCTCCACCGCTCAGTCTCTTAGGGATGCTTCCTCTCCCTGGGCACTGTTAGCATTTGTACTAGTCCACAAGGGAAATGCAGTTAGCTCCCCACTCCTAATCCCCTGCTTTCCTTCTGCTGGTTTCCACAGGGCCCCTTATGCCCTCTCGACTGTGTGGCTCTCCCCCTTTGTGTCTAGTTCTTGGACACTGACCCCAGATTATTCTCATTTCCTCCAAGTGATGAATTTCTAGTGACACAGCTGGGAACCCCGATGCCTCACCTCTGAAGCCCTCTTTCCAGCCTAATTTATCCAACCTCCCTGGATGTGCTAAGCTAGATCTTTGTATTGCCCCTTCCCCCCCCCCCCCATGCTTTCCCAAGAGCTCCAGTCTCTAGAGAATGGTGCAGGGTGTCTTCAGAACAATCCTGTCTTGGGAGGAGGGGGGATTCCCCAATGCATGCTTAGCCAAAGGAAGTGAAAAGTCCGGGTGACAGCGCCAGCAAGGGACAGAGCTTCCTTTGGAACCTTGGGAGGAGGGGGGATGTCCCATGAAACTTGTTCATTTTTACACTTCACTGCCCTTCCTTAGGCCCATTGCTCACCTTTGCTCACACAATGAGGGAGAAGCTACCATTCCAAGGCAGCCCAAAGGTGTCCCATCACAAGACAGGTGGGATTTCTCCCAGCCAGAGAGGATGTCTTTCTTGCCCGGACTTTGGAAAGAACACCTCAGGTTTTCTCTCCTCCCCTGGAGGATAATCTCCATGAGGGCTTGCCATCTTCCTTTTTTTTTCTATCACCCCCAGAGCCTCACACAAGCTGTGGCTACACAGCAGGCCCCCAGAAGTATTTGTGAAGTACATGGATAATCAGATTAAGTTAGAGAATGGAGAAAGGAAGAAGGAAGGGAGGGAAGAGGAAGGGAGGGAGGGAGGGAGGAAAGAGGGAGGGAGGGAAGAAAAGAAGGAAGGAAGGCAGGAAGGAGGGAGGGAGGGAGAGAAGAAAGAGGCGGGAAAGGAGGGAGGGAAGAAAGGAGGGAAGGAAGAAAGGGGGGAGGAAGGAAGGAGGGAAGGAATATTGTGTGTGAGAGACAGAGGCCAGTTGGGCTGGATGGCTGAGTACTGAAGGGAGAGTGAGAAATGACCGGCGAGTTTGGAAAAGACAGGTTGGGCTATGAAGAAGGCTAAATAAGTGGTGGTGTGCAGATAAACAACCAGTACTTTAGGGGGAAAATGATGCACACAGCAATTTAATTTGTATAATTAGCATTTTTTCCCATCACTTTCCTATGTCTAGACAATCAGCAAACAATACTTCCAACTCTGATTTGGAAAGTTTATTGTCTTCCAGGGTGTAAATGCTCACTATTTTAAAATTTGAACAGTTTGCTCCCCCAATCTTCAGTCCACCTTTGTTAACAGGGATTTTATATTCGATCCTAGAAGCGACATGGAGCTGCTAGGATTGGTTGAGTACAGAAGTTACAGGCTGGATCTGTGTTTAAGGAAATCACTATGGCAGCACATCATAGGCCTGCCTGGAACGAGGAGAGACTTGTCCACCCTTTGGCTTTTTCTGCTCCCCTGGCAGGGCTCTTCCTCTTGCTCCTGTGCTGACAGCTGCTCCCATGACATGCTGGGGAGTCTTTTGTTACCGGGAGCACCCTCAGTGCTCTGTTGGGCAGATGTAAAAGTCCGGGGCTATTCTTAATGCTTTAGAATCTGGCTTCCGACCTTATTCCCTTGAAAGTGCTCATTTTTGTGAGCTCCCTTGCTTCTCCTCCCTTTCTGACCTCTTCTCTTTGTCTCCTTTCTCGGCTCATACTCCACATCCCACCTTTTAACCATGAGTATCCTCCCAGTTTTGTCCAGGATCCTTTTCTTGCTTTATTCTGCTTCACTTAGTGATCTCATCATGGATTTAATCACCTCATCATCTCACACTTGGACTATTACAATAGATGCTCGAGGCAAGGGAGGGGGGAAGTCGGCTTGCCTCAAGTCTCTCCCTATTTCAATCCATTCTTCATTCCTCACCTTGAGGACACTCAATATGACAATGTCTCCCCCTGCTCAACAAACTCCCATGGCTCCTCATTACCTTCAGGATAAATACAAAATGCTCTGCAAGCATTCAACCCCCTTTCAGAACCTGTTCCCTCCCACCTTTCCAGGCTTCTTCCACTTGGCTTTCCATCCAGTGAGCCTGGCCTCTTTCCCATCCACCTTAGCACTCTCTGTTAGGGCCCAGCTTGGACAACTAAGTATCAGTCTCTCTGCCTCTTCTAGCTTTGACCAACCTCGAGAGAAGGTACTTTGTGGGGGTCATTGCTGATGTTGCTGAGATGTGCTCCACTCTTTGTGGCCCCATGGGGTTTTCTTGGCAGATATGTGGGAGTCCTTTGCCATTTTCTTCTCCAGTTCATTTTACAGATGAGAAAACCGAGGCCAACAGGGTGAAGCGACTTGCCCAGGTCACACAGCTAGGCAGTATCTGAGGCCAGATTTGAACAGTCCCATTTCTCTGTTTCACAATCAGGGAGAGGGGAGGGACTAGTTTGAGCAGAGCCACCAGCAGGCTACTTCGGTCCTGTGTGTGAGGTGGTAAGGGCTTGCACCAGGGTGTGAGAGGGCAGTTGTGAGAGATACCTGCAGAGGTGGACGTGACAGGCATTGGCAACCCTCTGGCTAGGGGGTTGCTGTGCTCCTCTCCTTGAAGGGTGAGAAGGAGGAGTTGTTGCAAGTCTGGGGGAGTGGGAGGAATACTAGTGTCGAGCACTTTTAATGAGGAAAATCATGGCACCTACCACACTGACGCTAAGTTCTTCAGCTTCTAGAGGCTACAGACCAAAACACAAGCGGAGAGAGCCTGGGTGGGTTTTGTTTGCAGATTGTACTGTGATACAACAGGGTACGGAGCGCTTCTCTGCTGCTCTGTGCTCGTTTGGGCCCACACCAAGAAAGCAGGCGCTCCTTCGCCCAGGACCATGCCAAACATGCTGCCACTCTCGGCTCTGGAGAATGGAGTTTTGAGCCCTGTGGATTCATTCGTTACCTTGGGAGTGCACTTCTCAGAGACTGCACGTTGCCAGTGCGTTGTCAGAGCTAACTCGGTGCTTGAGAGGCTCTGACAGAGTGGGAGAGATGAGGTATTAGCCCGACTACCAAAACGAAGGTCTACAGAGCCCTGTGCTGAAGTTTCTGTGTGCCCATGAAATCTGGACAGCGGCAGCACGACGGCAGGAAGCTGAATGGCTTCCATTTGAATTGTCTTGGGGAGATTCTGAAGATCAGCAGACAGGGTAAGATACCAGGGAAAAGGAAGTCCTTTCTCAAACTAAACTCCCAGAGAGCAACTCCGCTGCTCTGGTCACATGGTTCAAATGCCAAATGTATGTTTGCTAAAAAAAAAAACAAAAAAACCCCAAAAAACCCAAAACTGTTTTATGGAGAACTCACACAGGATAAGTAGTCACAAAGTGACCAGGAAAAGTCATACAAGGATACTGCCAAGGTATCTCTTTAAGAGCTTAAGATTTGATCTAATGACGTGGGAAACACTGGCACAGGACAACCCTCGTGCTCTAGGAGTAAAGCAGAATTGAATTGGCTCCGAAGAAACCCCGGGATGAGAAAAGCTAGAAAGTTTGTCTCAAATGTTCACAGGGACAATCTGCCTCTGACCAGGGGCAGAGCATTCCCAGATGGGATGGTCGGGGCAGCCCCAGCCTGACATACTAACGTGACTCTAACATGGTATGTGATTTTGGTCCTCTTCCTGAAGGACACCAACCAATCAACAGTAACATGAAGGCAGAGGGGAGGCCTTGTAGTGAGTCCAGCTTGGGACAGGAAGAGTTGAAATCTACAAGACAATCTGTTGGAGACGGCCAATAAACAGTCGGAGGTCGAAGAAACAAACAAAAAACAGCAACACAGAGTCCAAGTGGAAGAGGGAGCAGGATGGGGGCTGCAGGTTGGGACCAGGATCAGGAACTAATCCTTCAGGGCTTTTCCCAGGAGTTACTGCTAGTAAAGTGACAGTGTAGCCCTCAAGGATTAGTTTGGTGCCCCCCCTCTAACAGAGACGTGTTGTAGTTACTTTATATCCAACCTCCCCACACATCTACTAATAGACCTAGTTAGTTTCGAGGTCGCTTCACACCGCAGCTTCCCCCCCCCCATTGTTGTAATTACTTTGTATCCATCCAGCAGCTACTTCTGTAGGCCTAATGTCAGTATCTAGTTCCACACCCGAGTTTGCTTTAGTTACTTTGTATCTACTTTAAGGTGGAAAGGAAGTCTCCAGATCCAGACCATGTCAGTTTCAGTGTCTCTCCAGCTAATTTTGTCTATTTCAGTTTTAGTGCCTCCGGGTGCTAAGCGGAGAGTGTTTAGAAGGCACCCACCCACCGCTCGATGTCGGGCTGGGGGTGGGGGGGAAGGGGGAGGGGGCCTGCAGTTTTCCCGTCGGTGGGGCGGTCCTCGCTTCACGCCTCGGCAAATATCCTTCACCCCGCCAGGGGTCGCTGTGCTCCTTTCCTTGAAATACCGTCAGCTGGCCCTTTCCTGCCGCTCCTCTCCCTCTCCCATAAGGCGCCGCGGCACGTAGGCGCGTGGGGCGGAACCCGGCGGCAGGGTCTTAGGGCCCGCGGAGTTCCGGCGCTGCGGCGGGAGCTGGGCGGAGCAGGGGCTCGCTCCAGACCGCCGCCGTCGTCATGGATACCTCGGGTGAGTGCACGCTCCTGGCCGGTTCGAGGCTGAGGGGGAGTGAGGGAGGACGGGAGTTCCCGGTGGCCCATTTTGCGGCAGGGAGACCGAGGCTGGGCTGGGCGGTCGCGCGGCTCCGCGCCGAGCTGAACTCGTCCGTCTTCCGCAGACGACGCCGGGAACCGGCTGCGCTTCCAGCTGGAGCTCGAGTTCGTGCAGTGCCTGGCTAACCCCAACTACCTGAACTGTGAGTCTCCCAGGACCCCACGCGCTGCGGGGCGGGGCTGTGGGCGAGAGGCGCCGGGCAGGCTCTTAGACTGGGGCTGGTCTTTGCCGAGTCAAGAACAAGGGGGAAACTGAGTCTGCTTTAGAGACTTTGCAACCATGGTGGAGCGGCTGGTGTTCTCGGGGCCGCCTCACTTAGCTAGGATGCCAGCTCTGCGGAAATGCCCCTTTGTATCTTCACCCAAGTGCCGGACATCCAGCACGTCCTTCCTCTGAGCCCAACTTCGGAGCTATCCGACCGGCTGCCGCAGTCCATGAGCCCTGTGTGCCTCCCACTGACCTGTTGTGCTCACTTCCCTCCCTCCCCTCCTGTGTCCAGCTTGCCTCTCTTTGACCTATTCTTGCTCACTTCTCTCTCCCGTCCTGTGTCCAGCTTGCCTCCCTCTGACCTGTTGTGCTCACTTCTCTCCCTCCCCTCCTGTGTCCATCTTTGCCTCCCTTTGACGTGCTCACTCCTCTCTCCCTCCCCTCCTGTGTCCATCTTTGCCTCCCTTTGACGTGCTCACTCCTCTCTCCCTCCCCTCCTGTGTCCAGCTTGCCTCTTTTTTGACCTGTTGTGCTCACCTCTCTCCCTCCCCTCCTGATGTCCCTTTTACCCTTAAAGACTGAGTGGTGAGGCCCAGCTGGACAAACCCCCAGCCCCTCGGAGGGTTTCTCCCAGCTCTGGGGGAGCCTCTGAGAACACCTCCTTTGCTTGCCTTCCAGTCCTTGCCCAAAGAGGATACTTCAAGGACAAGGCCTTCGTCAATTATCTGAAGTACCTGCTCTATTGGAAAGAGCCAGACTACGCCAAGTACCTGAAGTAAGTCTGCTCCCCAATCCAGAGGCTGAGATTGTGTCTTAGAAGCCCAGCTGGAAGGCTGACCGAGGGCCCTCGTACCTCACCCTAACTCAGGAGGCAGCTGCTGGAGGCAGGAAGGCCGGGTTCAAATATGGCCATTTCCTAGCTGGGGGCCCGAGCCAGATGCTTCACCTAGTGTCCTGTTTCTTCAGCTGTCTGTCCAAGGGGGATAAGAATAGCCCCTCTCCCCCAGCTCCCATTTCTGCCATGAAACACCAATTGTGATACTTAACTCTTGGCCCCCAGCAGGTCTTAGCCGGTCCTTCCTTTCTCTTCCCTTATCCAAGCTGCTTCTCATACTCGGAACATTCTCCCTTCTCAGCCCCATGGAATAAACCTCGGCTCCCAGCTCCTCCCAGGGGCCTTCCCATCCCTCTCCTCCCCTGCTCCCAGGAGAACAGAATTCCCTTGATGTCGGGCTTGTCACCCCCTAGCATACCCGCTTTGGATAGATTGAGGAAAATGGTTTCTTGTCACTGTCCTGAAATGGCATGTCAAGGGGACCCAGCAAGCATTTAACTGTCTCCCAGGGGGAAGTAAAAATTAGGGGAGAGAAACAAGCCCCCCTTTCCCATTTTCCTGTTCCCCCCCCCCCAGAGAGGTGAGGGAAGGAGCTGGGGGGTGCAGTGGGCTCCGCTCTCTTGTGGCCCCAAGGGACCTGAGTGCTGGGCCTTCATCCCTCTCCAGGTACCCCCAGTGCCTGCACATGCTAGAACTGCTGCAGTACGAGCACTTCCGGAAGGAGCTGGTGAATGCCCAGTGTGCTAAGTTCATCGACGAACAGCAGATCCTGCACTGGCAGCACTACTCCCGAAAGCGGATGCGGCTGCAGCAGGCCCTGGCAGAGCAGCAGCAGCAGCAGCCACAGCAGAACAGCAGCAACGCCTCCTCCGCGGGAAAGTGAGGGGAGCTCCTGGCCCACACAGGCCACTCAGTGACTTTGTCCAAACCACCTGGCGGCTTCTTTATTATAATTTTCAGTAAAGTTCTTTGGCAGAAAAGCTCAATGGGTAAAAGCTCAATGGGTGCTGGAGTCTGTTCGATCTGGGTGGGCCTTTGGCCCGCCAGGGGAGAGGTCCAAGGACCCCCAGCCCTGCAGCACTAGTGGAAGATGTCTCTTGCCCGGCTTCTCCTCGGGCTGGGGGGAGCCCGGGGCAGATGGAGAGCCGAGAAGGGGGTCTCTGGTTCCCACCGTGGCAGGAATAAAGAGAACCATCTGTTAGAAGGAAGCCCTTCCACCATTTATAAAGGGTGATTTGCAGAACATTCATTAGCTCTCTAAACATTATTTTCCCATTATTTTCCCTACTGTGACTATCACACAATCGATCATGAGGTTCCTTTATAATCCAGACATCCGGGCTGCCGCCGGCTTCTCTAATCTTCGGAGAACAACATCTCCACCAGACTGGCGTTCAGACACTCCGACTCCACCAGCTTCTGGGGCTGAGAGAGAAGAGGAGTCAGCCAAGCCTCCCCCTCCCAAAACTGGCGGGAGCCGGTCAATCAGAGACCGGGCTCCCCAGGGCACTTCTCCAAAAGCCCCGCCCGTCCCCCACCCAGGCCCGGGGGAAGAGGAAGCTGGGAGGGAGAGGGCAGCAGAGGGGCACCTGACTCACCGTCCCGTACTTGAGTAGGGTCGGCACTGCGGTTAATTTCAGCTTCTTCTTGAAGTCATTGTTGGGATCTTTCCAGCTATTGGACAAAGAGCGCAGCCCGTGGGCGCTAGGGCCCTGATTCCCCCCCCCCCCCCCCAATACCTCTTCCTCGGCGCCCCTTCCCCCAGCATGCTTTGGACCAATCCGCACTTCCCCGGCGATCTTCACCCTCAGCTCCCCCTCTTCCCCTTTAGGGAGCATCGGCCCCCTGCACCTTTCTGGCTATACGGTGCCCAGCCTCCGGGGAGCATCTGCTCCTTCCACCTTCCCTGGCGGGGATTGCCCTTCTTCAGCGCACCCCGCCCCCGCCCTCCGGGGAAGCCCTGGTCCCCCTTTCCCAAGCCCCCGCCCTCCCGATCTCTGGAAAGCACTTACTAGGGCCGGTCCCCAACTTGGCAGTAGATGAACACGGCGTCCTCGGGGATGTGTTTGCGGCCCTCCAGGACCACAGGCTCGGCTGCGCGGGGACGGAGGGAGGGAGAGGTCACTGGCCCGCCCGGAAGCGCTGGCTCGCCCGCCCGCTCCCCCCGTGCCTCAGTCCCCCCGGCTCACCCTCCTCGCAGTCCGGGCACCAGCTGCGGCCCTCGGCGTCCTTGTCGCCCGTGAAGTAGACGAAGATGGTCTTGTCCCGGCGCTGTTCCACCGCCCCGCAGAAGTCGCCGAATCCCGATACGCGCACCTCCTCGAAGCGGCTCGAGGCGGGCTCCGAGGCGGGTTCCATGCCGGGCTGCAAAGCGGGCTGCGAGGCGGACTCCATCCCGGGCTCCAAGTCTGGCTCGCCTGGCCGCACCTGGATGATCTCTGGCCAGGGCGGGGCATCCACGTGGAGGGCGGGGCAACAGCCGCTTCCGGGGCCGCTCTCTCCGCCCAGCGCCGCCCGAGAAGCCGGAAATCTTTGGCGCAGTCGCTGCTCATGCGCAGTCGGTACAGTCCTCCGGCCATAGGTCTGGCCCTTCTCGGCTCCCGTCCGCTGTCTCCGGCCTTCTCGGCACGGCTTTCCGGCGGCGCCTGCGCCGTCGTCCTGGTAACGAGCTGCGCGGCCGGAAGTGTGGCCCCAGGACCGGGCGGGGAAGCCGGAGGCGGGAGGCACGGACCGGGAAACCCGCCTGGAGGAAGCCGCCCTCCCGCCTCCGCGCCTTTGTCCAGCTGCCCCCGGGGCCCCAGGTCCCGCAACCGCCCACCCGGTACCGCCTCCTTGTGCCGCCCCGGAGGAATGGGAGGCCCGGAGCCCCGGGAACCCGGGGGAGGTTTTGGCCACGCCTCCTCCCATCCCAGCCCCTAAGGAAGCGCCGGCTGTGGGCCCGCCTCAGGGGACCCTGGGAGGGGACACCCCCCCGGGGGAGGAGCCAGATCAGGCGGGCCCTGCCCACCATCCCCTCCCCCCACAGAATGCACTTCAGTCACTGTGCTGCACACAGCGGAACGCGGGGCACGGGGTGCACAGGGGGCACGCACAGGCGGGCATGGAGGTGCGGGCAGGCGGGCGCACACACTGGCACGGGGGCGCGCAAGGGGGGGGGGGACAGGCGGGCAGGGGGCTCAGGTGGGACGGGCCTACAGACGGGCACGGGGGGCAACATAGACAGGAGGGGCGCCACAGGGGGCTGAGGTGCGCAGGCGGGACGGGGCTCGACGGACGGGCACGGGGCAATAGAAGGCACGGGGTCCCAGGGGCACGGGGCCGAGGACGGGCACGGGGCGGAGGACACGGGCGGGCACGGGGCCCGACAGGCAGCGGGGTGCACAGGCGGGTAGGTGGGCATACATAGACAGGCCCGCGGGCACACACAGGTGGACATGCAGGCGCGCACAGGCGGGCATGGAGGGCGGGCAGGGGGCAAACGGCACGGGGCGACAGGGCGGCAGGTGGGCCCGCACAGGCGGCAGGCGGCACAAGGTGGGCACCGGGCCGCAAGACGGGCACGGGGCACCATAGACAGGACGGGCCGACAGGCGGGCATGGAGGGCCAAGGTGGGCAAACAGGGGAACAAGGGGCATGGAGGCACGCACAGACGGGCACGGGGGCGGGTGCAAACAGGTGGGCATGGGGGGCTCCACAGATGGGACGGGCCCACAGATGGGCATGGGGCCCGCAAGACGGAACCGGGGGTGGGCACGGGCCCGCACAGGCGGAACGCATGCAAAGGCCAACGGCCAGACGGCCCCGGGGCACGCAAGGTGGCAGCGGGGCCCGGGCACATGGGCACTGGGCACACACGGCAAGGGGACCCGAAACCCACGAGGTTTCGGTGTGACAGGGCACCGCGACGTGAAATGAAACCGTGTCGGGCCCACGGTCAAGAGGAAGTATGCTGTTCACAAGCATCATGCCCCAGCCATAAAGAACACAAATGGGACCTTCCAGCACGCCCGTGCACAAGAGACGAGAACGGGGGGCGACACGTATGTGGATGCAGCCACACGCACTGAACAGGGCTATGGGGACCCACCGCCGTCTTACTTTAGAAAAAGCCCGCAGGTGGACCCCATGCACAGAATAGGGAATGGGGCCCCGGCAGGCCCTTACTTTAGAAACAAGCCTGCCGGCGGACCTTATGCACAGACATATATGGGACACGTGGGCACCCACAGGCACGTGTGCCCTTATGTTAGAAACAAGCCTTAACCCTTGCAAGACTTCACAGGACAATACCCACGGGCACGTGTGCCCTTACTTTAGAAACAAGCCTGCCGGCGGACCTCATGCACAGACTTATATGGGACATGTGGGCACCCACGGCGCCCTTACTTTAGAAACAAGCCTGCAGGCGGACCTCATGCACAGACTTATATGGGACACGTGGGCACCCACGGGCACATGTGCCCTTCCAGGATAAATGCAAGCCCGCAGGCAGACCTCATGCACAGTGCTTGTGCCCTTCCAGGGCAGGCACAAGCACGCGGGTGCAGAGATGTGTGCACGGAGAGTGAGGTTCCCACTGTGCAGTCACACCCATGCACCCCCCACCCCATGACCCTGTTCTCTCTCCCTTCCCCCAGCTGCAGTTCAACAAGGATGTGCCTTCGCTCCCTGCCAACCTGGCCATCCGCTACTCGGGGCCCCGGCCCATCGTCATAGAAGCTGAGGGCCCCCGGCAGAGCCAGCACCCCAGGGCTCCCGGAGGGGCCCGGCCGCCAGCCTTGGGTCCCCTTTTCAGTTGTGTCCGAAGAGAAGCTTAACCTGGCCATCCACTTGGCAAAAAGAGACGTCAAGAAGAAACAGCTGCAAGAGGTTCTGGGCCGTGTCCCCCATGTCCCCCAGCCCCGGAGGCTCCCCAAGTCCAGCCCAAGCAGAAGTGAGCTGACCAAGCAGTTTCGGGGCCTCCCGGCTGGGCAGCACCCCTCCCAACTGGAGACAGCCGGCCCCAGGGCCAAAGTCTACCTCTCACGGGGCCCTCTGTCCCACTCCCCCCCCACAAAGGACCCAGGCCCTCAGCCTCGTGGGCAGCCGCAGGCGGCGCCATCGCAGAGCCTGCTGGAGCTCCGGCGGCTGCAGAGGGAGCTGAGCGCTTGTCTGCAGAGGATTGACAGCCTGGGCGCCAACGGTGAGGGAGCCGGGCTCCCCTGGCAGGGCAGGGAGGGGCTCCCCCCACCCCCGGCTTTTCTCCCCCTTGGGAAGTCATCCCCACACCTTTGGATAAGGGGGAAGTCAAAGTGAGCAATCCCAAAGTGGTCAGGGACCTCCGAGGGGTTCTTGATGATGGATGAGCCCCCAGAGACCCTTTCCCTTTGTCTCCAAGGAGGAGCCCCCTCCCCCCGGCTTTTCTGGATGGGATCCCCCTCCCAGAGGTTGGCCAGGCCCATGACCTGGAGAAAGGCCCCACTCCTCTGGCCGAGCCAGAGCCCCACACTCCTTCCTAGGCAGAGGTGGGGGCTCTTTGTGGCAGGAGCAGGCCTGGGAGCAGCCGGTCCGTGGCCGCCTCCCAGCCTGGGACGGAATCCCGGCGGGACGGCCTCACAATCTGGGGTCTGGCCAGAGGTTCTGGAGCCCTCGGCAGCCGCCTCTCATTCTGCCGGGAACCTCTCCTTTCAGACAGACCGGAACAAGGCCTGGATCCGGAGGAGGCCGAGCGAAGCCGCGTGCGGAGGCAGGAGCGGGCCGTGCGCACCGGGCGCACGCTCTACGCGCTGCAGCAACAGGTGAGGCCCGGGGGCTCTCAAGGGGATGAGCCTCGGGGCCCGTGGGCCGGACTTTCTCGTGGCCCTCTCCTAAGGACTCTGCGCCCCGAGCTTTCGTCTTGTCGTGGGCTCTCCACCAAGAAGAGGTTCTGTGGGTGGGTCCGCGCCCCCTCCTTGAGGAGCGCAGATCGGGCAGTGGTGCCCACTGGGTGGCCGCCGCAATGAGGGCCGGGTTAGGCCGGGACTCCCGGAGAGGCCACAGTGAGTCCCTTGGCCGGAGCACAGAGGGCCGGGGCCCGGAGCAGGAGTTGCCCGGGCAGGCCCGTGTCCCCTGGGCTTCTGCTCTTGCAGGTGTGCAGCCTCCCCTTGGAAAGGGCCCTGGCCAGTTTCTTTATCGGCTGCTCGGGCCCTCGGATTCAGGATGGGGGGACCCTGGGGCCCGGAGCCCCTCGCCGAGGTTCCAGTTAGCCACAGAAGCCTCCCAGGGAGTTGGCCGGACCCTGCTTTGTTCACCAGAGGAGAGAGGAGAGAAAGTTTTTGCAAGTGGTCACTGGCTTGACTCCTGGCTTCTGGGAGCGCTTGGGGTCCTTTGTGCCCCTTCCCATCCCAAGCCCAGCCGCCCCCCACCGACACTGGGCTCCCACCCTCTGGAGACGCAGGATCTGACCGGGTCTCAATGCTCCCAGAAGCTCGGTGGTGGAGGTGGGCTGAGCGCCAGAGGGTGACACCCTCCCCCCCCAGGAGCTGGCCCTGCCCCCCCCAGAGCTGGCCCTGCCCCCCTCAGAGCTGGCCCTGCCCCCCCCAGAGCTGGCCCTGCCCCCCCCAGAGCTGGCCCTGCCCCCCGGGGTGGAGAGCAGAAGGCGCACCGTGGCCTGAGGGAGGCCCAGAAGGCGGGGCGGGCAGGGAGCATCTGCGGCAGAGTCATGGGGGGGGGGTGGCAGCCAGTGGAGGGTCCACGAGGGGCCCTGAGCTCCCTCATAGGGGTTTCTGATGAATCTCTGCTGGGACGGATCCAGCCCGTGGCCCAGGTCTGGCCAGCAGTGACGCTGCCCCAGGGAGGCCGCTCCTGGCTCTGCCTCGTGTGGGCCCCCCAGCTGAAGGCTCCAGTGTCACATGGTGCAAATCAAGGGCAAGATGGGCTCAGCCCTTGGCATCCGCGTCTCCCAGGGAGCCTGTGGTGGGTGGGGGGGCATCGTGGGAGAACTGATGCTGGGGGTCCCCCCCCCCCCAGCCCAGCTCTCGGGCCCCTGCCCCAGGGATGCGGGTGCAAGCACATGGGCTCCGCAGCTGCCAGATGGGAGGGAGCCGAAGGGCAGCCCCGCTGGGCTGGGTGCGAGTCCTGCTTTCTGTGGTGGGAGGCTCTGCTCGCTTTCTCACACTCACATGCGCCTGTCTGTCACCGCTGACCCCGGTTCCTGTCCAAGGCCCTTTTTTATCTCCTAACACACAGGTAAAGGAGATCCAGGAGGAGCTGGACAAGTTGAGTCCACACAGAATTAGGCACACCAGGAAGGTAAGCACTCGGCTGTTGGGGCCCTGGGGGAGGGCCGGAGGGTCTGGGGCCTGGGGCAGGGGGCTCTGGGGGAGGGTTGCACATCGGGGCCCGGGGGAGGGTCAGCGGGGCATCTGGGGCCCAGGGGAGGGGGTCCCGAGGGAGGGGACTCTGGGGGAGGGCTGAAGTGTCTGGGGCCTGGGGTAGGGGACCCCAGGGGAGGGGGTTCTGGGGGAGGGTTGGCGCATCTGGGCCCTGGGGGAGGGTCAGCGGGGCATCTGGGGCCCAGGGGAGGGGGTCCCGAGGGAGGGGGCTCTGAGGGAGAGTCGGCGCGTCTGGGCCCTGGGGGAGGCCGCCTCAGCCCCCACGTCCCACTTCCTCCAGTCCAGGGCAATGTCCCGCCTGGGAGCCGCGCAGCGAGGGGCCATCCGGGCGCTGCAGATGTTTGTCAGTCAGTTCGCGGACTCGAGGGAGCAGGCAGTGTCTGAGCGCTACAGGGAGCTGGGTGGCCTGATCCGGCAGCTCTCCCTTTGCTCCGCCAGACTGGACGCCGACCCCGCGGTCCCTGACGTGGTCGTGGACCTCCTGCAGCAGATTGAGGTACAGCTGTGGGTCCCAGAGGGCGGCCCAAGGTCGGCCTGGGGCCCTTTGGAGGGAGCAGAGGCTCCTTGAGGGCAGCCTGGCCGTGTCCCAGAAACGCCCCCGCCCGGCTGGCCTGTGGCTGCAGCAACAGCACCTGGGGTGTGTGCACACCCTGAGGGCCTTGGGGCACCTGGGCACTCTCCTCCCGCCTGCTTTGCCCCCTTTGCTTCTTCCCACATCTCTGTCCCTAACGAAGCCTTCTTGGTGACCTGTGGGGTCTGCGTGGCCATCGGGCACGGCGAGCTTGGGGGCAGAAAAGGCCCCCCGCCCTCGGCCCCCCTTTCCCCTTCACTGTCCATACCCCCCACCCCCATGGGACCAGACCAACGGCCAATTTGGAGCCTGCCAGGGGAAGCCAGGTCGCCCGTATGTGCAGAGGATGGTTCTTGGCCATCCCCCTGCCTCCCCCTGACGATGGTGCTCAGTGTCAGCCTCGCAAGGCTATGAGTCACGCGGGGCCACACGCGACTTGTTTCCCGCTCTCTGGGGGAGGGACCTCCCTCATGAGGGCACAGTGCTGTGGGAGACGGGGCCCGGCTCCCCAGGCCTGTTGGGATCTCGGGGCCCCCTGACAGAGGAGATGTCATCTGGGGCAAAGTCATTTGGTTTTTAAAGGCACCTCCGAGGAGCCGGGCTCCTGTTGGCTGCAAATAATTGCTATCAAATGCTCACTGGGGGGTTGGGATCCCAAGACCTGTTCTGGACTTGGGAAACGGCCGTGTCCTAAAGGGAAGGGCCTGTGTTCAGAGCAGGAGGTGGACCTCCCACGTCATTCTTCCTCCCGAGGGCAGCAGTTCTGCATGAGTCAAGGACTCCCCTTGCCGGGGGCTGTGTAGGGAGCCGCCATTTCTGGGCCTCTGGAGGGGACCTGAGGGTCTGGAAAATGGATTTCGTGTTTCTTGGCAGGAGCTCGAGACCCTCCTGGAAAGGAAACAGCCCCTGGGAAAGCTGAAGAAGAGCTTCCCGGGAGCCCGCAGCCAGTCCCCACCGGCTTTCCCAGTGGCTTTGGAGAGGTCATTCAGTGCGTCGCCCGTGAGAGAAAGGAAGCCCTCCGTGGCAAAGGAGAAGCTTCCCCAGTCCGGCAGGCGGCCGGTAGTGAGGAAACTCCTGGGAGGTGAGTGCTGGGTGCCCGGTCCCGGGGGCTGCAGGGGGGTGGCCTTGCTCTCGTAGGCAGGGAGGCAGGCCGACACTCACAGGGACGGGGCAAAGGCGAGCCACAGAGCTCCAGGAAGTGGCTGTTGGGAGTGAGCAATAGACAGACGGGAAGAGGCCAGAGGCGGCGAGGGCAGTGGTCTCCCCCCGTGCTGAGTGACCAGTGGTTGGTGGTCAGGGTGCCGCAGGTGGGCCCTCCAGTGTGGGAGGGGCTTACCGGAGTGGTGAGAGGGCAGGATCTCCCCAGGATGGACGCTGGGGCCTCCCCGGGCCGGGGCCCACAGGTCGGCGCGCCTTCCTTGCTTCAGGTTGGGCAGGAGAAACAGGCCAGAATCATAAAAAGAAGGGGCTGAGCCCCAAACCCAGATAGGGAGGAGTGGGCTCGGGCGTATCTGGGAGGTTGGTGGCTTAGGAAGCTTGGCTGAAAGGAGGGGCCCCTATGTGGGCCCTGGCACTCTTAAGGAAGGGCAGGTCTTGGAGAAGGGAAGAGGGCCTCCTGGCTTCCTTCCCTCGGGGGCTTTGGGTGCTGCTCTGATCCGGGACAATCTGGACTCCTCCACAAAATGGGGGCTTTGAGACTCCCCCTGCCCATCCTGGATTCTTTAGCTAGCTTGTATCGCCACCAGTGGGGCCTGTGGAGGGAGCCAAAGTTAGGGGGCCCCCCTCACCCACCGCTGGCCTGGGGAGTGTGGGATGGCAGCTTGTAGCAGGTGAAGCTTGGGGGTGGACAGTGGCTCTCGGCCTCTGGGGAGGGGCTGGCGAAGGAGGGGGCGCCGCAAGAAGGAAGGTGGGCCCCCCGCGGCTGGGGCACTTCTCCGGCCTCCACCGCCTGCTCCCGCCCTGTCTCCTTATCCCTTCTGCGCAGATGAACCCCCATTTCTGGCAGTGAACCCACTATGCCCAGTGTCGGGGGGGCCGGGGGGCCGGCCCCGAGAGGAGTTCTCCTCCTGGGACCAGAAGGCCGCTTTCCAAGGAGGACCGGCCCCCACCAAAGCAAAGGCTGTGAAAAAGCGGCCGCTGACGGCTCCCGCGTCCCTGCAAAGGCGAGGCCTCGAGACAGCCGGGAAACCCCCTCAGGTACGTGCTGCTCCCAGGGTCCCAGGGTTTTTAAAGGGCCTCCTCCTGCTAGCTCCCCCAAGACCGGCCTCGACTGTGTGGGGCTCGCTAGGAGCCACGTGCGGCGCTGGGGGCTTGAGGCTGGGAGCCGACAGGGCTGAGGCCCCTCAGGGGTGGGGGGCCCGCGGTTCTAAGGCCGGCCGGACCTGAGCCTCTCCCTGGCCGCCAGAGTGGAAGAGCCAGGGAGGCCAGCAGCCAAACTCCCCTTTGTCCAGCCCGAGGCTTTTTCCCCTCAGTGCGAATTTATTGTTTTCTCAGATAACTTTTCTCTTTCCCCCCCTCTCCCTCCTCCCCTCCCCCAAAAGGAAAAGGAGTCACTGTGTAGTCATGTTGCGCGGCCAGTCCCCCTTCCCCGGGTGTGAGAGGCAGGGAGGGGCCGCCTGCTTGCCGTGGGGGTGGTCCCTGCCTGGGGTTGTCAGAAGGGGATCAGATGGGCTCGTGGGGGTTGGGCCAAGAAACCCCCCAGACGGAGTGCCCGATGCCCCCAGAGCAGAGGGGGAGCCTGGCTGCAGAATTTGGCCTGAGGGCCGAAGCCCTTCTGCTTCTCAGAATAGGGGTCACCCGGTGATTTGTCCTCCAGTTTGGGTGGGGCCGGGCTGGCCCGTCGCTGTTGGAGACTGGCTTGGGAAGACCCTGAGAGGCATCCCCTTGGGCCCCCCTACCTGGCCCGCCGCGGCCCCCCAGGCCTCCCCACCTGGCCCCCCGGGTCCCCCGACCTGGTCCACCGTGGCCCCCCAGGCCTTCGAGCCTGACCCCCCCAAGCCCTCTGAGCCCGGTCTCCCTGGGGAAGCGCAGGTCCTGAGACAAGGGCTCTCTTCGCTTCCTTAGGGCTTGCGGCCGCTCCAACTTACCCGTTCCTTGTTGGGTCAGTTTTGTTGGGTTTGTTTGTCCAAACGAGGGCTCGTTTTCACCTCCCTTCTCTTTATTCCTTGGCTGATCGTGACCCGTCCCCCTGGAACCAGCCACGGGCGGCCTCCGGAGCCGGGCGTCCCTGACGCGGTGGCCGTTCTGTGCACCGGGCGCCCCCGTCCTTTTTCTCAGACGACTCCCACTGCTTTGTGTAGAGCGGCCCAGGCTTTGTCCTAGAAAAGCTCCCTCGGGGCCGAGCAGGGAGGGCCGAGGGGCCGGGGTGACGCACGTCCTCCAGGGCTGAGGTCAAGGGCAAGGAGAAAAGCTACGGGCGCCGCTCCCGCTGATTCGGGGGGGTAGCGAGTTCCCCGTTGGACACCTAGGACAGGATGGCTGGGGCTCCGGGGGTCAGGAGAGTCTAGAGCCAGCCGCCCCTGAGCTGCAGTCTTGGGGCCCACTGGGGTCAGCAGAGCCATCCTGGCTAAAAATCCCAGGCAGGAGCCTGTGGTGACGGAGCGATCGCCAGGGGCTGCGCCAGGGAGGAGACCCTGCGCCGCCAGGAAGGGCTGCCCCCCCCCCCAATCGCTCCATGCTCGCCCTTGTGTCCAGGCTGTGAGTCACAAGGCCCCCTCGCCCCCCTCCCTGCTGCCTGCCCAGCCCAGTAAAGGTTTTGCTTTTTTCTTTCCTCCCTTTCCCTCTTTCCCCTTCCTTCCCCCCCTCCTTCCCCCCTTCCTGTTTTGTTCGTTCCGTTTTCCAGTTTTGGATCCCTGGTTCCCTGAGACAGTTTGAGTTTTTGGGGGTTTCCAGTTCCCCGACCCGCCTTTCCCCCAGATGGTTGATAATTCCCCTTGTGTGCCACCCTTCTGATACTTTTCCATGATTTGGTTTACCGAAAGGAGTGGGCGGGGAGGGGGGGATGAATGGGGGGTTGCTTATGAGGTTTTGTTCCCCAGTGGAGGGGGTTTTGGAGTTTGTTTGAATTTGGGCCGTGGAGGATTTGGGGAGGGGGGGTAAAGCCCAGGATGTGGTGTGTGTGACTATGAATGCAAGGGACCCGGAAGGAGGCCCAGGCCCCTGGGAGGAGGGAGAGGGGAGCCAGATTTAGGGTTTAAAAAGGAAGGCCGAACCCCGCCCAGGAGGGAGGATTGAGGTTCCAGAGGGACCACTCCTTTTTGATTAAAAAGGGCCCCTCCAAAGGACCGCCAAAGTATTCCTCCCACTTCCCCACCGTCCCCAAATGGTGTGGATGAGCCCCTGGGATCCCTACCGGGAGCCCTGTCCCTCCCGATCCCCAGGGTTGGGAGGAGTTTTTAGGGGGCCATGGCGTAGTGGTTTGTTGTGGTTTTGGGAACCATGGTGGTGTTTAGGATGTTTGGGTGGGGCCCCTACGATGAGTTTTGGGGTTTTTGGGCCCCCACGATGAGCCCCGGGATCCGGGGGGGCCCCTTCTGCCCCTCCCAGGCCCAGCTTGGGCCGGGGTAAGGAAGGCCCCGCTGTCCCCACAGCCGCTCAAGGGGAGTGCCGCTGGACGAAAAGGAAGAGAAGCCCCCCAGCCCAGGAGCCGGGCCATTCCCCCCAGCCTTTTCCTTGGGATTTTTTGGGGGGCCCCGGGCGTTTCCCAAGGGGTAGGAGGGAAAGAAGGGGTTTGATGCTTTTTGGGCTGGAAAGGTGAAGGGGCGCCCCAGGGACTTGGGGCCCCTCCCTGGTTAAGCCCCGGCCTGTTTCGTGGAGAGAGGGCCCAGTGAGGGGCGCGAGAGCGAGGGAGGGGGGTTGGCCCATGGGAACCCCGGGCTCCCCCGGTTTTCTACCGGAGGGAGGTGGGAGGGACAGTGAGGGCCCAGAGTTGTGCACCGGAGGCTGAGGTAGGAAGGGGGGGGACCGGGGAGAAGGGGGGGGGGAAGGGAGAGGGGGGGAGAGGGGGGGAAAAGGAGTGTGAAAAGGGGCGGGGAAAGGGAAGAGGGGGTGGGGGAAGGGGCGGGGAGAAGGGGGAAAGGGGCGGGGGAAGGGGAAGGGGCCCCTTTTGACACTTTAGATGTGTGTTGATGATTTGTGGGAAGATGACCCAATTCCTGCTACATTGTTTTGGCCAAGATAATTTACATTTTTCAACTTGGACAAAAGCTTGCGCTAACCCTTTAGATTTTTTGGTGGGAGGGGAGGTTTTTGTTATTATTTGCATGAACTTCCCCGATTGGGGTTTGCCAGATTGTTAGAGCCCAGGCGGGGTCCGCCCGGGGTTTGGGGAGGGTTGGGATGCAAGGGGGAGTACAGAAGATTTGGGATACCTTTGCCCCTGTTTTTATTGGGAAAATGGGGTGGGGAGCCCCTTTTGAGCGTGGAATCAAAAGGCTGATAATTGTAGAGCCTCCCAAGTGCCTGGGCAGGTAGTAGGCGCCATATAAATGCTTGAGTCTTGAGAATTTTAAAGTCTTTTTGAAAGATTTGAGGAAGGTGGGGCAATGGTTTTGGGGCTTTGTTTTGAGACCTTGCTGAGACCCCCAGGGGGATAAAAGGGATTTTGTGCCACTAGCGGTTCCCTAGTTGGGGGACAAGGGGGAGAGGTGGTCCTGGAGGCCCAAAGTTTCTTTTACCAGGTGAAGGTAAGGTTCGGGGTGGAGACCCTGGGGGTTGGAGGGGAGGAAGTTCTTTTCCTTGAACGCCCCGAGCCTTGGGGTTTCCTCTGGGATGACTTTAAGTGATTTTGGGATCTGCCCCAATGGGCCCTTGCTGAACTTTCCCGGAGGGGGTAGCAGGAGTTTTCCCTTTGGGATCCTCTGGGGAAACGGGAGGATTTCATGATTTCTTGTTTCCGCCTTGACTTGGGGGGCCCTGGGCCCCGGAGATCCCCGGGTCCATCCAGTGGGCAATGATGATTTAGTGCCCAAGGCCTGTCTGATTTCAAAGACAGGAGGCGCAGGGGAGGGGTCCGGGCCTGGGCTTGAGGCTGGGCCTAGAGCCCCAAAGCAGCTAGGGCTGGTGAGCGGCATTTAAAGGGTTTGTATGCCAGGCCCTGTGCTTGAGGGCCTTTGTCTTCACTATGAGTGGGGGAGAATCATGGGGCAGAAAGAGCCCTGGTCCGGGATAAATAGAAAAAGGAACTGGGAGGCCTGTGGAAGGCTTCCTGTGGCAGGGAGGTGGGAAAGGGGGTCGAGGGCCAGAGAGGAGGAGTGGGAGAGTGGGGGGGGCAGGGATCCCCAGAGTGGGGGGAGGGGGCAGGGTCCCCCGAGAGTGGGGGGAAAGGGGAGGGGGTTTGGAGGGAAAGAGGAGAGAGACCTTGATTTTCTGGCCTTTTTTGGAAGGGTCTCGCTGGATTGTTTTAGGGGGCCTTTGGGAGAGCCCGCCAAGGCGTGACCGCGCTACCCTGAGATCTGGGGCCTGGAGGGCGGGGAGGACAGACCCAGGGTTGTCTGGCGCGGTTCCCCGCATGCCCCCCTTCTGGGCGGGGGTTTCACTACCATTTTTAGGAAGTGATTGGGCCTATGATTTGGGAGGGATCGTCACCAAAGCCCCGGTTTAGAAGGTGGCCCATGTGGGGTTGTTGGGCCAAGGCCCGGTTGGAGGCCCCTTTGTCCCTTGGCGAGGAGGAATTTCCAAGGGCTGGGGAAGGAGAGGGGGTCTCTCCCCGTGGGGTTCCCAGGGGAAGGGTATTTGAGGTGGAAGTTTAGGGTTTCCCTTTGAGGGAGGGTTTTAAAAGATCGCCCGCTAGGTTTGGGGTTTTACCACGGGGTGGTTGACCAATTTCACTGACCTCCCTCCATTCCTCCACCCTAAATTTTTTTTTTTTTCCTGGTCACTGCCCTCCCCTTTCTTTCTGTCTCCCCCCCACGGGGGCACGCCATTCGGCCATGGGCGCCGGGAGGGGGCTCTGACCGTGGGCCCCCGAGAGGGCGGCATCCCTGGGGGAAGCCCATCTGGCCCCTTCTCTGGGGCTCCCACGGCTGCAGGGGAGTGCAGTGGTGGGACCCCCGGCCTCGGCCACCCCGAGCCTCTCTCTCTCAGGCGCCCCCGGCCCCCGGCCCCGAGCATGCAACCCTCTGGGAGGATGACGGCCCCGACCTGTGGCTCATGATGCAGCGCATGGAGGAGATAGAGGTGCGGGGGCGGGTCCTGGCTGGGGTGGGGGGCTGGGCCGTGGCCCTCGGGGGCCTGGGGAGCTGGTGTGGCCTTCAGGGCCCTGCAGGGAGTGGCCACATCACAGGGTCATTGTGAGGGTCAGTGAGGTCATGCCTGGGAAACCCTGCCTGCCACACAAGCATGCCGGTCTGGCCAGGAGGGAACAGGGGATGTTCTGGTCAGAGCCAAGAACGTGCTGGGGGTCAATTATTGGAGCTCTTTGTCTGTCTGTGTGGCCAGTTGTCTGTCTGTCTGTGGGACTGTCTATCTGTCAGTCTATCTATTTTTACCAGATGGCCACTTGTCTGCCTGTCTGTGTGACTGGCTTCCTGCCCATCCATCTGCCTGCCTGTCCGTCTGTCTGCCTGCCTGTCTGTCCATGTCACCAGCTGGCCATTTGTCCCTCTGTCTGTCTTTCTGTGTGACCGGCTGCCTGCCCATCCGTCTGTCTGCCTGCCTGCCTGTCTGTCCATCCGGCTGACTGCCTGCCCATCTGTCTGTCTGTGTGTGACTGGCTGCCTGCCCGTGTGTCTGTCTGTCTGTCTGTCTGTATCACCATCTGGCCACTTGTCCGTCTGTCTGTCTGTCTGTGTGACCAGCTCCTTGCCTGCCCGTCTGTCCGTCTCTGGCCCCGCCCCTCTAACGCCGGCTGTCTGCTCGCCCCCAGCAATACCAGGAGGCCGTCCGGCAGAGATTCACTCAGATGGTCTACGCTGATCTCGATTTTGGGACCGCAGGAGGCAGAAGTGGTGAGCGCCCCTCCTCCACTTCCCTTCCCGGGCACACGTGGGCTTTGGGCTGTGGGCTGCGCACTGCCTCCGGGAAAGGGGCTCGTGTTGCGGGGCCGGAAATCGGGCGGAACTCTGCACCGGGCCGGGCGGCCCTGGGCCTGGCCTTTCCCTGGGCAAGGTCGCCCCCCAGCCCAGGGGGGGCGTCCGAGAAAAACCCAGGGGAGGAGGGAGGAGGGAGGTTGGGAGGGGGGGGCCCTCCCCTTCCCTTCGGGAGGGTTGGGGCCGGGGAAGGGGCCCTGGGGGCCGGGCGGGGGGCCCTTGGGAGGAGGGAGGGCCAGGGGCGAGGAGGGCCCCGGCCCTGGGCCTGGCCCCCTTTGGGGGGCTGGGGCCGGGGAAGGGGGACCAGCCTCAGCCCCCCCCCTGGGCGTCCCACGAAAGGGCCGGGGAGAGAAAGGGAGGGCCTCCTAGCCCTCCGCTCGCGGGAGGGCGCCCGGGGGAGCCCCGTGGGGCCGCCGGAACCTCTGGAGAGAAGAGGGGGGGCCCCGGGGGGGAGGGGGGGGGGCTTGGGGGGGGCTGCGGGCCCGGGGGGCCCCCAGGTGCTTTGGGGGTTGGCAGGAAAGGGGGGAGGAAAGGCCCCCTCCCCCTACCCCTCGGCCCCTCAGCAGCCCGAGGGCAGCCTCCTCCTGTCTGCCCGGTGGGCCCTGGGGCTCCAGGGGCTACCGCGTACCCTGGGCCCCCCGGGTCCCTGGCAGCTTAACCCTGGATTGGGGGAAGGGGGGTCCGGGCCTGGGGGAGGGCCCGGGGGGGGTCCCCGGGGTCCCGGGGGAGGGCCCTGGGGGGGCAGGCCACGGCCTGGGTCTCCCTGTCCCCATCCTGGCGGGAAAGTGGGGTGGGGGGCCTTGGGGGGGGGGCCCCGGGGTCCAGGGGGTCGGGGGATTTGCCCGGGCCGGCACCTCCAGTTCGCCCCCGGTGAAGGTGGGCCCCGAGGGGCCGGGACCTCCCTCCCACAGTCGCCCTCTGGTCTGTTCCCCTTGAAATGAAGCCTGCGTCCTCTGTAGTCACGCTCTGGCTCGCCTTATTGGGGTGGGAGGGGCCGGCGGGACAAGGCGGGACAAGGCGGTTCTCCTTTGGGGAGCCGGCATCCGCTAGGGGGGCAGGTCCGGGAGCCGAGCCCGCCGGGGCTCAGGAGAGGCCGGAGCTGGGCAGGGTCTGAGGCGGCCACGGGGCCGGGGCTGGGGGGGCCAGGAGCCGGCTCCGGGGGAGGACGGGGTGGGCCAGCATGGAGCATCGGTGCCTTGAAGGCTCTCCCCTGGAGGGAGAGGGCGGGGGAGACCCCCGTGCAGCCTCCCTTGGAGGGATCTTGGGGACCAGGAGTCCCTGGTAATGTTTGTTTGTTTGAAATAAAATCCTTGTTTTTAAGAACGTCCGTCCATTTGTCATCGCTGAAAAGCCCCCCTAGGACACATGTTCAGGGGGTGGGGGGGGGCGACACTGGCCATGAGGGGGGCTTTTGTCAGGGGCTTCGGGGCGGGGTATCCACTTTCCTTGACTCCATGGCCTCCTTGTGTGCGTAAGGGCACCCGGGGTCTCAGTCGGCCACATGGGGAGGGAGAGCCAGAGGGAGGGACCCGCGGCCTGCCGGGAGCTCTGGCGGGGCTCTGGGACCTGGCCTCGGCCCCTCTGTTTCCCTTCTGTCCGTTGGAGGCCCGATGTTGGCTTTGCGGGCGCCGCCCTGGCCCTCATGGGGCCTCGGAATCTGGTGATTCCCTCGCCCGGGGAGCCTCCTCCTTGTCCCCAAATGAGCCTGTTCCTTGGGGCAGAGGCTGCAGGCAGGGCGCCCCCCCCCCCGCAAAGGAGCAGGGAAAAGGTGGCAAAGGGGGCAGCAGAGGGGCTCCAAGCCCCCACGGGGAGGGAGACCCTGAGGTCTGGCAGTCCGAGACCACGCTCCCGGGCCCACGTCGGGGAGGGAGACCCCGAGGGGATGTGCTCTGGCAGCTCCCGGGCCCACATCAGGGGCCCTGTGTTCACCCTTCGCTCCCAGTGGCCTCCCCCAGACCCAAGGGCCAGCCTGAGCAGTCAGACCGGTGGGTGGGTGATGGCTCCGCCCCTGAGTCTCCCATCGCAAATGCACGTGAGCAAGGAGAGCCCAGAGCACCCTCCCTCGCCTCTGCTTCTTAAGCCCACGAGGCTTCCTTTGAATGCTGGCTTCCAGGCAGAACCCTGTTCCCCCAAGTCCCGGCCCGGCCCTGCTGCATGGGGGCCTCACCACTGCCCGTTTGGACTTAGTGCTGGCTCCTGGGGCCTTTTCCTCCTGTGGGTGTCAGGTGGCCCCACTGCCCTCCTCCCGCTGCCCCGGTCAGCTTCCAGGAGCCCCCCCAATTCCTCCTTCCTTACCAGGTCACAGCCTTTTTGATTGGACTGTTATAGCCCCAGGCGCGTGACCCACTCACACACACTCACACTCACATTCATACACACACATGTGCTGAAATTTAATGTTTATATCTTATTTATTCCAATTAACATAATTTTAAACATTTAAAAAAATTTTTGACTTCCAAATTCTCTCCTCCTCTCCTTCTCCCCCTTTGTTGAGCAATTTGTTATCGGTTATCCACATGTAGCCAAGCAAAGCAGATCACGCTGCAAGAGAAAACAGATGGAGAGACTTGGGGAGAGTAGCC
Source organism: Sarcophilus harrisii (assembly GCF_902635505.1). Taxonomy (NCBI): domain Eukaryota; kingdom Metazoa; phylum Chordata; class Mammalia; order Dasyuromorphia; family Dasyuridae; genus Sarcophilus; species Sarcophilus harrisii. Next base: position 630,559 of record NC_045428.1, on the reverse strand, counting down.
GCAAGTCTGCTCTGACCGGATCAGCGGCAGTCACTATTGGGGTCCACCCGGGACCAGGGACAGCCGGGAACACCGGGTCCCTCTCAGCGGCCCGGTTCTGGTTCTGCTCGCTTCACTGCCTGGGCCCATGGCAGCTGCTTCAGGCATTTCTGGGATCGGGCTTTTCTTGCCCTATTACACGGGGTTTTCTGTCACATTCACAGGCTACTTCTCCCCTCTTTCCCTCAGTTGTAGGGCATCCCTTTGCTTTCCGATTCTTTGCCGCTAGAAAAAGCTGCTTCTCTGCCTCCTTTTTATCTCTGGGCACAGGCCCAGCTCTGCTCCCCAGGGTCAGGCGGACACGGACCGGGTCCTGTTTCCGTCCCCGTCTGTCCAGGAGCCTCGCTCTCATGTTTCAGGCTTCAGGAGAAGTGCGCTCCCCATCTCAGACCCGCCGGCCCTTTCCTGCACTGCGCCTCCAAGTCGTCCAAGTTCACGTCCATTGTTTCCATAAAGGGTAACGTGACTTGACCAGGGCCACCCACTAACAGGCGTCCGGAGCTGTGTTTGGGCCGCCCTGAATCTGGCATGCCCAGCTACTGGCACGGAGGCACTGAAGGTACCCCCCTCTCTGCGGGGACTCTGGAAGTGCTGCCGGCATGGAGGCACTGAAGGCCCCCCTCTCCACAGGGACTCTGGAAAGTGGCATGGAGGCACTGAAGGCCCCTCCTCTCCACGGGGACTCTGGAAGTGCTGCTAGGACAGAGGCACTGAAGGCCCCTCCTCTCCACGGGGACTCTGGAAGCGCTGCTAGGACAGAGGCACTGAAGATCCCCCCCCCCCCCCCCCCCCCGTGGGGACTCGAAGCACTGCCGGCTCACACTTCGCTGCTTGTTTCACAGAAGAGCCGGAGGCCTTTCTGGGTTAGCTCCCCCTTCCCCCTTCTGTCACCCCCCCTTCCGCCTCCTCCCCATCCCTCATCCTGGACCAGCTTCACTGCTGACCGGACCATGGATCCCTCCTAGTCCAGCAGATGGCCTGCTCCTTCTGGCGTCACTGCTGCTCCCTAGTTTTAGTCAGTTTTCACCTTCTTGCACTTCACCGCTGCCTACAAATGCCACCGTGTCTCCCCATCTGGGGACCCTTCCAGCTCCCCTGTGTCTCGTGCTAGGGGAGGGGTCTGCCCCCAGCCCCTCCACTGTCTCTCCTCCTTTTCTCTCCTGAGAACATTCCTCATTCCACTCAAACTGGCCTCAGCAAAGTCACCGGGGATCTCTCCGTGGCCTTTTCTGCACCCTCATTGTCACCTTTGGGCAGCCTCAGACATCGCATCGCCTCTGCTCCTTGAAAGTCTTTTCTCTCCATTCTAGATACTCCTTCCGCTTCTCCTCCTCCCCCTTTGACCATCCCTTCTCTCTGCTTTGCTGGATCCTCCTCCGGATCAGCTGTGGCTGTCCCATAGACTCCGTGCCGGAGCCGCTCCTTTTCTCCCTCTAGATCTCTCCCTTGCATGATCTCTTCCGCTCCCAAGGATTTTCATGATTTGAAATTGATGATTCTCAAATTGACCTTTCCTGGCCCAGTCCCTCTGCTGGCCTCCCTCCTCAATCTACTACTTAGTAGACATCTTGAACTGGATATCCCATAGATGCCTTAAATACTTCTAGAACGGAACTCATCCATGCTCCCCTCCTAAGCATTCTGCACCCTCCCCGATATCTCTGTCAAGAACCATCATCCCAGTCCCTCAGGTTCACAGCTTAGGAGCAATGGGGGGGAGTGACCACAGGGCAATTTTTACCTGGATGTCAGGAAAAATCTATTCCCAAGAGCATCCCACAGTGACCTGAGCTACTTAGAGAAGTGGCAGGCTCCCTTTCCCTGGAGTTTTCCCAACCAAGAGACCCTGCGCAGGTGTAGCACAGGGAGCACTCCTGGTCGGTGACAGAGTGGACAGAGTGACAGAGCGGCTCCAGAAACCCTTGGGGATTCAAGATGATGGTTCAGAGGCTCACGCCAAAATTTCTTTAATGACAGGAAATAATTCAACTGGAAATAGGAAATTCAACAGGCAATAATTACCTGAAGTTCCCAAGGTTTTTGTGTGACAGCCAGCATGTTGTGCTGGTAACGTTGTAGATTTGTTTCTGCAGCAAACCATGATCACCCACACGAGGATTTGGGCGTCGCATCAGACACTGACCACTTGTGACTGGGAGCAACCTGTTTCTTCAGTTTCTCAACCCGTCATCAAATTGTTTCCAAACTGTTACATGTGCAACTGGATCCCCCAGGGATGGCCAGACCCACGGGTACTCCCCGGGCGCCAGCTTCCTGTTTAGAATCCCCTCTCCTGGTCTGTTTCATCATCACCTGGTCCCAGGGTTAGGAATGTTTTCATTTGTGCGCCACAAATATCCAACTGTTTGAAAGATATGAATGCCGGGCCTCCCGGGGACTCTCCAGGGCCATTTCTGCAGAAACAACACAGCTTGCCTCTGTCCTAGGACTCGGGCTTCTCGGCTTTTTCCTGGTGCATTTTCACATGGTGCCGTGGGTCGGCACGCTGGTCACTTGGTGAGGAGTGTTTCTATGAGTGTGTGGGATACACCAGCGAGCGGCAGGTCACTCACCTCCCTCTGGGACCCGTTCTCCTCAGACTCTGAGAATCCCCAGCTTCCTTCAGGATTCGGCTCAAGTCCCTTCTTCCTGGGTGTCTTCCTCTGGTCAGCTCCTCACGAGTCCTCTCCCTGCCGAGGTGAGCCCAGGGCTCCTTGTATGTCTTTGTACATAATTGGGTCTGTCCAGGGTCTCTCTTTTTGCCGGATTCTCTGCTTGGTCTCGAGGCTCGGGAAGCAACTTCCCCGGTCCCTTGGGTGCCTCCACCTGGTTGCCACAATCTGGGCAGGACTTTAGCAATAACAGTTGTGTAGGGCGGGGACAGTATAGACATTGGTTCTGAGAACTAGAGCTGGGAGGGATCTCGGGCCACCAAGGAAACTGAGGCTCTGCCTGGAGCAACAGGCAGGAAGAAGTCTGCCAGCCCCCTTCACTCTTCACCACTTTCCTTCAATCAACAACCAGAGGAAAGTTGCTGTGGCTCTGGGTGATAGTCACTGCTCCTGGGCTCCGTTCAGGGAGTTTCTGTGGTTTGCAAGGGAGCCCACCCTCGATCCATGCTAGGCCCTCTGTCGTGGGGTCTCTTCTGCCCCCTGCCCTCTGAGTGGGGCCTTCTGGAGCCACCATTCTGTGCTTCACCAATTTGCCTTCTGCTGGGCCACAAGAAAGGTGGAGTATTTTGGACTTTCTCCGTATTTTCCGTTTTCCTTAACAGGATTCTGGTGGCCAGGAGCCCCAGGAGGGGCAGCTCTTTTGGTCTTTGGCCCCCCGGCCCCTGTGCTATGACTGGGGCACAGAAGGTGATTAATGCATATGCCAGGATGGACAGAGCTCTTCCACTTGCTCAACAATCCTGCAAGGGTAATGTGGAGTGTACCGTTCTCAGTCTACAGATGGGGGAGCTGAGGCTCAGAGAAAGCAAGCGATTTTTTCCCCCAGGGCCCTACAGGAAGTGTCTGAAGTACGTAGGAATTACCATCTTTGGGCCTCCAGCTCAAAGCTCTGGACTTACTAAGCCACCCTGTGCCTTAGGGAGGTGCCCCAATAGGGTGAGAGCCCTTGGGAAATAGCCATGTGAAGATGGGAAAGGAAGCGTCCACATTTAGCCTCCGGGGTCCCAGGTAGCAGCTTTCAAGTGTCTGATCTGTGGTCCTGGGAGCAGAGGGGGAGCCAGGGAGAAGGGGAGATGGGGGAGAGGGAACTCGCTTCCCTCGGGCCGAAGTCAGCATCCACTTCGTCTCACCCCGGAGAGCTGGGATTCAGGCTGGGGTCTGGGGGGGGGGGGCGGGGATGATGGAGCTTTGGAGACCCAGGGCCCCCGGGGTCAGCGGCAGGTTTGGGGTGCAATGAGGCGAGCCCTTCCTCCCCTCCCCCCAAGCCTCCGCAAGGGCCCGAGCTGGGAGGGGGCCGTGGTCCTGTTGGCCCGAGGCCTGCCCCAGCTCTCCGTGCCGGGGTCCAGCTCCCGACCCGCTTCGAGGCTCTCGCGTGGCCCAGCCCCTCGCTGTGCGTCTCGCGGCTCTCACTGCCAGTCTCTGTTGTGCTGTCCCAGTCCGCGCCCCTCGGGGTCTCCGGGCTGCGGCTCCCCGCCCGCTTCGCCTCCGGGTTAGGGCTCCCGGGCCTGGGCGGGGGCAGCAGGGGGAGGGGGCTGTAGCTCCTTGCCTCCTCCCTCCTCCTCCTCCTCCCGCCCCCGCGTCGGAGGCCGCTGCTCGGCGCCTTTAAGGGAGCGGGAGGACCGGGAGAGGAGGCGGCGGCGGCCGCCGAGCCGGGAGGGAGCGGCAGGAGCGAGCCGGGAGCCGGGAGCCGGAGCCGGAGCCGGAGCCGGAGCCGGAGCCGGGGCCGGAGCCCGAGCAGCCGCGAGCGGGCAGGAGCCTGGCCATGGCCACGGCCACGGGGGCCGGCCCCGACCGCAGCCGCGCAGGTGAGGGAGGGGCCCCGGGGGCGCATTCCTGCACAACGGCCGCCCCCCCGCAGGTGAGAGGCGGGAGCGCGGGCTGGGGCGAGCCTCCTCCTCCCGGCGCAGGGGCAGGCGGGCGGGCGGCAGGTAGGGGTGTGTCGGAGGGACCGAGGCGGTGGGGAGGGACCGACACTCCTCCCCCCAGCCCCGCTCCCGGCCCGCCGCCCCTCCCCCCCAGCGCAGTCGGACGGGGCTCCCCCCTCTTCGTCTGCGCAGGGCCCCCCAGCTGACGATCGGGGGACCCTGGCTCTGCCCTTCTCTGAGGCATCCAGCCCGCCCCCAACTCGTGGCCCCGGGGACCTGTCCGCCCACCTGTCTCCGAGACCCGGCCCCGCCCCCGGACTGCACCCCCCACCCCCCCTTCTTCTTCCCCGCCGCACTTAGCTTGCACCGCGGTGGGGGCGGGCCGGGCTGGGGGCAAGCGCAAGGGTGGGACTCCGTTCCTCCCCCCACCTGTCCCGGAAAAGGGGAGGGGGGCTGAGAAGGTGTGTGTGTGGCCAGGTCATACCCCCATCCCCACCCCCTCTCTTCTCCGATCGCCGTCAGTGGTCAGAGGAGGCAGCTCCTCCGCGGGCTGGGGCGGGGGTATCCGCACGCGTCTGGACGCCCTCCGCCCGCTCCCCCTGCTGCCCTGTGGGCCTCGGGAAGGGCAGGGGCCGGGGTGCGGCCGCCAGGGACCGGGGGCACGCGCTGATTTCCCAGGGTGACCGTGACCCTGACATTGGCGATTGGCACAGGACGGAAGGCCTGCCCGGAGCACTTCTCCACTTTGTGGGGGACTCCACGCCAAAGCCGGTGCGGGAGGGCAGGCTGGCCGGAGCCCGGGGAGCCTGGCCTGGGCAGCCTGGCCTGGGCTGGGGGCAGAGCCCCGCCGGACCGCAGGGCGCCCGAGGGCCTCAGCTCTGGAGCCGGGGCGCAGAGTCCCTGTTCTGGAGGCAGGAGCAGCCTTCCACACTCCCGGCTCCCTCCCTCCCCTTCCCCCGGGACACCCAGGCTGAGGCTTCCACCTCCTTACCAGCCCCTCCCTCTCCCTACCCCCCCATCCAGGGCATGGCCTCCCTACCCCCAATCCTGAGCCCCCAGGCCTGGGAGAGCTTGCCGGAAACCTCTCTTCTTCCCCCCCCCCCCACAGAAACACAAACATACACCCCCATACACACACCCCTCACATACACACATTCACCCCCCCACACACTCACACACTCACACCCTTCCCCCCACATACACCCCCCCCCCAATGGCTGTGCTATCATCTGTGCCGGGGAAAGGCTTGTGAGCTGCCCCCACTTGGGGGCCTCCATGCTGGGCTCTGTGATGGGCCGGAATCCTCCTTCAGCTTCTCCCTGAGCCTTAGGCCGAGGGGCCCTCCCTTCACAGACGGGCCCCAGCTTTCTGGCTCATCTGCTTCAGGCACAGCCCTGCTCCTGTTCAGGATTTCCACTTTCCAGCCCTGGCCCCATCCCTCTGGCTCATTCCTGGGCACAGTAGGGGGAGAAGCAAACATCACAGTTCGAAGGTCTGGGGTCAAGCCCTTGGCAAGCCAGACTTCAGAACCTCCCTGGCTGTGACCCTGGACAAGACCCTTCCCTTTCCAGGGCCCGCGGTAACTCTCCGAGACCCAACATGGCAGATGAGCCGACCTGTGTGTGTGGCGTTCCCCAAGAAGTTTCCCACCACCCAGGTGGGATCCCAGCCTCAGCCCTTGCTCCCTTCCTCCTCAATCTGCCTTCCCTATCCCACGCCCTCCCCGCCTGTCTCTGGGATGTGGGACAACAAACCCCTGGACCCCTGCAGCAGAAAGATTTTGGGGGTGGCTGAGCCTTTCTTTCCCCAGTCTGGCTCTCTTCTGTGACCTTCTCCCTACTCTCCTATTCTCACTTTTCTACCTCCCTCTCTGGCCCCTCTTCTGGCTCATTCAGCTCTGTCCCATCCCCCCACTCCCCCTTGGGGTCTTAGCCTCCCAGTCCTCAGGCCTGGGCCTCCCCCTTTCTCTCCCCTCCTATAGGCTCTGTCATCTCTTCCAGCTTCATCTCTGGCAGCTCTGTTAATCTCGCTCCTGAATTCTATGCCATAGTCTGCCCCTTTCTGTCCAGGAGGCCACTGCCCCCCTTGCCATCCCGGCTCATGCCTCAGACTTATCCTCAGTTCTTTTTTCTACCTCCAGGACCTAGAAATAGCTGCTGAGCCCTGTCAATTCAGTCTGTACAAGCTCTCCGTTCCACCCACACCACAAGCATCTCAGTATCACCTCTCACCTCGGCTCCCGTCCAAACCTCCTAGCCGGTCTGGATGACTGAGCTCTTCCCTTTCCACCCTGCCCCCTTTTGGAAGCAGTTGAAAGTGGGGCCCAGGGAAGGGACACACTCTCTTGAAGGGCTGTGGTCCCCTCCCCTGTTTTCCCTGGGAGTTGCCTCCCTGTTAGGTTACCCAATCTGAGACGCCTCCCTCCCGCCCTGGGCCTTGTCTTCTACAGGACAGAGACCATTTCCTAGAAGCCCCGAGATCCCAGCCTATGCCTGGCACTCCCTGCAGATGGGAACTTTACAAAAGTCTAACCACTTTCCCCTGCCCAGTGTGCACCCTCAGGGTAGGGGGAAGGAGAATCACTCCCAGGGTGATTGTGGAGAGGCCAGTGTGGCCTCCATTTGAGCCTTCTTCTCTTATCTAAGCAGAGGGGCTATGGAGGGCTTTCTGCCAGTACAGCAGGACTGCGTCAGGGACTGAGCGTCTGACCTTTGCCTGGGTTCAGGCCCTGTTCAGGACTCTGAGGGCCTCCTCAATGGGACTGTGGGCTGGGGACCAGGTGGAGCCTCTCTGGGGTTTGAGAACACACAGCTCTATGCTTTCTTTGGTGGGTCTTTCCCTTCTCCCCTCTCCCAAGCCTGTTTTCTTTTGGACCAAATCTCTTTTTGGGGATAGGTTCTACATTCCCCCTACTTCCCAATCCATGATCTATGCACCCTCTCCCTTGAAGAACCAAGCTCACACGACCAAATGTATTTGTCAGAGAATGTTCTGTAACTGTCTCAGAATCAACAATCAGACTTCATGATCTTTCCCCTCAAACATCTTCTCTTCTCCAAAGGATTTATTCTGATGCTCTTCCAACCTTCCAATAACCCAGATGCCCCATTTGGAACCATCCCCAGCTCTCCCCATCCCCAGAATTCATTCTTTTGAGAAAGCCTGTCAACCTCACCCTTGCAACATCTCTTCTTGTCGATTTCACCTTTGCTACATCTCTGGTCAATCTTTTATCTGCAACATCTTTTACTTAATTTCACCTGTGCAGCTTTGTTGTCCATTTCACCAAGCAGTTCTTTTGTTTCACCTGTGCAGAACCTCTTGTCTGTTTCACCTCTGCAACATGTCTTGTCTATTTCACCTGTGCAACATTTCTTGGCTGTTTCACCTCTGCTACATCTCTGGTAAATCTCTTATCTGTAACATCTTTCACTCAATTTCACCCTTTCACTCTTGCAGCATCTTTTGTCTATTTCACAGGCTGCATCTGTGATCACCTGTGCAATCTCTTGTCCATTTCACCTGTGCAGCATTTCTTGTCTGTTTCACCTCTGCAACACCTCTGGTCAATCTTGCATCTTCAGTATCTCTCAAATATGCCCTTTCCCTCTTCTGACTGTGCTACCCCCTCAAAGTGCAGACACCTATCTTCTCGTACCTGGATTGTTGCAATGGCTGCTGGGGCATTGGCTGCCTCAGATCTCTCCCTTTGCGAGTCCACCCTCCATTTAGCCAACAAGTGATTTTCCAAAAGTCCAGGTCTGACATGTCATCTCTCCTACTCAGTAAACTCAAGAGGCTCTGTATCGTCTCAAGGATCAAACCGAAATGCCCCCAGTTGTGTTCTAGGTCTGTTAGCAGCCTGAAGCCTATTTCTAACCCTATTTTTTTAGGCCCTCTGTTTTTTCCATTCCTCCTTGCCTCTATGTTCCAGCCAAACTTCCTGCTCCCTGTATATGATAGAGCATCTTGGGCAGCCCCCCAAACTGGAATGTCCTCGCTCTTCAATGGTGTCTTCTCCTTTGTGAGGCCTTTCCTGGTCCCTCCTGTTTCTAATCTCCTCCTGTTAGAGATCTCTTTGAATTTACTGAGTATTGTGTGTGTGTACGTGTGGTGTTTACACAAATATTCCTGCACTTTCCCTTAACAGGCCCTGCATTTCCTTGACTTGAGTACATGGGGTATCGGGACAGAATGTAAGCTTCTTGAGGGCAGGGGCCATTCTTTGGTTTTCTTTGTGGCCTCAGTGATTTTCAGGTAGCGATAAATGAATGAATGACCCCGTCTCCAGACTGGTCTCCTAGTGCCTGTTCTAAGCTCAGGTCTTAGGGCAGGTCTCAGCAGGAGACAGGTATGAGGGGAATAGTATTGGGGGATTGAGAAGATGCATATCCTGAAGATAAGTGAGCATTCACACAGTGATGAGGGACGCTTGGTATTATGGGAAGGTGGGTCTCTTCCTCGTCCTATCAGGAAGGGGCTTAAGGGAAGAGAATTAAGAGAATCTCACAGAGGTCGTTTGGTTTGACAGACAATGAAACTGAGGCCCAGTGGAGTTATGTGCCATGCCCAGGACTTCAGAACTGGGCAGTGACAGTAGATTGAGGGCTGAGTCCCCTGAGGCATCTTGTTGGGGAGGAGGTAGGGTTGGCCCTGCCCAGAGAGAGCTCCTGGAGGTTCCACAATCAAGACTGCCTTTCTGGCAGTCCTGATTTCCCCCTTGAAGGGGAAGCGGGGGACTTTTGATCATCACTGGCCTGTGAGCAGTCACTGGGAGTTGGGGCACATTTCATATTTGGGACGAATTCCTCTCTCTGACCCTGCTGATGGTGGAGGCTGGCCGGGAGCCGGGGGAGAGCCCAGGGCTGCCGTCCTGCATTCGATGGGCTGTCATGATCTGGGTGTGAGGCAGCTCTGTACGAGAGGCACCATCTTGCCAAGGCCCATATGAAGCTGGGATGGGGAATCTCTAAAGACTTGTCCAGTCTGATGGCTACTCCCCGTTGCTGGTGATTAGGTTAGGATAAGTGATACTCCCAGAAGGACCCTGGGCATCCAAATGGAAGATCTATAAGAGCTGTTTTTTTTTTTTTTTTTTTTTTTTTTTTTTTTTTAATGGCACTGATGGGCTCTGGGCCGGGGCGGTGGATATCAAGGTCTGTGGAGGTTGGTTCATTCTCGGGGTGCCTGGAAGAGTGGAGGAGGACACAAAAAGCTGGCACTGGGGTATGACATTGGCCTCCGCCCCCAGCATAGGGCTGGTATAGAAAGACTGGGATGAGGAGGTGGTGGGGCTACTTCCCTGGGGAATCAGGCATTTTAAAATCTGACCCAAGAGCCAGCTAAGGGGCTGGTCCTGACTGCCAGGAGCAGCCCAGGGTCTGACTGTGTGTGATGAGCCCGGGCGTTGGGCCACTTGTCTGCTGGGGGCGACCGGCCTAGGTCATGGACCTCACTGGCTCTGAGAGCGTGGCTTCTCTGCCTTTTGGGCATCTGAGCCCCCTCTGGGGTCCACATTGGCTCAGGCTCCCCTCCCTCGGAGCCGTGTTCTTGAATGGATAGCAGGTACAGCACCCCCATACTTCAGGTTGCTGATGTCAAGGCCGCACTTTGTGAAAAGTCAGGAGAAGGGAGTTGGGGTCTCAGGCAGCCTCTGCCCGCTGTAGCCGGCACACAGACCAGTTGGTGTTCTGACTGCTGGAGCCTCCGTTTGGTCTCCCCGGCCTCTCCTGCTCCGACCTTCTCGGGTGCCAGGGAAGGCAGGGGCTGAGGTGGGACACTCCCCCCTCAGAGGGACCTCGGCCACTTACCTCCCCTGCCCAGAGGGGCCAACACTGTGTGGGGAGGGCTGGCGTCCAGGGGGAGGATGGGAAGGAACCTTTCCCAATGTCTCCTCCTTCTTTGTTTTCCAGAGTTGTCAGGCAGCCAGGGGTGCGCCAATTAGTGGGTGACGCAGCCTCCCCTGGTGCCCTTCTGGGTGCTGCTCAGTACCAGTCCATGAAGGTTTCTGGCCCACATGCCTTAGGTGGGGAAGGAAGTGAGTCACCTGCTTTGGGAGGGGGCTCCTCCTTGGGTGGGGCAGGGCTGGGCATGGGCTGGGGCTTGTCTGGCCTTTCCCTCAGGCTTCCCTGCACCCACCTCTGCCCGCTACAGCCAGGAGCTGGGCTTCTCTAATTCCACAAACATTTATTAATTGCTTGCTGCACACCAGGCTATGTTCTCCTGGGGCTGGGGGCCAATGTGGGAACAAAGAAAAGCACACAAGATCCCAAGGGTTTTGGCAGGAGAGCGTGGGGCAGGGCCAAGGGGGGGGGGCAGTGGGCTTGGGCTCTGGAGAAGGCCCGTCTTAACATGAGGCAGCAGGGCAGGAAGGCAGCCGAGGCTGGGTGAGAGCCGCCCAAATGGGGGGAGATGGGAAGAGCGTGCCGGAGCAGGAGGTGAGCCAGACAGAGCGGGGGTGGACAAGCAGCAGCCTAGAAGTCCCGGGGTGGGGGGGCAGGAAGCCTCTCTGCCAGCATCCCTCCCTGGGAAGGAGGCCCCAAGTGGAGGCCTCAGGGAAAGGCTGAAGGGGAGTCCAGGAGTGTCCCAAGGGCAATCCAAGGGCAGCTCCCCAAAGAAAAGGCTTCCCATTGTGGCCCCGCTCTCTTCCCTGCTGGGCTCTGCCAGAGAGGGCTGGACTCAGAGCCTGAGCCCAGGCCTGGGAGTTCCTAGAGGAGCCTCCATCATCCTGGGCATTCTTGATCAGGGAAGCGATAGGAGTGACATTCTGAGGCCTTTCTCTGTAAAACTGGGCCCTTCTTTGTAGAACCAGGCCCTTCTCTGTACAACGGGACCCTTCTCTGTAGAATGGGGCCCTTCCCTGTAGAACCGAGCCCTTCTCTGTAGAATGGGGCACTTCTCTGTACAACGGGACCTTTCTCTGTAGAATGAACCGAGCCCTTCTCTGTAGAATGGGGCCCTTCTCTGTAGAATGGGGCACTTCTCTGTACAATGGGACCCTTCTCTGTACAATGGGGCCCTTCTCTGTAGGACGGGGCCCTTCTCTGTAGAACCAGGCCCTTCTCTGTGGAATGATCCCCTTCTCTGTAGAATGGGGCCCTTTTCTGTAGAACCAGGTACTTCTCTGTACAATGGGACCCTTCTCTATAGAACGGGGCCCTTCTCTGTAGAAACAGGCCCTTCTCTATAGAATGATCCCCTTCTTTGTAGAACGGGGCCCTTTTCTGTAGAACCAGGTCCTTCTCTGTAGAACGGGGCCCTTCTTTGTAGAACCAGGCCCTTCTCTGTAGAATGGGGGCCCTTCTCTGTAGAATGATCACCTTCTTTGTAGAACGGGGCCCTTCTCTGTAGAATGGGGCCCTTCTCTGTAGAATGGGGCACTTCTCTGTACAACGGGACCCTTCTCTGTAGAATGGGGCCCTTCCCTGTAGAACCGAGCCCTTCTCTGTACAATGGGGCCCTTCTCTGTAGAACGGGGCCCTTCTCTGTAGAATGATCCCCTTCTCTGTAGAATGGGGCCCCTTTCTGTAGAACCAGGCACTTCTCTGTACAATGGGACCCTTCTCTATAGAACGGGGCCCTTCTCTGTAGAATGGGGCCCTTCTCTGTAGAAACGGGTCCTTCTCTGTAGAATGATCTCCTTCTTTGTAGAACGGGGCCCTTCTCTATAGAACGGGGCACTTCTCTGTACAACAGGGTCCTTCTCTGTAGAATGGGGGCCCTTCTCTGTAGAACAGGGGCCCTTCTCTGTAGAGCCTGGCCCTTCTCTGTACAACGGGGCCCTTCTTTGTAGAACCAGGCCCTTCTCTGTAGAACGGGGCCCTTCTCTGTAGAGCCTGGCCCTTCTCTGTAGAATGATCCCCTTCTCTGTAGAATGGGGCCCTTTTCTGTAGAACCAGGCCCTTCTCTGTAGAACGGGGCACTTCTCTGTAGAACTGGGCCCTTCTCTGTAGAATGTGGCCTGCTTGGAGGGGTTTCCTCTGAGACCCCCCCCCCCCGCCCCAGCCAGAGCTGAATCCTGAGATTTAGATCCAGTGGCCCCGTGTCCTCAGGCCCTTTGGCAGGGGGCTGTTGGGGCCCAGGGTTCTCAGCGCCCTGGGGATGGGCCCTTTGTCTCTGGGCACTGTTTAAGCCCCTTAAGAATCAGGGCATCTTTACTGCCCCCCGCTCCAGGAGGCTTTTGTTCAGAGCCTGCTGTGAATCAGAGGTGGGGGAGGATGGTCTCCCCCCTCCACCCCGAGAAGGGCTGGGGCAGGCGCACCCACCCTCGGTAAGGGGAAGCAGGAGCCTGGGGGCGGGGGGTTCTGAGGAGGGCCCGGTGTGTACAGGAAGGCTGGCGGGGCCAAGGGCAGACAGAGGAGGCAGCCAGGAGCCAGCAGGAAGGAGGGGCTGGCAGGGGGAGGGGCGTACCACCCCCAGTCTGGGACTCCCTTGGGAAACATTGACTCTTCCAGTTCACGCCTGCTGGAGACGGGGTTGCCATGGGCTTTGGCTGCCAGCTCCCAAGTCCTCTGGGCCCTCTCAGGCCCCAGACGGCTAAGAATTGAAGAGAAAGCCTGGGTTTGAGGCCTGAGGGGTGCATGCTTTAGGGCTGTGGCCCCCAGGGCCTCTTCTTCCAAGAAGCCCTCACGGCTCTGAGGGCTGGGATCTGGCTGGAGACCTCCCCCTCCTCCGTCTCCTCCAGGATACAGGGGCTCCCCACCCAAAGCTTCTCAGCCATGTATGGGAGGAAAGGGCCCCGGCCCCTTCCTGGACCTCAGGGCCCTACCTGGACCTTGAGCTTCCTGAAAATGGCCCCCTCCTCCCGGTCCAAGGCTCTGCCCCCCCCAAACTACCTGTAATTCTGAAGTCCAGCACAATAGCCGGGGCACAATGGGAGCTGGATGGGGGGGGGTTCCTTGCCCCACCCCCCACTTTTCCAACCAGGGACCCAAAAGAGCCCCTGGTCAGTTCTTCCTGGACTCAAAGCTCTTTCTTCCCTCCCCTCCCTCGGCCTGTAGCCCAGAGACAGCCCCTCCCAACCAGGGATGACCTGAGTGACCCAGGCCTCTTTAGGGGAGGCCTCCTGGGGGGCCGCCTTGATGGTCCTCCTGACGTTGGGAACCATGGGGATGTGGCTCTGTAGGCTCTGGCCCTCCCGGCCATCTCCCTTGGGAATTACTTAGTATTGGAAAGGTAGTGCAGGGGGAGGGGGTGGAGGGTGAGGGACAGGGGGCAGGGGGACAGGGGCGGGGGGTGAGAAGGGGCAGGGGGAGGGGACAGGAGGCGGGCTGCTCTTGAACCCTGAGACCATCCTGGTCAGTTGCATTTTGGTGAATAGGCAGGACCCTAATAGAGCAAGATGGCCTTCCCAAGAGCCTGTGAGTGCCTAGGTAGCCCTCTCCCCATCTGATGCTGTAGAGTGTGTGTGTGTGTGTGTGTGTGTGTGTGTGTGTGTGTGTGTGTGTATGTGTGTGTGTGTGTGTGAGACAGAGACAGAGACAGAGACAGAGACAGACACACAGAGAGAGACAGACACACAGAAAATGAAAGTCAGAGATCAGATGCTTATCCCCTGCTCATGAGCCTGAGACAGTCACCCCTGTTCTGATGTCCTTTTTCTCCTTTTCCCAATCTTGGCTCCCCAGCTGCTGGTCCCGCTGGGGGGTCTTTTATGGTTGACCCCCATCTCATCCTTGGCCGGCCCCCAAGCCTGGATCACTCCCCTCACCTGTCTCCCCGAGGCCTCGGAGGCCACGTTCTAGACCCAGAGCCGTTGAGTCTCTCCCTCTCCCCCGGCCCCCGAGTTACAAATGAGGAGCTGCCCCACAATCCCGCTTACTGCGCCTCCCTGGGGCCTTTGTGACGTCCCCTGCTCTTTTCCACGGCTGCCCCAAAACCCCCCCTCTTCTGAGCTCCCTATTGCCTCCTCTCCTGCTCCCCTGGCTGAAGGCCCGGCCTTCTGTTCTATTGAGACTGTGGAGGCTGTGGCTGGGCTCCCCCTTCTCTTTTATTCTGTCTTTCCTCCCCCCAGTCACTCGGGGGAGGGGGGAGCTTGTCTGCAAGGGCCCTTGATTCCGAGCTCTGTCATAGCCCTTCCCACCTCCTGCTGCCCATGCGGAGGCTCATGTCTCCCCCAACCTCAAAATCCTTCAGCTGATGGCCCCTTCCCTTCAAAGAGTTACCAACACCTCCCCTCTGCTTCATATTCTGGCTTCCAGAAAACCAAGCTGCCTGACTGTTGCCCCCCCTTTCTCCTTCTTTCTTGCCCCTGTGCAGTCCCACTCCCAACTTTACGTTTCATGGCTATTTCCCATTTCTTCCGTCACCAGTACATTCCATGTGTCTCACCTGCCCTGAACCGTCCAATATGCTGCACGTGTAACCCCCAGGCCCACAGAGAGTGTCTGTCCCCGGCCCGCAGAGCGTCTGTCCCCGGCCCGCAGAGCGTCTGTCCCTGGCTGCAGAGTGTCCATCCCCGGCCCACAGAGAGTGGCCATTGGGGCCCCGTGTGCAGAAGTGTTGTGGTGGCTGGATGCTGAGGGCTGCCCCTCCCCCATGGGGGGCTCCTGTAAGAAAGGAGCCTGAGAATCCTGGGGAGACTTGTAGGAACCGATGCTGGGGAAGTGGGACCAGGGGATCCCCGCCCATGGCCACAAGGCTCCGATCCGTTGTGAGGCCTAGGCTCCTTCCAACAATGGGATGACCCGGACCAGGTCCGATGGACTTGGGGGGGAGAGAGCCACCTGCCTGGACAGAGGAGGGCACTGAGCATGGGAGCAACCTTTTCACTCTGTTTGTCGTTGGCTTGAATTTTACTTTTCTCCTTTTTCCCCTTTTGATCCGACTTTTCTTGTGCAGCGAGACAATCACATGAACCTGTATGCGGATGTGACATAGATTCCCCATTTACTATATATTGATTACTTGCTATGGGGGGGAGGGGAGAGGGAGGGAGATTGGAGCACAGGGTTTTGCAAGGATCAGTGCTGAAAAATCCTCCTTGCAGCTGTTTTGAAAATAAATCCATTGGGAAAGTCTGAGAACAAGGCTGTGTGGAGCCCCCCGGGAGGGCGAAGCTTCTCCCTCAGGTCCCTTTCCCAGTGGGCCCCGCGTCGTGGGCTCTCCGCCCATCGTTTCCTTGGCTCTGCATCAGTCACAGAGGTTTTCCAGGCTTTTCTGACTGCGCCACACACACCATTTCTTTCTTTTTTAAATGAATTAAAAAACTTATTTTAGGCTATAATGGACACCCATTTTTAGCACATCTCCGTATGAGTCATGTTGGAGAAGGAAAAATAGTCAGAACAAAAGGGAAAAACCACAAGGAAGAACAAAGCAAAACAGAAGGAAAGAGGCGTGACCCGTACCGTCCGCACACAGGCCCGCAGTCCCCCCGCAGGAGGCAGCTTTCTCCATGCAAGCCTTTTGGAGCCGTCTCGGACCCTGACCTGCCCGGAGCCACATCCGTGGCAGTGGGATGGTCGCCCCTTGTGCTGCAACACGCGCCGTTCCTGAAGGTGCGTCCTTCACTGTGACGGGCGGTCATTTCCTTTTGGCTCCTTAGCTAAAAAAGGGCCCCCGCAAACTACTTTGCAGCATCTGGGGAACCTTTTCCTCGTGGCTGGTTTCCTTGGGGAGGGAGCCCAGTAATGGAGTTTCCAGGTGGGACCATTTTAGTGACCATTATTTGCATAAGTACAAATGATTTTTCAAAATGTTCCGCAGCTTCACCGACCATGTATCTGCGCTTATCTTCCTGCGCTCCTCCGGTGCTGACTGTGGCCATTTTGGGGTCATTTTCAGGCTATGAAGTCAAATCTCGGAACTGTTTTGAAACATTTGTGTTATTAGTGATTTGGAGGATTTTTCGGGTGGTTCTGAATTTTGCACCTTTTGAGAAATGTTATTCATATTTTTGTCCACTTTGTTGCTGGTGAATGTTTCTCAATCTTCTGCATATTTATCAGTTATTTACCATCTTGGATACCAGACCCTTATCGGAGAAATTTGATCCCGATATCCTCCCCCTCCCAGCCACATTTCTTCTTCTCCGATATTGCCTCACCAGAAGCTCTAAACACAGAGAGGGCTCATCCATGCTCTTCCTAAGAGGCTGTACCTCCCCTCCCCCCTGCCCGGGGACCGGGCCTGTCTCTTGGCTTCCAAGGCCCCTCTGGCCTCGCAGGGACGCCCATGGCCCCCACCTCGTGCTCCGTAGCCCCCTCTGCCCCCTCACGCCTGAGTCAGGTACTCAGGCCTCCTCCTCCGGCCTCTCCTTCTGTCCAGGAGGTCTGGAAGCCACTCTGATCACCAGATCTTCTCCTGATGTTTGGTCCTTCCAACTGTGTCTGACTGTGCCTCATTTGGGGTTTTCCTGGTAAAGAGACTGGACTGATTCCCTTCTCAAGCTCATTTTACAGATGGGGAAGCTGAGGCCAATGGGGTGAAGTGGCTTGTCCAGGGTCACACAGCCAGTGAGTGTCTGGGGCTGGATTTGAACTCAGACCTTCCTGACTCCAGGCCTGGTGCTTTGGGCTCCCTCTCCTGGGCTCCTGGGCGTGAGGTGGATAGACGGCGCCTCCCCCCTTCACCACCCAGACCATCAGTGTCCGTGGTCCCCGTGGGGTCCAATGGGTCTCCTGTGCCCAGACAGCTTCTCTCCTTTCGGGCATTTGCGTCTGCTTCGGAGGCCGTTTTACCTCCATCTACATCTGTTCCCGAGTTGTGTCTCCTGGACCTTGGACCTCTTTCCCTTCACCCAAGTTGCTTATTCTCTGCCCTTTTGTGGAGCTGGTGCAGGAGAAGCCCGAGTGACCGAGCTGCCGGCTGCTCCTGGCCCAGGGCTCAGCCCCACACAGCCCACTTATTTATAGCAGGGAGGGCAGCTGGCTGAGGGAGCCGTGGGGCCCTCCATGAGCAAGCCACGGGGCCCACTGTGGCCCAGTGACCCGCAGGATCTGCCGTGGCCGAGTGACCCACGGGACCCGTCGTGGCTGAGCGACCCCTGGGACCCGCCATGGCTAGCATTGTGGATTGTGTCTCTCCTGGCCTGAGCCAGCAGCTCAGTTACTGTGCTTCCTTGGGGATGGAGGGAGACAGTCACTATTCCAGGCATGCCGGGTGTGAGCTAGTGCTCGGTGGACAGCGATGCAAGACTACTTTCTCTGGCCCCTCTGCCCTTTAGGACAAATGGGGCTTTCTGAGCCATGACCAGCCTGCATGGGTTTCACCCACAAGCCTGTTGGAGCTCCTTGGGTGAGGTTGCTGGACTCTGGAGACGGGGAACGGGGGCCCCGGGGAGTTTCCCATCTGTTTGATATAGCTGTGCCCAGAAACCCGCCAGAATGTGGCTCCTTGTGAGAGACCGAGCACTCCCAGCTTCTGGTAGGGACAGCCCCAGGGGCTGCCAGCTGAGGCAGCACGGGATGGGGGCCAGAGAGGGGGGAACAGGTGAGGGAGAGCCAGCTGTGCCCATTGGGAAGGCCCCCGGGTCTGGCCACCACAAAGGCCCCTGGGTCTGGACATTGGGAAGGCCTCTGGGTCTGGTCACCATGTGCCCCCAGGGTAGCCGACAGGGTCTCTCCAGGCAGTCTAGGGCGGGTGTGCCCCCAGCTCCCTCAGTGCTTGGGATCACTGCTCTTCCTGACCATGGCCCACCTTAAAGTGCGCCTTCTCTTCGGGTTGGAAGGGACCTGGAGAGTGGGCCTGCATCACGCCCTGGATGGGGCCTCGAGGTGGGGGCTCAGGCCCAGTCTGCTGCCCATGGCCCCAGCAGCCACCGTGTTCCCGTGGGCTCTCGGCAAGGGGATGCTCCTGCTTGGGACGGAGGAGATCAGGTGTCCTTGGCTCAAAGGCTGGCACCGAGCCCAGGCCACACCTGGAAAGGGACTCCGCTGCTCCGAGGCTGCCGCTCTCCCCACCAGGCCCCAGCCCATGGACGCCAGGCTGGGAGGTCCTGAGGCCGGGCCAGCAAATCCTTCTGTCACTCTCCGGGCCGCGGCCCCTTGTGGTGCCCCCAGGGCCAGCAGGACGAGGCCGACCCCACGACAGCCTTTCTGCTGGGCACCGGTCCTTCCTCAGGGACTGGGGGCCTGCCTGTGCCAGCCCTTCCCTCTGCATTGGGGCCTCTCAGCTTGCCCGAGGCTTCCTTTCCCCCACCCCCAAGCACCTACTATGCGTCATGCCCCAGGCGGAGCAGTGGGCATACAGCCAGCCAGGACACGGTCCTTGAGCTTACGTTCTGGGAGATGGGAGGGGTCTCCCCCGGAGGAGGAGAGACCAGGGCCGAGGATCACTGGTGAGGAGCCATGGGCAGTAGCGGCCGAGGGGGGCGGTCACTGACCCCAGGCTGGGGGGGCAGGCACCAAGGGATGCTGGCTGTGAGCACGGGGTGCTGGGACTGGGGCCTCCCTGGAAGCACTTAGTAGGTGCTTTGGCGAAGGATCGGTGCAAGGTGGGCAACCCCTTGTGAGCGGGAGCTCTGCATTGACTCAGAGCGGCCTCCAGGGGGCAAGGGAGGGGTGAGGGGATCCACTCCCCCCGAGTCATCCCTCCTTGGTGAGAGCCGGGACTGGCAGATGGGTAGCATCCCGCCGTGCTGGGGTACACCAGCTGCCTGGAAGCCTCCTCACCCTCATTTCATCACAGCTTTAAAAATATCCCCTAATTACAGGGCATTACTCACCAGGGCCCACGGGGGCCGCACAGAGGCCCAGGGCGCCCGCCCGCCCGCTGCTCCCACCTCGGGATTGGATACTGGGCCCCCAGTGCCATGGGGAGCCAAGGGGGAGAGGGCCCCGGGGGGAAGGCGCTGCTGAGCCAGCTCCTCTCTGGGAGGGTTTCATCTCCAGAGGATGGCTGGGGGCATGAAGCTCAGACTGGCACTTGGGAGGCTCCAGGGGTAAGAGTGCCGTGCTCATGCCGGCATGGGGACCGCAGGCAGGGGGCCAGTGGGGATGGAGGCACGGGCTGCCTTCCCTCTAGCCGGCCGGGGTGCCTTTGGGGTAGGGGGCTCATGGGATTGGGGGCTTTCCAGGGCCAGGAGCCCACAAAGGTAGCTTGTGCTTTGGTCTCAGATTGAGGAGGTGGTCTCAGTCCCTTCTCTCCTCCCTCCCTCCCACACGAGGTGTGCCTTCCTCCAAGGCAATCCCAGTCAGGGGCCTGGAGCACAGCTGGGCTGCCTGTGGCCCCATCTGAGCTCCCTGGGCCACATCTGAGGGAAGAGAAGAGCTCAGGCTGGCTGCATCTCCACAGCCCTGTGAGGATAATCCCATTTCACAGATGAGGAAACTGAGGTGCTAGAGGCAGGATTTGAAGCTGGCTCTTGATTCTGATTCCCATGGACTGCAGCTGTCCCCTTGCTGCTGGGTCTCTTTCTGGCTGCATGCTTCTTTCTAAACTTCCAAATGCCCTCCAATGCCCTTTCCAACTTTAGGGAGGAAATTGTGGCTTCTAATCCTGCCTCTGTCCTTTGTGACTTCTGTCTGGCACATGGGGCTAGCCTTGGTACATGGAGGCTAGCCTTGGCACATGGGGCTAGCCTTGGCACATGGTTTTTTGGAGGCTCAGCCACCCTATGTCTGTGGGAGAGAATGGGAAGGATGGAGAGGGGAGGACAAGGGGAGAAGGGAGAGAAAGGAGTGGAGAAGGAGAGGAGGGGGAACAGGGAGGGGAAGAACAAGGAGCGGGAGGAGGAGGAGAGCCAGTGTGTTGATTTCCAGTTGTGACCCCCAACTCAGCCAAGGACTGAGGGACCGCGCTTAGAGGGCAGATGATGCAGCTCGCCCCCAGCCCTCCAGCTGGGCCTGGGCCAGATACCACCCGGGGGCCCACCTAACATGGCTCTGTCTCCCTTCCAGCTGGCTCCCTTCCCTGTGGCCGGGCCCCGTGGCACGTCCGTGACATCATGAGTTCCACTGTGGAGAGCTCCGATGACGAGTTCTTTGATGCCCGAGGTAAGCAACGGGGGTGCGTCTGGGGGCATTCGGGAGGCTCTCTCCATGCTGGGGTCCAGCCCACGTGACTTTCTGTTAGTCTTGGGGAGCCGGCGATGTCTAGGAGCTGGTCGGCGCTCGGTCCAGACCTGGGCAGGCCCTGGCTCGCGCTGGTGCCGGAACCCCTGAGTCGGGATCCTGCCTCAGACGTTCGCTTGTGGGGAACCGCCTGTCCCTCTCAGTTTCAGTTTCTTCTCTGGAAGAGAGGACAATAGTATTCTCTCTCTGCCGACATCATCATGAGGATCCCATGAGATAAGGAGAAATACTTCGCTGGCCTCAAAGAACACCATCCCCCATAGCTTATTTTTTCCTGAGGCAGTGGGAGTGAAGTGACTTGCCCAGGGTCACACAGTCAGGCAGTGTTAAGTGTCTGAGGTCAGATTTGAAGTCAGGTCCTGCTGACTTCAGGGCTAGTGCCCTATCCACTGAGCCACTAAGCTGACCCCCATAACTTATTGTTGTTAGTGCCTGAAGAGCAGGGCAGTGGTGGGGGGTCCTCTGGGGTCCATGGGTGCGACATTCTGTTCCAGGCTGAGGGCGGTCACCTTCCCTCCCACCTCTGTCCTGAGAGTCCCGGGCCAGATGGCAAGAGCGAGGGGTGGAAGGAGGGGTGGATGGACGAAGAACAAAAGAAGGCTCAGAAAGACTGATGGAGGAATGGATGGAAGGACAGAAGGAGGGAATGTGGGGGGGGTGGAAGGAGAAGTGGATGGATGGATGGAAGGACAGAGGGAAGGACAGGAGGGATAGGGGGATGGATTTTTGGAAGGATAGGAGGGAAGGATGGAGAATGGAAGGTCCGAAGGAGGGATGGATGGATGGAACGCTGGGAGGAAGACAGAGGGGGGAGGGGGGCTGGAGAGAGGAGCTGAAGGCTCTTTGGGGTCCCATGGCCTCCGAGCAGCCGGCGCCTGGCGCTGGGGCCACATCTCGCTCGGGAGACTTGGGTTTGCTCCGGAACAGGCGTTCTCCATAGCAACAAGCGCCGGTTGTGACAGGGAGAGCCTCAATGTTTTGATGCCAGAGAGACTTTTTATTTAAAATATTTGTGCAGCTCGTCAGGGCCTGGAGCTGCTGCGCCACCGTTGGCTACTGCTTCATTAACTCAGGGGAGGCGCGAGGCAGGCAGGTGGGGGCTGTCTCCCCCCCACCCCCCACTCCCCAGCCCGCTCCAGCTGCAAGGCTCTGCCGGAGTCACTGAGCCCTGGAGGGAGCGTGCAAACACTAGAGACACCTTTTCCGTTACTTCCTGGACGATCTGGACAGAACTCCCCCCTCCCGCCCCAGCCAGGTGCGTTCCCTCCCCCCCCCCCAGCCAGGTGTGCTCCCCTTCCCCCCCCCCAGCCAGGTGCGGGTAAATTCTTTCTAAGGAGAAGGAAAGGCAGCTGGGGTTCCGGAGCGCCCAGAAAAGGGGAGCAGGAAGCAAGCGGCTCTGCAAGCTCTAAGGATGCACCCGGGGTGTCCAGCGTGAGTGGAGTGGAGGGACGATTATGGGCGGCCTCCCCGGGGGTCAGACCCCCCTCCCCTGCCCCAGCGGCCTGATTTATCCGGAAACAAAGACCTTAGTTTTATGGGGGGGGGTTCCTTTTTAAAAGCTCATTTATTCTCCACTTAGTAAAGAAAAGCAGAGCCCCAGAGATGACCCCCCCAGGTGGGAGCCTGTGGCTGATCACTTACGGCGCTTTAATAGGAGGCTGCTGCGCCTGCGCCAGCTCGGCTCCTCCGCGGGAGCTGTCCCAGGTCCTGGCCTCCATCCCGAGCCGACCTTCACTCTGTGCCCTTCCTTTGTCCCCCACTGACCTGGGGGAATTCCTGCTCTCCCTTCTGGCGGAGAAGCGAACGAAGGGGTCTGGGGTCCTCTGGTTGTGGGCCAGCCTGAGAGGCGGGGGGTGGGAGACACTCCGGGGGTGGCGAGTTTCCATTGTACTGGAGGGGGGGATTACCTGCCTGGGGGGGGAAGGGCGAGGCTTTGGGGGTGCGGCCGCTGGGAAGGGCGAAAGGTGTTCCGGCTTGGGCCAGCCTCCATGCGCCTCCCACTGTTTCCTGGGGCGGACGAAGCTGCTGCTGGTGGGGAGCCCTTGGGGGCCCTTGGGGTCGGAGTCTTCATGCGCCGGCTGGGTTTTTTGGGCAAAGATGCCGGAGAGGTTCCTTTTACAGATGAGGGTAGGAGGCAAACAGGGAGAGGAGACTTGCCCTGGGTCACCCCACTAGTGAAGCGTTTGAAGAAAGATTTGAACTCAGAGCTGGGCTCTACCCGACTCCAGGCCCAGCGCTCTCAGCACCGTGGGGTCCCCAGCGGCCTCTAAGGATACAGTTCCTGTTTCCATTTAGATGCGTCTTATCTCTTCGTGATGGCCCCGACATGCCCTGGGGGGAGATCCCGGGGAAGGACTCGGGGCTCTGCATCCCTATTTCAGGCTGCCTGGTCCGTGCCCCCCTCCCCCACTGGAAGGTGTCTGCCTTTCTTTACCAGTTCAGCAGGCCTCAGCTTGCCTGTCTGAGATCAGTAGAAAGTTGGTCACATTTCTGGTGGGTGTTGATGGCTATTCTTCTTGGGGCCACCTGGGCCTAGACTTGACCTGATTTATAGAGCATTCAATGATCATGAGCTCAACATGAAGCTTGCCTGAGATCACAGGTGCTGGTCCGGGACTTGGGATAAAGAAGGAAGGGTCCCTCATTTCCTGGAGGAGCTCGTTTTCTAGGGCTGGGGGGAGGGCAGGCCCTAGACCCCAGGAACCTGGGAGAAGGGTGCCTAGAGTCCTATCCCTTCTTTCAAGTAGCCACATTGAGAAGGGAGACAGGGCAAATGTTCTCCCCATTTGACAGGTGGAGTAGGTGAGGGCCAGAGGGGTTCACAGAATTATTGCCTAGAAGTTTATTTTATTTTATTTTTTTTTAATAATTATAGCTTTTTATTGACAGAACCATACCTCGGTAATTTTTTACATTATCCCTTGCACTCACTTCTGTTCCGACTTTTCCCCTCCCTCCCTCCACCCCCTCCCCCAGATGGTAAGCAGTCCTATACATGTTAAATATGTCACAGTGTATCCTAGACACAATATATGTGTGCAGAACCGAACATTTCTCTTGCTGCACAGGAGGAAATGGATTCAGAAGGTAAAAATAACCCGGGAAGAAAAACCAAAATGCAAGCAATTTACATTCATTTCCCAGTGTTCTTTCTTTGGGTGTAGCTGCTTCTGTCCCTCATTGATCAACTGAAACTGAGTTAGATCTTCTCTTTGTGGAAGAAATCCACTTCCATCAGATTACGTCCTCATACAATATCATTGTTGAAGTGTATAATGATCTCCTGGTTCTGCTCAATTCATTCAGCATCAGTTTATGTAAGTCTCTCCAAGCCATTCTGTATTCATCCTGCTGGTCATTTGTTACAGAACAATAATATTCTACAACATTCATATATCACCATTTATCCAACCATTCTCCAATTGATGGGCATCCATTCATTTTCCAGCTTCTAGCTGCTACAAACAGGGCTGCCACAAACATTTTTAGCTAGAAGTTTAGAAGGAAGGCACTTTTGAGGAATCTGATCTTATCCCCCAACATCTTTTTTATGAGAGTTTTATTTTTCCAAATACGTGCAAAGACAGTTTTCAACATTCACCTTTCCAAAACCTTGAGTTCCAAACTTTTCTCCCTCCTTCTTCCAAGACAGCAAGCAATCTGATATAGGTTAAACAGTGTGAATATTATAAAACTATTTCCATATTCATCATGCTAGCCAAGAAAAATCAGATCCAAAGGGAAAAATGGGGAAAAAAACAAGCAAACAAACAAAACCAACAAAAAAGGTGAGACTCCTATCCATGTTCAGTCTCCATGGTTCTGTGGATGCAGATGGAGCTTTCCATCACAAGTATTTGGAATTGCCTTGAAATAATCCCACTGTTGAAAAGAGCCAAGTCTATCACAATTGATCATCGCATGATCTTGTTGTTGCCGTATACATTGTCCTATTGGTTCTACTCTTGGTTCTTGGTTCACTCAGCAGCCGTTCATATAAGGCTTTTCTGGAGCCAATCTGCTGGTCATTTTTTATGGAACAATAACATTCCATACCGTTCATATACCACAATTTGTGCAGCTGCTCCCCAGCTGATGGGCAGCCCCCCGGCTTCCCTTTCTTTGCTACTATAGAAATGGCTGCCACAAACATTTCTGCACATGTGGGTCTGCTCCCTCTCTTAGGGTCTTTCTGGGATGCGGACCCAGTGGAGACACTGCTGGACCAGAGAGGATGCCGTTTTACAGCCCTTTGGGCATATTCCAGATTGCTTTCCGAAGGTTGGATCATTTCACTCCCAACCATGCCTTAGTGTCCCAGGCTTCCCATGTCCCCTCCAACGTTTATCCACACTGGGAGATAACCACGGGCAAACTCCCCTTCATGGCAGGGATTTGGTAGAAACTTGTGAATGACCAGCAAGAAGCAGGGGCTCGATGCAGAGACGGTCGCCCCGAGGATGGCCGAGGCCCGGATATGGGGCTTCCAGGAAGTCTGGCCGGGGCCTGCGAAGGAAGGGCTCTAAAGAGCAAGTCTAGGCCCGGAAGGAAAGGGTTGCAGAAGGCCGGGGTATTCTGCAGGTCATCATGGATGCTTCTTGGAGAACAGAAAAGGCCTCGGAGTACAAAAGGGAAAACAGGAAATCAGGGGAGGTGGCGCTGGGAGCATGTGCCCCACCTCCTCCCCTGAGAAAGCAGAGGAGGAGAAGGAGGAGGAGGATTCCCGGCCTCTGTAGTAGACTTGGGCTCCTCCATGGCAGCTGGGGCTGATTTGGAGCAGCTGCTAGAAAATTCCCTGAGACTTTGGAGCAGGATGGCCCCCGCCCTTCCTGCCACTGGGCCGATGGAGACCAGCCCTTTCTCCAGATCGTCGAAGATGGTCACTTATCCTTCAGGGCTTAGCAGCCTAGCAGGGCATCTCTCCAGTCCTCTGGCTCACTCCCCACACGGGCCCCAGAGCTGCCCCTGCTCCGGGGAGGGCGGACCAGGAGCTCCCCTCCCTCCTCTGGCTCCCACTGCTGGGGCCAGTCATCTCCTTGCTTCAGGGCCCAGGTCGCCAGGCTGACTTGCTCTGCCCTTCAGCAGACACCCCTCATCTTGTATCCATGACGTTAAGTTCTAGAAACAGTCACAGAACTTAGGGCTGGAAGGGGCCTTGGGGGCCACCGGTCGGTTCTCCTGTGGCAGTCCCTGGTCGTGCGGTCCCTCCCAGGCGGCCCCAGGGCCCAGCTGAGGGTTAGGAAATGGAAGCCAGCCCCTCTGCAGCTCCCCCCCCTTCTCCCAGTGCCGGGCCAGGCGGGTCCCCACAGGCTTCAGAGGCTGCCAGGCCAGGCTCAGGTGTGAGGCTCGCATCCCTTCTCAGCGAATTCGTCTTACTGCTGCTGGTCTGCCAGGCGATTTCTGGTTCCTGACTCAGCCGGCCCTCCCTATGTCGCCGCCCAGATCTCTGTGCCCAGGTGACGGGCACGCCATCAGGAGTCCCGGAGAAAACGTTGGCAGCACAAGGCCAGGGGGGTAGGGCAGAGTGGGGGTACACACAGAGTGGGGAGGCAGTACAGAGCTGGGGGACAACACAGAGTTGGGGGGCAGAGCAGGGTCAGGGGACAGCACAGAGCCAGGGGGCAGAGCAGGGCCGGGAGGGGTAGGGCAGAGTGTGTGGGGGTAGAGCAGGGCCAGGGGGCAGCACAGAGTGGGAGGGGCAGTACAGAGCCAGGGGCAGAGCAGAGTGGGGGAGGGCAGCACAGGGCATTTGCCCACTCACAGGCTCTGTGGCCTGTGGGCTGGGGTCCAGCATTCAGAGCTTCCCACCAGAGATGGCTGGGGAGGGGGACCATGCCAAACACCAAGGTGGGTGCTTTCGGTGGCTGGCGCCCGGGGAGCCAGGCTCCCACTGGGGTCTCAGGGCGTCCTGATGGGGTTTTCCAGCTCTGACCGACCTTGGAAACATGGCTCTGGCTGTATCCGCAATGGAGGCAGGTGGTGCGGGCAAGGTGAGGGCGCTGGGGCTGCAGCGCTCACCTCAGCCCAGGTCGGTTCCCAGCAAGGGGTCAGTTTTTGGCTTCCCGGTCCCCTCCCCCCCCCCCCGCCCCTTGTGGCTCATGGGGAGGAAGCTTCCTTAGGAAGCTGCTGAGATGGCAGCCCCGGGTGCGAAGGGCTCATTGATACGTCCTGCTCTGTGCCAGCTCACCGAGTTCGGCTGCTGCTGTTGCCCCCACGCGTTGCAGCCCCCCCATTCCTCCCATGTCGAAGGTGGAAGGCAACACTTGCAGGGGCCCCCGAATTCCCCCAAAGGCTGCCTAGGGACAGGAGGGAATGCAGAGAGGACGCTTCCAGGGGCTGGGCCTTGTGTCCCGCCTGCCAGGGGACGGTGTCCTTGCCCTGGAGAGGCCCGAGGGCAGGGCCAGGCCTGAGGCTGAGGGGGGTTGGAGGGTGCAGCCAGACACCCCTAAAGGCCACCTCGATTGCTAAGCCCCTGTCCGTGCGGCCCGGGGGTCACAGCAAGGGCGGATAAACGTCGTTGCCATTTTCAGGAAAGGGAAGAGAAGGAAATCTGTAAATAGTGAGCCCGACTTTGCTTTCTGGGCAAGTTCTAGGGCGCGTATTAAAGGGATAGCTGGTGAGCACATGGAACAGGGGAGGATGTTGAGGAGCCAGTGTTTCTGCAAGGAGGTTTCTGAGGGGGCTGGGGCTCTGGGCAAGGACAGATTGGGCCGAAGCAGCCTTCTGGCCATATCACTCCTTGGGAAATGAGGATTACAGCTACGGGGAAGGTCCACAGCTTTTAGCCAGTCCTCAAAAACCTCTCTCTGATGGGTCAGTGTCATGGAATAAGGGAGAACCGTGCCAAAGGGGGATGAAACTGGATGGGCTAAGAACTGAAATCTCTCTGTCTCTGTCTTTCTCCCTCTGTCTGTCTCTTTGTCTCTGTCTCTGTCTCTCTGTCTCTCTCTCTTTATCTTTCTCTCTGTCTGTCTCTCTGTCTCTGTCTCTGTTTCTCTCTCTCTTTGTCTCTCTCTCTGTCTCTCTCTCTCTTTGTCTCTCTCTCTGTCTCTCTCTGTCTCTCTCTGTCTCTGTCTGTCTGTCTCTCTTTGTTTCTGTCTCTCTCTGAATGTACATGCCCTAACCCAGCTAT
Organism: Sarcophilus harrisii; assembly: GCF_902635505.1. Classification (NCBI taxonomy): domain Eukaryota; kingdom Metazoa; phylum Chordata; class Mammalia; order Dasyuromorphia; family Dasyuridae; genus Sarcophilus; species Sarcophilus harrisii. The sequence goes on along the minus strand of NC_045428.1, from coordinate 602,838 downwards.
TAATAGTGAATAGACATACATACACATATTCACCTTAACAGCTCAATGAAGTCGGTTTGCTAGGACTGGAAAGCCCCTCCGACCTGTGCCTGGGTCTGCTGCACATTTTCATCCCATTTTACCTGCTTTTCACGTTTCCTGAGGAGAAACTAGAAGGAAGCGCTCCGGCCCGCGGGGTCGGGTCTTTAAAAGATCCCAAGGACTCAGAATTTTGGCTTTAATCCACAGTCCCCCAAGGATGAGCTGGCAGCCACAGGACCTGAAGCAGCTCCCACAAAGTCTGGGGCTTGGCGCTGTCAGGATGAGCTCCCAAAGGACCGTGCTGGGGAGGGTTTCCTGGGAAAGCCATGTGGTGTGACAGTCACCTGTCCTGGGTGCCCCGGTTTAGAAAGGAGGCTGACAAATTAGTGACTGGAAAAGGCAACCAGGATGGGCAGGGACGTGGGAGGGTCCATTAAAGGAGCTGGCAGGAGAGCCAGGGGAGGCAGGGGAAGGACACCGCATTTGCTGGGCCTTTGCGGGGAAGCGGCTTGTTCTTGCTGGGCCCAGGGCAGAGCCAGACTCAACGCCTGCACGTTATGGAAGTGGCAGCTCGGGACTGGATGTCAGGAAAATTTCCCCATCCTGAGAGCTCACCCAGAGCTGAAGGGACTGTCCAGGAGGCACCATTTATTAACCATCTGCTCTGTGCCAGGTGCCCTGCTGCCTGTGCCAGGGACACACAGAGATCCCTGTTCTTCATGGAGGAATCGGATTGGATGCCTACGGGCATCTATGCCATGATACAGAGCTAAGCTTCTGTGAGTCAGAGAGCCCTGGGCTTAGGGGTTCTGAATGGGGCCTTTCAGAACAACTGAATCAGGCAAAGTCCCTTTCTGGTTCTGCTCAACGTCGTCCTGGTAATGTTCTCTGCCACCATCTCCCTCCAAAATCAATCGACCCTTTCCCAGGATTTTTAGCATCTTTTTTCTTTGTCTGTCTGAATAGTCATACATCCATCCATCCACTGTCCATCCATCCATTCATGAAACTGAGTTGCCTGATGACCCCAAAATGTGACTTAGTGGGGAAGGCCAGAAAGGGAGCAAAGCCCGGCTCTCCCCTTGGAATCAGGGGCAGGGGATGGGAGAGGGTGTCAGAGGGAGCATGCAGATTATTTTAGTGACATAGAAAGTGGAGTCAGGATATGGGGCCAAGGTTTATCAGAGTTCAGGTGATTTTAACTTTCCTTTGTGCCACCCCTGGAACGCCCTGAGACTGCACCCTGTAAGTCATTGCTGCTGCTGGCCAAGGATGGGGAGGGGGCGCTGAGCCCCCTCCTGGTGACTCCAGCTCAGGTTCATGCAGCCCTGGAATCATTAGCCAGCCCTTGTGCCAAACAGACATCTCAGAACCCCCTGTGTGGGGAACAAGCCCCCGTCCCCCTCTGTGAGTGGCCGGGGACTCTGTTATTTGCCCTTAGTTCTTGGGGGGGGCATGACATCAGGGAGGTGATGCCGGGGGGCCTGGGTCGAAGTCAGGCTCTTTCCTCCGGAGCCATCGGGGCCGGGGCCAGAGAGACAGGGATGGCATCTAACACATGCACATCGAGGTCGTTTGACTCAGAAGCCCCAAAGTCTCGGTGCCCCCCTCACTGGCTCTTTGATCCTGGACAACCCCCTTTATTTCTTGGTGCCTCAGTTTCCCTTCCATGGAGCGGAGCTAAGGAGGCTGCTATTCTCCACCTCAAGGACAGGAGGCAAGGAAGGAGGGCCTGGCAAAGGGGGGAGGGCCTGGCTTCCTGGTCAGTGAGAGGGTCCAGCATGTGGGCTCTGAGCCAGAGCTGACCTGGGGAGGGGGGGAAGAGAATGAGATCTGCTTTAGAGACCTGAAGCCCAAGGGGCCTCCGGGACACCAAATGGTGACGTCAGGCAGCACCCTGAGCATTAGATTGTGACTTTGAGGACTCTCTGGGGGATGATGAGATCATCCAGGGGGACAGTGTCTGGAGAAGGAAGAGTGACTGGGAGAGAGCCCTGGGGACGCCCATGGCTGGTTCTCTTCTTCTCCCTTTAACTTGTGAGCCCTCCAGGCACACAGAGGGGCCAGGGGCTTTCTTGGGGAGCAAGGAGGGGCCAGGGGCTTTCTTGGGGATCACAGAGGGCCAGGGTTTTTGGACAACCGAGGGCGTGGGGTTTTTGGGGAGGAGGGGGGGGTTTTTGGGGGGGGAGGGGGGGGTTTTGGGGGCGGAGGGTCCAGGGGGGGTTTTGGGGGGTAGGGTCAAACAGAGGGGGTTTGGGGGGGTTTTTTCTAGATGCAAGGGGGGCCAGCAGGGTTTCCCGGGGGTTGAGGGGTTGCCCTTTTTTTCTGGCCTGGGCCCCCCAGCCCAGAGGGAAAGGGCTTCCCTTTGGGGAGGGGCAGGGGGGGGGGGGGTAGGGAGGGGTCGGGTGGGTTTTTGAAAGGGCCCGGGGGGGATAACTTTTGAGGGAAGACCTTCCCCCCCCACTTCCCTTTCGGGTGGGGTTTTGACCAGGAAAGAGGAATAAGAATGCTAGACTCACCGGGTGGGGGAAGGGAAAATGTGCCTCCTGGCCCCGGGGTTTCCGGGGTTTCCCTTTGGGCCCTGTCGGGTGGGTCCTTCAAAGGGTGCCCCCTTTTTGTGGGTTGCCCGACTTTTTTAATAGCCGATGGAAATGGGGGAGGGCAAAGCGGATTTGGAATCCCGGGTCCCAGAGGGAGGGACCCAGGAAATCCGGGTCCAGTTGGGAGGGTTGTAGGTTCCTTCCCCGTGGGGGGCCCCAGGGGAGGCTTTCTTCCCTGTTTGCCAGTGGGGCAACCGGGCCCCAAATCCGAGGGGGGTCGAGCCAAGGGGTGGGGGTGGAATCCCTCCCGCTTCCCCTCCCCGTTTGGAGGACACCGGGTGGGGGTTGAGGTCTGGCCCCTTTGCCCCCAGATTGGTGTGGGAGGGGGGTGAGACATTGTTCGGGAAGGTTTCCTAGTCAAGGGAAGGTGGGTTTTTGGTACATATAAATATTTATGGTTTCGGTTGCCCGCCTGGCCCGCTGCGTATTTTGGGAGCTGCCGCCAGGGGGCTTTGTGTTTGCCATTGGGCTGGGGAAGGGTTTTTCCCCCGGGTTCCTTTGCCCGGCACCTCGGCCAGGGCCGGCGATCCGTCCCCGTGCCCCTCTTCCCATTCTCAGTCCAGTCTATGGGCCCCCTTTTGGGGTGGTCCCCCCCCACCAAACCCACCCGCGGGGACCCCAAAGGGCCTTCCGAGGGTGGGCCTTGGTTTTCCCCTCCCCCAACCATCTTGGGAAACCTTACCTCTCCCCCCAAACCCCCAGGGGGGGCCCTCCTGCCCGCCTTTTCCTCAACCATTGAGCGGGGGACTGGGCCCAAAACGCCCAACTGGGAGTTTGGAGGAAAATTTGTGACCGGAACCCCCTTTGAGTTGGAAGTTTCCCTGGTGGAAAGGGGAGAAGGGGGAAAAAAGGGAAGAAAAGAAAAAGGGAAGAAAAGGGCAAAGAAGGGAAGGAAAGGGGAAAAGGGGAAAAAGGGGGGAAAAGGGGGGAAGGGGAAAGGGGGAAGGGGGGACGGGCAAAGACAAAACAGGGGAAAAAAATAAAAAATTGAGGGGGGAAAAAGGAGGGGGGGGGGGGGGGGAAAAAAAAAAAAAAAGGGGGGGGGGGGGTGGGGGAGGGAAGGGGGGAAGGGGGGGGGGAAAGAACAAAAGGGGGGTAAGGAAAAGGAAAAAAAGGAAAAAAGGAAAAGGGGAAAGGAAAGGGGGGGTTCCGAAGGGGCGGCAAAGGGGAGCAGGAAAAGGGGAGGGGGGAAAGGAGAGGCTGACAAGGTTTTCAAATCCAAACCCCACGACATAATTCAATCCCAGTTTCGGATAGAGATGGGGAATCCCCAAACTCGAGAAAATTGAAAATTTCTTTCTCCCCAGATCCACCCCCTTTTTTCCCCTTCTCCCCTTCCTTTGGGTTCTGCTCAAGGCCTTTCTAACCCTTTTTCTCCCTCCCTTTTTTGGGTTTTTTTTTTTTTTTTTTTTTGAGGCAATTGGGGTTAGGTGATTCCCTGCTTCTTCTGTGGGGGAAGGATTGTATCTCCATCTTTGTTGCTCCTCCTGTAGAGTACAGGACTTATTTCACCCAGCACAGGGCTTGGCACATTGTAGTTATATGGGGAGACTGAGGCAGCCTGGGGGTCTTGGCTTGTTCTGAAGACAGTGGCTGGCTTCAAACCTGCTCTCTCAGAGCCTAGGAACCTGTGAGCTGTTCCCAGAGACTGGCCCTGACCCAGGTCACCATCACCCAGCTTACTTGGTACCCACCTGTACCACACTCACCTGCCATGGGAATTCCAGAGAGTCAGATGTTTAATTGGGGGCATTCCCCAACTCCGGACTGAGATCAATATCTGGAAGAATTTTCTTACCTTCATCTCCCAGATCCACATCTCTTGCAGGTCCCCCCTTCTCCTTACTCTTGCAACCGCTGCCTCAGTTCATAACTTTATCCCATTTCTTCTGGATCATTATTTTTTTTTGGGGGGGGGAGGGTAAGGTTTAAATAGTATTTTATTTTTTCAAATAGATATAAAGATAGCTTCCAGCATTCATTTCTGTAAAGCCTCGTGTTCCAAATTTTTCTCCCTCCCTCCCATCCCTCCTCCCTCCTCAAGACAGCGAGCAATCTGATATAGCTTAAATATCCTTTTAAACATTTCTAGATTGTTATGTTGTGCAAGAAAAAGCAGGCCAAAAAGGGGAAAAATCCCGACAAACAGACAAACGAACAAAAAGTGAAAATCCTATGCTTTCATGCACTTTCAGTCTCATAGTTCTCTCTCTGAGGACGGCTCTCCCCATCCCAAGTCTATTGGATCACTTCATTGTAGGGAAGAGTCGAGTCCATCGCAGTTGACATCACATAATCTTGTTGTTGCTGTGTACAATGTTCTCCTGGTTCTGCTCACTTCCCTTAGCATCAGTTCATGCAAGTCTTTGCAGGCTTTTCTGAAATCAGTCCGCTTCTACTTCTTATAGAATAATAACATTCTATTGAATTCATATACCATAACTTCTTTAGACATCCCCCAGTTGATGGGCATCTTCCATCAGCTTCCAGTTCCTTACCACTACAAAAAGGGCCGGTACAGAAATTTTGTGTCCATGTGGGTCCTTTTCCCTCCTTTATGATCTCTTTGGGATACAGACCCAGTAGAGACCCTGCTGGAGCAAGGGGTGTGCACAGTTTGCTAGCCCTTTGGACATAATTCCAAATTGTCCTCAAATGGTTGGATCAGCTCATAACTCTACCAACAATGCACTAGTGTCGCAGTTTTCCCACGTCCCCTCTAACATTTATTCCTGCCACTAGACTATGATTGAAGCCTCCCAGAGGGATCTCCCACTGGTCCACCCCCACCTCCATGCAGCTGCCAAATAAGTGTGACTATCACTTCTCCTTTTAGGAAGCTCTCATGGCTCCCTGCTGGCTCCAGGATAAAGCTTCTGTTTGCCACGTAAAGCCTTTCCCAGATCCAGCAGACATATGCCATTCCATCTCCCATCTCCAATCCTTTGCACAGGCTGTTCCTGTCCCGTCCCCCCCCATGCCTGGAATGTGGCTCCTCCTCGCTCCTGCTCTGATTTTCCCTCTTCCAATCCCAACCAATTACTGCTTTTATTCTCCTCTTCCTGAAATGACTTTGGTTTGTTTTTCCATGTATATGTTGTTTCTCCCAGTAGAACATAAGTTCTTCGGGGACAGGAGCTTTTTTGTCTCTATCTCCAGTGCCTGGTACACAGTAGGGGGCTAATGTTGGGTGAAAGGATTAATGTGTTTTTCACAATTTGTGCTTGAGTGACTATGTGACATGCACTGAGGTGACACATGAAAAAGTAAGTCAGGTCCTGGTTTCAGAGCGCACCTTCTCTTTGGAGGAGACAGCACAGATAAGACAATGCTGCTGGGTGCACCTGATCCTTCCTGGTGCAAGGGCAGGTGGATGGTCCTTGAGCTATAGGTAGCGTTGAGAATTCCCATCTCCAAGTCTTTCTGACCAGAGTCCTGCTCTCTTCCCCCCTTCCCCCCCCCAGCCTCAGACATTCACTGTCCTGTGATCTTTTGGCAGAACTGTAGCCTCGGGTGCCTGGGGGGACTTTGTCAGGCCATTGATCCCCTGCTGGTGTGGCCGGGGGCTTTTTCTGACATTATTCCCAGGCCCATCAGTGAGTCAGTCAGTGGGGGAGTGCATGGCTTGGGGAGCTGGAGGAGCAGACATCTGAGTTCCTTCTCCCCGGCCATCCAGAGTCTAATGGAGGATGCCAAAGGAACATGGAAGAGATGCCCCCGCGAGACGAGCTCCGTGCCCAAATGACAGATTCAAACAAGGGCTGGCTGTGCTGCCGAGGGATGATGAGGAGTACATCTGGGGAAGGCTGTGCGCTGGCCAGACAGCCTGGATGGAACGGCCCCTAGGCCACGAGTGTGTGCGGATCGTGACTGCCCACTGGTGGGGAGCAACCCACTCTCCTGTTTATCAGATTGCCTGATCCGGTACCTTGGTGGGACCCTCACTCCAAGGAGGCTGCTTGGCTTAAAGTCCCCTCCCTCCCTCAACTTCACCCCACCGAAGCATGAGCTCCGGGGAGGGGAAGCGTGTTCCCCAGGCGTGGCTGAGGACCCTGCCGGCCCCTTGTAGAGTCTCCTGGAACGGAGCTGGACAATCTATCTCTCAATGGCAGCTGCGTGTACTTGGGAGTGCCAGACCCCTCTGTGCAAGGGCATCGGTGAGGGGGACTGCTGAGAACATCGAGCCGGGAGTGGCTGCCACAGCCACGGCCACGGCAGCCAGAGGAACGCCTCTGGGAGGGATTGCTGCGCTTTCAGCCCTCTCAGGAAAGTGCTCACCCCCGTTCATAGGCACGAGGCAGGAGGGCTGTGACGCTGGAGGCCTGACTGGTCACTTGTAGAAACCCCTCCCGGGGGTTTGGATGCTGCCATTGCCCAGCTGTGTGGGCAGCAATATTGTGCGATCTCTTGGTCTCCCATCCCTTTGGGTCTGGATATGGGAGCCCGCCTTCTTGGCGTTTTCTCAGGACAATGATGGGTCCCTGGGGAGAGGCGCTGGAAAGGTTTGCCTGGGTTTTCACACACTTGGGCAGACACCTTTCTGCGGGAGAGTCTAGGGAAGGTGGGAAGATGGGCCCCAAAGGTGGATGAGCCTCCGGGAAAAAGGCTCAGCAGCCCTCACAGCAGGAGGGCCCCATGTCCCCCCCACTTCCCCCGGCAGAACGGGCAGAGGAGAATGGTCTGTTCCAATGGCCGTGACATCAGCTGAAGCAGGAGCCATGGAGTGCTCAGAGCTTGATCTGCTGCTACCTCAGCCATCACTACCGGCCTTCCATGATGGCTCTGGAGGAGAGACTGAGGCAGACAATGTTGCACACTCTGCCTCATTTAAATACAATTCACGATCAAATCAGGACATCGCCCCATGATGTCATCGGTCTTTCAAAGGAAGGGCAAACAGTAACAACAATAAGGACAGCAATGCTTGGGTTATCGTGCTGTGAAGTTCTGGAAAGTAGGAAGGGAACTGGGCTGATCTAGTCACTATCAACAAGACTCGATTCCAGGCAAACCTTTTGCCAGGACAAGGCTGCACTGACATGGAGATATCTCTGTTCTCCCTTTGTGAGGCCTGAGGAAGAAGGAAACGCCCCCAGGAACAATCCCAGTGTATTTATCAGGTCTCCTGACCAGCTGTGGGTTTTCTAAAACTTACTGAGTTTAGGAAACACTTTCCTCCACCCCACCTCTGGGATGTTATCTTCCTTCTAGGATCAACTAATCTCTGCCCTCCTCCTTTATGTGCCCTTTCTTTACCCGCTAAGGTTATAAGGTTAAGGTCCTTTCCCTGCTCCAGTTAGCCTTGTAATGGTGTGTGTGTGTGTGTGTGTGTGTGTGTGTGTGTGTGTGTGTATGTGTTGGATTCCTCGTTCTTTTCCTCTTGCACCAGTAAAACATTAGGGGCTTCTTGAGGAGGGTAACATTTTGTTTCCATCATAGTTTCCCCAGTGGGGACCTGGGCCTGACACACAGGGGGCTCCTAACAAATGAGTTGAATCAGAAAGTGGAATGCTATCTCGCTCATCCCAAGAGTGTGTTTTGGGAACAGCAGCTGCTGGGCAGAGATGAAGGGATGTGGTGGGAGAGGAGGGCCAGAAGGACATGGGAAGGTGCGTGGTGGGGGTGCGGGGGGGCTTGGGGGATTCTGGGTTCTGCTCTGCTTCTCTTAGGCTCAGCCGCTGCAGAGCGAGGTGGCTAGACTCCATGGGGCAAGAAGCTAATGCCCAGAGGGGAAGCTGTCAGCACCACGGAGAGCTCCGGCTCGCCTTCGCTTCCTCACTTGCGGCTGCTCCTGCTGACTTTGTCCACACTCCCTTTGGCTTTTAAGCGGCCACTGCCCTCTAAGAGCAGGACTCCCCATTTATGAGTGATCCTGGATGTAGTCGGCCCACCTCTGGGCTCACTTCTGGCCCACACATCTGGGAGGGAGCTGGCAAGTGAAGAGGAGGCAGGGGAGGGCAGCTAGGGCCCCGGGCAGAGACAAATCCTGCTGTTCAAGGTGGAGAAGAGGACTCTGAGACCCCGGGGCTGACTTTGGGTGTCTGGAGAGCTGAACTCCAGAAGGAGGAGGAGGGCTCGTCTTCTGATTGGTACTGGGGAGCAGGACTAAGGACAATGCGGAGAACAGACAGATTAATCCTCAGGGGAAAGGACTTGCCAACTGGGAGACCTTGAAAGTGGAAGAAGCTGCCCGGGGAGAGGCTGGAGAGGTCCCGGGCCTTAGAGGTGGCTATCACAACCAGAGGAAAAGCCCTCCTTTAAAGACCTGTCCAAGTCCGGCCCCTCCCTGGAAAAGGAATCTTGGAGGCCCTGCCCTGCAGGGACCCTCCAAGTCAGGCTTTGGGGAGGAGTTGGAGTCCCCAGCTAATGTTGCCTTGGGATTTCTCCTTGGCCTTGGATGCTGGCCCTATTTTCCCAGGCTTTTCTATCAGTGTGTGTGTGTGCGTGTGTGTGTGTGTGCTTGCACACTTATGCCTGCCTTTGTCCCTTTGGTCTGATGCCCTCAATTTCTCCTTGCAGAAGACGTGGCAGAGGGCAAGAGCGCCCTTCTCATTGGCATGAGTCAGTGGAACTCCAACGACCTCGTGGAGCAGATTGAGACGATGGGAAAGCTAGATGAGACGCCAGGTGAGCTTGTGGCTGCCCCTCCCCCTTTCCCCCACCTTGGCACCAGGGGAGAAGAAAAACCTCTGGATCCCTGTGTGGCTGCCCAGTCCCCAGTGCTTGGGCAGGGTCACCAAGGGAACTCTTCCTGCTCTCCCTGAATTCTGGCCCTGCCCTGCCCTGCCCTAGGCTTAGGGGAAATGCCAGTCAGATGAGCCCCGTTATGGCCTAAAATTGTAGCCCCCCCCCTTCTGAAAGAGGAAAGATCCTGTCAGAATCATAGAATCAATCGCTCATTTGACATTATTGGTCACCTGCCAGTCACCGAGAACACCAAGAGGAGACTGAAACCATCTCTTCCTTCTGCCAAGTGGATCATGCCCACAGAGAGCCAAACACAGACAATACAGGGGAGCTGCAGCCTAATGGGGTGGGTGGGGTTGGGTGGTGGGCAAAGTGCCCACTGGGTCAGGGCAGAAGTGGGAAGGCAGCACTCAGGGTTTTTCCCTGTGGGTGCTTGTGGAGGCCCCTCTCCCAGAAGCAGTTCCCTGCTCCGGGTTCCTTAGTTGAGCCGCGGCATAAGGTCTTTAATGCTCTCCCTCCCAGTGTTCCCATCTGTGGCCCCCTTCCCGGGGCCTCCCAGCTTGCTCCTCCTTGGCTGACTGTCTTTCTGCCAGTCCATGCCCAAGCTCTTCTGGTTGTGTTTGCTGCCTGCTTGCCAACCTGTCAAGGCAAAGCAAGGACTTAAATGGGGGTGCGTGTTCACAGCCCTTGGTTCTTCCTGAGGCCTGGGTGTCCATCTTTCTCGTCCTTGGGATGTGCCAGCTCCCTAGTGCTTGTCTGGGTCACATCCCTCCCGCCCCGGAAGCCTCTCCTTATTGGTGTCCTGCTTGTCCGGCTCCACCAAGGCTCTGTCCTCAGCAGCTTTCCCAGCTCCTGGGCACTGTCCTTCCCCTCGGGCTTGGGCTGGTCCCGGTTTGGTTATTCATCTGGGTGCCGGGAGGACAGAGAGGGATGGCACTTTGTTCCTGTCTCGCCACCCCCGCTTGGAGGAGAGGCTCTGCCAGTGGAGAGCGCGTGTCTCTAGTGGCAAGGGCAGGACCTAGGGCACTTGTGGACCCAGAGCCGGGCCCAGGCCCTCCCCTCCTCATTCCCCCGGTAGCACAGTCAGGGGCTGGCCACTCTGACGTGTCAGCTGACCACGGCCTTCTGTCCGTTCCTGGCCCCGTGTCACGACCTTGCCAAAGGAGCAATGTTCAGTCCAGATGGACGGGGACATTTATATCTAGGGCTGAGTGACGACTGGATGACTCACATCCAATGACCCGACACGACCTAAATTACTGTTTACAAGATGCAGGCAGCCTCCATTATGATCTGCCTCAGGTAGCCCCGGCTTAATAGACTCCTTTCTCCTCTTTAAGTATCCAATGTGCAGCTAGTTCATTAGCGAGAGAAAGCAGTGAGGGGCAGTAGAACTCCCTGTGCTGCCCTGCCCGGCCTCTCGGAGGGTGCTCGGAGACTCCCTCCTTTACTGCTCACTTTCCTCTTGGCCAAGGATGGGGAGAACCAGGAAGTGGGTCCTTCGAAGGCACTGTGGGTCGGTCTTATTCCATGTTGCACACACAGTAGGGAACACATGCTCACACACAATACAAGCAGGGGTGCTCACACATGAACAGCTTCAAGCCTGCAGGAGGAGGCAGCCAGGGTGGGGCCTCTTTGCAGCCCCCTCCTCAGAATATACCCTTCTCCTTTCCCCTTTGTGCCTGTTCCCTTCCTTTTCGCTTCCCCCCATCTCTCCTTTCTTTCCTCAGAATCCCCCCAAATTCTCAGAGCTGGCAGAAATGCAAAAGTCCCTCTTACACTATCTGATCAGTGGCTCTCTAGCCTTTGCTTGAAGCCCTCCAGTGTCAGGGCCTCCCTCTCTCAGCAGCTGGCTCATCTCACTCTGGGGGCTTCTACTGCCATCCCTTCTCTTCACCTTTTCTTCTTCCTTTCCCCTTTCTCCTTTCTCCCTTTCTCCTTCTCCTCTCCTCCTCATTCTCTCATTCTCTCATCCTCTCAGTTCTCTTCTCTCTCCTTTCTCAGGTCAGGAAGAGGTTTGGCAACTCTTTGGTCTAGTGAGTGCTGGGCTGAGGGAGGGAGGTGCTCCTAAGCCCTTTATGTAAACATGAGTTATACCAAGAAAGAGTCTCGGGAGGGAGTTGGCTGAGGGGGAGCCTGCAGCTCCAGGAAGCCGGCTTTGTTTGCAGAGTCTAGGCTAGGTCCCAGACTTTCATTTCTGTGATCTGTCGGTCATTCTGAGCATCCATGGCAAGGACACAAGGGTGATTTCAAGACCCGAAGGGAGGGAGAAGCTAGCCATGGTGGCTTACCCAGTGATTGCCTCATTCTGAGCCATTTGAAACTCCTCCCTGCTCTTGTTTGAAGTGGGTCATTGCAGCACCTCCTTGCCATTGGCCCTGCTGTGGCATCCTTCACACTACTGGATCTCCAGAGACTGAGTCCTGCTGGACCAAATCCACTCATCCTTGAGCCCCGGTTCTGGCTCCCATGCCATGAATTCATGGGCTGAAACCCTCTCACAAGCCTCCTCCCCCGAGGCAGCCAGTCAGCCAACATTTGTAAGCACCACCTGTGTGCGGGCACCAGGGACATAAAGAAAGGCGGAAGCAGGGTCCCTCAGAACCCACAAGCTCTAGATCCCTGAGGAAGGGAAGGCTCTAGCACTGAGCATGGAACAAGCTCTAGATCCCTGAGGAAGGGAAGGCTCTAGCACTGAGCATGGAACAAGTTCTAGATCCCTGAGGAAGGGAAGGCTCTAGCCCTGAGCATCGCCTTCTATCTACCCTGACCGCTTCCCGGCCATCTGTTCCTGCCAGGAAGGCTGGAGGGCTGCACAAAGGTGCAAAGCAGCCAGGGCTCCTCATGCCAGGTTCCCTCTAGAGAGCTACAGGAGCATCTTGGGCAAGGGAAAGATGCATTGTAGTGGAGGGGGGAGTCACGTGGTCTGAGTGGAGCGGGGAGTCACGTGGAGTCACGTGGTCTTTCGCCTCTCCAGCCTTCTCTGCAGGCACTGGCCCTGGTGCAGGGAGCTGTCCAGCTTGCCAAGCCAGTGCTGGGACTGTCACAGCTGCGGCTCTTCCTTAGTGGCTCATGCAGTCTGCTGCCTGACTGCTCTTGGCCATTAGATAGACTTCCACCGGGATGGGTTGAGCCCTACACTTGTGGAGCCCCCCCCCTCCCCAAATTCCCTTCTATCACCTCCAGCCCTTCAGACCTCAGAGACCTAGAGGTCGCCGTGTTCACACTGAAAAATCACTTTGGGGCTCCTCTGCTGGAGCTTCTCCTCCTGGACTCTTTTCTGTGCTCCCTCCCTCCCACTCTAAGGGGGCTCTGGTCAGGAGTCCAGGGCTCCAGGCTCGTGGGACCAGACCTAGAGGCATCCATTGCAAATGGGACATTGTTTATTAACTCACTCTTCTGTAACATTCTTCTCTAAAATATAATGTTTTCTGGGAGCAGATTTCTTGTGGAGTTTCTGGAGGCAGCCTTAGTTTCAGTTCTGAGCAATAATCACCTCAAATTCAGCCAGGAGTTAAAGTCCAGTCCTTTATTGTCTCTTTCCAAGTCTTGTCTCCTTCCTTGGGCCCAGTTAGCCTTCTTAGAGGCCCCTCTCTCTCCTTGGCTCTTGCCCCCTAGTCCTTTGCCTCTGCCAGCTTCAGCCTCTCGTCCTCCCAAAGCCTCCAGCCAGCACAAAGGTGAATCAGACCCCGCCTCCGAGAGTGGGCTTGTGGGTCCGGCCCTGAGAGCTTCTTGCTTATATGCTGTGCACTGAGTACACACCAATCATTACATCACTAGGAAACCATTATTTGTTGTGGGATTAAATCGATGCTAAACTAGATTTAATTATTGTCTCCTCAATTCCACATAGTGCCTTGTTTCAAGTTCTGGCCCACACCACATCTCCTTGTAGGATTAAATCAATCACACTGAACCAAGCTTAATTAGATAACTTGTCTCTATCCATTCCACTGTCTCAGCACCTTGTAAGAATCCTAACACTCTTCCATGACAGATTTTTCATTAAGAACTATTGGCCCCCCCAATATGGCAGGCAGTCTAATGGGAGCAAGCACCTCTGGCAGACAGGAAGGAGGAGGCGGCCCGGGTGGTGGTAAGGGGAGAAATGCGTGAGTATTAGTCATTAGTCGTCCCGTTCCTGACAGGAGCTGTGGGATGTTGATCTGCACCCCCTGACTCCTGCCCCTCCCTCTTACACAATCTCAGCCCCCAGAGAAAAACAGTGGTGAATGAGGGGGTGAGCATCTTCCCAGGGACTGGTGGGAATCTGATACCTGGCGCAGCCCCTGGGCTTTTATGGATGGTCCCCCGAAAGTGAAGTCTTCTCTGGACTACAGCCTGGGCAGGGTCCTGATGCTGGCCAGCAGCCTGCCACACTTGCCTAGGGCCCTGAGGAGGGCATGGCTGAGGTCTTGGGATAGATGGGGACAGCTCTAGGTTTCCAGTAGGTGAAAGAATACTCTGCTTTGGCTGGCCCCATCAGCTCTAAGCTCTCCTGTCCCCCCCGCCCTCCCACCTTCCACCACAAATCCGCAGGCTCCTGAGGGTCGCACCTGCCCCCTGGCTTTGGGGTCCCAAAGGAGAATAGTTTCCTTCAGCATTAAGCTGGGGCTCATCCAAATCCTTCCCAGTGCTTCTTGCTTTTTGCACTTATTTCCACAATCACCCTCAGAGGTCCAACTAACTGGATCTCCCATCCCTCCCCCAAAGGCACACGTTGCCCCGTGGGGAAAGTCCTCCAAATTCAGTGATCGTGGGGCTTGTGCCGTATCTTCAGTGACCCTCTGCTGTCGGTGCTCAGCACATAGTAAGTGCTTAATCAGTGCTTCTTGATTTGAGCAAGAAGAAGGTTTTCCATTTGGGCAGACAGACAATTTGCTCTTGTTAATTTTTGCCTCATAAGCTTTCCTGTCACAGTCTTTTGGGTTCCTGACATTCTGACCTGACTGTTGTTTGCAGTTTCAAGGAGTTTGCCTCTTATGTCTTTAACCAGGTCATTGACAAAACGTAAAGCAACAGCCCCACGTATTGGGGAACAGGTCCCCACGGCGCTCCCCGGAGACCTCAGCAGCCCACCCCCCGCACTCCACGGCCCTCTCTGGCTTTGGAACTTGGGAGCCAGCGTCACGATTCAAGTCGTCTCTCTTCATCCTGCCTGCGAGAGGCTAGCATGAGGCTCTCTGTCAGATGCTTTGCCAAAATCTAGGCGAACTATTTTTAAAGCCTCGCCCTGGATCTCCTAGTCTAGTAACCCCATCCAAAAAGGAAACGGGGTTACTCGGTGCGACCTGTTCTTCCTTTCCTAACTTTCCTCTTGTGATAGATTTGGAATCAAAGCCTAGTTCGCCAGTTGAGGGAGTAAATCAACTTAATTCTGCTGACTGCTGGGACAAGTGGGGACATCGCCCTTCTCCGTGGCTAGGTGCCCTCTCTGGTTCTGGCTCTCCCAGGTGGCATTGATATGGCCCCCAAATCTTCCTGGGACCAGACCCGAGGGCTCCTTCCGGACAGCCAGGCGTCCCCTCTCTTCACCTTACTTCTGGCTGCCATCTCTTTTTTGTCACGTGTTCTCAGATCCTAGTCAGTCACTTTGGCAGGGAGGCAATCTTTGAACATGCATACGGTCTCTTGGTAGTAATCGACACCCTCCATCACAAGGAGAACTTCTCCTTTCTCTCTCTTTCCCTCTTCTCCCTGCCCTTCTCCCTCCCCGACCCTGTCCTTTCTTTTCCCTGCCCTCCCCTCCCCCTTTCCCTCTCCCTCTTCCTTTTCTTCTTCCTCCCCCTCTCCTTCCCTTCCCCTTCTTTCTCTCCCTCTCCTTTCTACCCCCTCCCTCTGCTCCCCATTTTCACATCTCAGACCCAGCCTGACCCTTTGAGGGGGAAGATCAGCTTGTTCACTGTAAGCTGTATTTTAGTTGGTAATATTTGTAGGGACCTTCTGGTGCAAAACCCTCCCTCCACCAGCCTGGAAGTATGATCAGGGCTTTGTCACGCAGTTCTCATCTTCCTAGTGTGATGCTTTCCAAAGCCTTATTAGATGGGATTTTATTGCATCCCCTGCCCCCCAAACAATCTCCAATGATTTTGTGAAAGTCGGTGGAAATGTTGGGCCCGTGTGCAGACACTCGCTCACCAAGCAGCTTGTCAGGATCGCTTCTGTTCTGTAAGGAAGAGAAAGCAGTGACGGAAACGCTCCCAGAGACCTCCACCTGGCAGGCTCTGCTGCGCTTGTCAGTAATTACTGAACTCCCTGGGGCTCCGCTGGATGGCTGCGGAACCCAGATCTCAGGCAAAGCCAGGATGGAAATCTCAAGAGGGATGTCAGAAATAGCATGGGGTTGAGCCCAGAACCCTAGTAATGAGCCCAGGAGGAGCCCGCAGCCTCCCGGATGACTGTCTGCAGGGCGAGAAGCAGAGGGCTGCATTGTGGGCTCAGCGGGCTGGAGCTTCTCTGAGGGGGTGTGGACCCCGGACTACCCTGTCTTCCCCCTGGGGAAGAGGCTCTGGAGCACGGAGGGGAGGCCCACATGCAGCCGCAGCCTGCCAGACCACTCCCGAGGCTGACCGGCCACACTGGCCTCCGCCCCCCCTGCTGCAAGGACCTGCCGTCACGGGGGCTTCTTAACCAGCAAGAGCACTGGGTATTTCCCTGGAACCGGCATTTTGTGGTGGGCATGCATTGTGACGCACAGCCCCGCTCCTCGAGCCGCGACTGCCAGAGGTAATTCTCGTCTGCCAGGGTCCCAAGGCCCTTCACCACCTGATCTCTGGACTTTCGTTAGCTTGGCCACGTTGTGCCTGGGACACAGAGCCCGGAGGTGACCAGGACGTCCGGATGTAGGGTCTTACTAGAGATCTGAGGTCCCATCAGAGACCCAACTACCCCCTTCTTGTCCCTGGACATGACACCTCCCAGAAGGAACTGGACTTGTTCTGTGGGATCCCAGGAGTCAGAACCAGGCTTTTTCAGTGGGTCAGCAAGACCGCTCTTGGCCCAGCCCCATGCAGCTGCCCCCCCTGCAGGCTCTTCTCCCCTCTGCAGGCTCCTGTCCCAGCCAGCCCCAGGTCCACGTGGCCCTCCCTGAGCCGGGAGTCTGGTTTTCTCTTGGGTGAGAGAAGACCCGGTGGTCGTGGCTGTGACTAGTAACAGGTCCCTGTGCAGGCTCCTCCATCCTCCCAGCCATCCTTGCTCTCACCCACCCCTGGGACCACAATCTCCAGCCTCTCATACACATCCTCTGCTACAAATTTCCAGGGCTCCAAGGACACCCATCCAGAGACCCAGTTTCCACGTGTCTTTCCCCCTCGCAGCTCCTCTGCAGAAGCCCAGGGCCTGGTTCTCTCATAGCATTTGCTGTGACCACCCATCTTTGGGGTGCAGCCTGATTCCTGTTAGAGAAGCCCCACAGCGGCTCCAGGAGCCACTTCTGGGGCTTAGCAGCAGCAGGGTCTCTCGGGCTCTGGGGCCCAGCCTCGGGGGCCCAGTAACTGCAGGGTCTCAGCTTGGGCTCTGGGGCTCAGTAACTGCAGGGTCTCAGCTCGGGCTCTGGGGCCCAGCTTCTGGGGCTCAGCAGCCGCTGCAGGATCTGGGCCCAGCCTCTGGGGGCTCAGTAACTGCAGGGTCTCAGCTCAACCTCTGGGGCTCAGCTTTTGGGGCTCAGCCTCGGCCTGATCCTTTCCTTCTAACTCTTCCGGGCTCAAGCCCAACCGGATCTGGGCCAGCACAGGCTACACCCGCCCCTCCAGCACTGGCGGCTCCCTCCGGTGCCCCCAGGCCCCCAGGAGCCAGACTCATTTGCTTCCCTGCTTCTCTCCCAGTCAGCCTCATCCCAGCTCCTAATTCCCTTCCCAGACAAGTGTGAGAAGTGTCAGGTCGAGCCTGCTGGCAGCTGGAAGGCTTCCTCCTGCCACAGGCATGGGGGGGGGCTCTTGGGCTTGGTTTTCCCCTCCTGGATCTCTGCTGGCCCCCTCCCAGAAGTCCCCCGGGTCAGGCCGTGGAAGGCTCCTTGCCTCTGGGGCACTTCCTCAGGCCGGGCCTCCACATAGGGGCCCGTGATGGCCTGGTATCCCAGGGTGGCCGCTGCTTCCCTGCCCCCCACCTCTCCTGGTTCCATGGCAACGGCTTACCTCATCCCTGCTTTGGGGCTGGCTACAGAAAGACTCAGTCTCTGCATCCTGGGGCACCGTGTCCGGTTCTCCCCCTGACCAGACCCCACCACTCTGCCCTCGGCCTTTGCTCCCTGCCCCCGGGCAGTAAAAAGACCCAGATAAGGGGCACGCTCCCAGGAGAAGGCCCTCTCGTCCCCTTGCCTCCCTCCCTCCCTGAGCTGACTCAAGAAGCCCTGGGCCTTACTTTGGCCAGAATGAGGTTTCTTTGGCGGGCAGCAGGGGCTCCAGCTCCGGGCCAGGAGCTCTGGGAGGGGCAGTGCTCGTCTCTGCTGCCCCCAAGGAGCACCCCCAGACATGGACCTGGGGGGGGACTCTGCTTCAGGGGCAGGGCTTCGGACCTGTGCTCACCTCTGCTCTGCTCTGCCCCTGGGGATGGACTTTCAGAAGGGGAGGGGGTGGGCTCTGGGGCATGAGCTGGGGGGGGGGTTGTCCTTGCCTCTGCTGCCCCCAAGCTGCCAGAGTGGGTGGAAGGGCCCAGGGGCCTGTGCTCCTGTACCCTGCCAGGACTCCAAGGCCTGGCCCTGAGGACCAGCTGCCCTGGTTTTTTTTTTTTTTTTTAAATAATAACTTTTTATTGACAGAACCCATGCCAGGGTAATTTTTTTTTTACATTATCCCTTGCATTCACTTCTGTTCCGACTTTTCCCCTCCCTCCACCCCCTCCCCCAGATGGCAGGCAGTCCTATATATGTTAAATATGTCACAGTATATCCTAGATACAATTTATGTGTGCAGAACCGAACAGTTCTCTTGTTGCTCAGGGAGAATTGGATTCAGAAGGTAGAAATAACCCGGGAAGAAAGACAAAAATGCAAGCAATTTACATTCATTTCCCAGTGTTCTTTCTTTGGATGTAGCTGCTTCTGTCCCTCATTGATCAATTGAAACTGAATTAGGTCTCTTTGTCAAAGAAATCCACTTCCATCAGAATCCATCCTCATACAGTATCATTATTGAGGTATATAATGATCTCCTGGTTCTGCTCATTTCACTCAGCATCAGTTCGTGTAATTCTCTCCAGGCCTTTCTGAAATCATCCTGTTGGTCGTTTCTTACAGAACAATAATATTCCATAACATTCATATACCACAATTTACCCAACCATTCTCCAGTTGATGGGCATCCATTCCTTTTCCAGTTTCTGGCCACTTCAAACAGGGCTGCCACAAACATTTTGGCACATACAGGTCCCTTTCCCTTCTTTAGTATCTCCTTGGGGTATAAGCCCAGTAGAAACACTGCTGGGTCAAAGGGGATGCACAGTTCAATAACTTTTTCGGCATAATTCCAGATTGCTCTTCAGAATGGGTGGATTCGTTCACAATTCCACCAACAAGGCATCGTTGTCCCAGTTTTCCCGTATCCTCTCGAGCATTCATGGTTATTTTTTCCTGTTATTTTACCAGCTGCCCTGTTAAAAGGCTTGGCCCTGAAGGCCCCCCCCCGTCTGCCCCTCATCAACCTTTCCCGCCTCAGGTTGCCCCCTGCTCCATTCTCAGGAGCTGCTCTCCCCGCCCCAGAGCCTGCTCTCGCTGCCCCTGCCCCCCATGTCCCTCCCCTCTGTCCCTCTTTAAAAGGACTTGGTGACTATTACCAGGGCATGGGGGGGCGTCCTCCCCATTCTCCCAGGGTAGGAAATTCCCTTTTTGCCTCTGCATCCCCACGGGCTCGCACGAAGCCTGGCCACTGTGGGCACCCTTAAATGGCCAATGGCTTCAAAGGTAAAGGGCCGGCCCACTAGCTCCTCAGACTTTGGGGTACAGAGATGGGAGAGCCGAGCCAGGGGGGAGAGTTGGGCTTCCCAGTGGCCTCGGAGGCTGCGATGTCCAGCAGGGCCCATGCTGGGGATTAGGCCTCCATCTTGTCCTGACTGAGCAGCTTTTCTGAGAACAGGCCCCCTGATGGAGAGGAGCCTGAGATGGGGGAGATTGGGGTGAGGGAAGGGAGGGGATCCCATTGGTCTCAGGACCTGCCATCTTCGGGTACAGAAAAGACCAGGCCAAAGTCCTCATGTGGCTCCCTTTGTGTCCTCCCACAGGAGATCCAGGCTCTGGCCTCTGCACATCCAGCATCCTTCAGGAAAAACAGCGTGAGTGAAGCTTTGCTCCCTTTGGAGGCTCGCCTGTGGATGCTGCTGTTCCCTGGATATTCTCCCCCTGGTCACAGGAGTGGCCTGGCCCTGGCTAGGGTTTCTTGGGAGCTGGGGTGCAGGGGTCCCCTCAGACTCGGGAGCTCAGAGGCTGAGAGCTGGCAGGGGCCCTGGCGTTAGAGAAGGGAGAGCCAGGGAAAGAAGGACTGTGAGGGCTGCGATGTCTGCCGGGATCCCAGCGTCCCAGATGTCTGGGCCCAGGGGTCTGGACCTGGCTCAGCTCTGGGATCCCCAGAATGAGGCTGTCCTGTGGCTAGAAGCCAGGGAGTAGTCAGGGAGAAGGACCCCCCCCACCCTGGCTCCTGGAGCTGAGAGCTCTTGCTTGTCCTGACCCCTCGGCTTCCCACAGAAAGGTTCTCTGGGTCCTGCCCATGTCCTTCCAGCACCAACAGGCATCACGTATCCCTGATCAAAGGAAGGTCCAGGAAGGAGGCAGCTCAGGACTCCTGGCTACAGTGTGGGCTAGCTGGACTCCTGGCTACAGTGCGGGCTAGCCGGGCTCCTGGCTACAATGTGGGCTAGCTGGGTTCTTGGCCATGGCATGGGTTATCCTGGGCTCCTGGCTGCAGTGTGGGCTAGCTGGACTCCTGGCTACAGTGTGGGTTAGCTGGGTTCCTGGACATGGCATGCCTGGACAAAGCCCAGGCTCCTGGCTACAGTATGGGCTGGGCTGGGCTCTGAACAGAGAGGCTCACCATCCCAGCAAGCCACTAGGCTCAAGGGGGATCAAAGCCCTTTGATCCAATCATAAGAGAGAGACAGGGACGATGAGAGAAGTGGAGAGACCTCGGAGGGAACCTGGCTGGGAGGGAAGAATGAAACCCAAAGCCAAACTGGGCTGGGAAGGCGAGCAGAGGCCCCCTCTGGGCACCCCGAGCTGTTGCCACAGATCAGGGCTCTCCAAGGCCTGGAGACCACTTGCCAAGGACATTGTAGGCAGGCCCAGGCTGGACGCAGAGTTACCAAGCCTAGGCCGGTCCAGAAGTCAGGAGGAATCAGCCTCGGCAGCCTGGTGCCCTCGGTGGGGCCCTTGCCCACCCCCATCCCTCCTGGGCCAGCGTTGATGAGTTCCCCTGACAAACTCTGGGGAACCAGGACTCCTGGTGCCCCCGGGGGTGGGAGGGCTCAGGCAGAATCACCCCCATATACCCATGCGTTTATGGATACTCACCCATGTATGGCCACTCACAACACCCACACACTCACACACTCACACACACACACTCTCTCAAACACACACTCTGTACGCACACACACATAGACACAAAGCCAGACACAGATACAGAGTGCATGGCGTTGGGAGCGCTGACAGACAGGTGCACAAATCTGATCAGACACATTTCCCTCCGATAGAGCCGCCCATGGTCCCTTCTGCTCCCTCTCAGCCCCAGCCTGGCCTTGGGTTTCTGTACGGCCCCTCTCCCCTGAGGGAGTTTCCCTGTAGTCTCTCTATGTCTCTGTCTCTCTCTCCCTTTCTCTCCTCTCCCTCGCTTTCTCCTTCCCTCTCCTTCTCCTGCCACTTTTTTTCCCCGGGGACGCCTCTTTTCCCAATTTTGCCCCCGTTTTGCTCACCCTTTTCCCCTATCCTTCCTTTCTTTTGTCTCTGTTCATCCCCCCCCTCCCTCCTCTTTTCCCCTTCCCCCCCTTTCCCAAAGTACTTCTGCGGGGACTGCCTCAAATCTTCACCTTTTTTCCTCTCCGCCACCCTCCTTCTCACCCCAGCGCTTTGTTTTGCCCTCTCCCTTTTTTCTCCATTCTTTTTTCTCTCTCCCCTCCCTCTCTTTCCCCTTTCCTCTCCCTCTCCTTCTGTCCCTTTCCCTCAGGGGATCTGCCTCTGTTTCTTCATTTCTGTTTTATTCTATCTCTCTCTCTGTCTCTTTATCCCTGTCTGCCTCTGTCTATCTCTATGTCTCAGTCTCTTTTTCTCTCTCCCCTCCCTCTCTTTCCCCTTTCCTCTCCCTCTCCTTCTGTCCCTTTCCCTCAGGGGGTCTGCCTCTGTTTCTTCATTTCTCTTTTATTCTATCTCTCTCTCTGTCTCTCTATCCCTGTCTGTCTCTGTCTCTGTCTCAGTCTCTTTTTCTCTCTCCCCTCCCTCTCTTTCCCCTTTCCTCTCCCTCTCCTTCTGTCCCTTTCCCTCAGGGGGTCTGCCTCTGTTTCTTCATTTCTCTTTTATTCTATCTCTCTCTCTGTCTCTCTATCCCTGTCTGTCTCTGTCTCTGTCTCAGTCTCTTTTTCTCTCTCCCCTCCCTCTCTTTCCCCTTTCCTCTCCCTCTCCTTCTGTCCCTTTCCCTCAGGGGATCGCCTCTTTTCCTTTTTTCTTTTTCTTCTCTCTCTTGTCTCTTTATCCCCTTCTGCTTGTTTCCTATGGTTTTGTCTCTTTTCCCTTATCTTTTTTCTTCCATCCTTTTTCTTTCCTCCCTTTTTTTTCCTCTTTTTCTGTTTTTTTCCTCTCTCCTCTTTCTTCATTTCTCTTTTTCTTCTTCTCTTGTCTCTCTTTGTCCTTCTGTCTTTGCCTGTCTCGTCTCTTTTCTCTCCCTCCCTCTCTTTCCCTTTCCTTCCCTCTCCTTCTGTTTTCCCCCTCAGGGTCTGCCTCTGTTTCTTCATTTCTGTTTTATTCTATCTCTCTCTCTGTCTCTTTATCCCTGTCTGCCTCTGTCTATCTCTATGTCTGTCTTTTGCTTTTGTCCTCTCTTCTTTGTTTCTTCTCGTCTCTTTTCTCTCCTCCTTTTCCCTTTCCTTTTCTTTCCCCCCAGGATCTGTTTTTTCTTCATTTTTTTTTTCCCTCCTTGTCTTTATCCCTTTGTTCTTCTTTCTATCCTTTTTCTTCCCCCCTCTTTTCCCTTTTCTCCCTTTTTCCCTTTCCCTAGGGGGCCTTGTTTCTTATTTCTGTTTTAAAATTTTTTTCCTTTTTTTCTTTATCCCTGTCTGTCTTGCCGTTATCTTTTTCTCTCCCTCCCTTTTTTCCTTCCCTCCCCCTTCTGTCCCCCTCGGGGGTCTGCCTCTGTTTTTCTTTCTCTTTTTTTTCTCTTTTTTATCCCGTTGCTCTGTCCGTTCCGTTTTTCCTCTCCCTCCCTTTTTCCCCTTTCCTCTCCCTCTCCTTCTGTCCCTTTCCCTCAGGGGGTCTGCCTCTGTTTCTTCATTTTTTTTTTTTCTTGTCTCTCCTTGTTCTCTTCCTGTCGTCTGTTCGTCTCGTTCCTTTCTCCCTCCTCTTTTCCTTCCTTCCCTCCTTTGCCTTTCCCTCCGGGGTCTGCCTCTGTTTTCTTCACCTTTTTTCCTTTTTTTGTTTTATCCCTGTCTGTTTTCGTTAGTCTCTTTTCTCTTTCCCTCTTTTCCCCTTTCCTCTCCCTCTCCTTTTTCCCTTTCCCTCAGGGTCTGCCTCTGCTTACTGACATCCGCTCTTTTTCCTTCCCCCTTTGTTGCCTTCTTGTCTCTTCTTTTTTCTCTCCCCCTCTCTTTCCCCCT
The DNA here is from genome assembly GCF_902635505.1 of Sarcophilus harrisii. NCBI lineage: Eukaryota > Metazoa > Chordata > Mammalia > Dasyuromorphia > Dasyuridae > Sarcophilus > Sarcophilus harrisii. The sequence goes on along the minus strand of NC_045428.1, from coordinate 579,742 downwards.
CCTCTCCTTCTGTCCCTTTCCCTCGGGGTCTCCTCTGTTTTTCTCTCTTTTATTCTATCTCTCTCTCTGTCTCTCTATCCCTGTCTGTCTCTGTCTCTGTCTCAGTCTCTTTTTCTCTCTCCCCTCCCTCTCTTTCCCCTTTCCTCTCCCTCTCCTTCTGTCCCTTTCCCTCAGGGGTCTCTTCCTCTGTTTTCATTTCTGTTTTATTCTATTCTTTTTCCCTTCCTTTGTTTCTTGCGTCCCTCTTTTCCTCCCTCCCTCTCTTTTTCCCTTTTCCTTCTGTCCTTTCCTGGAATTGCCCCATTTCTCTTTTATTCATCTCCTCTTCTTCTTCCCTGGGTCTTGCTCTTCTAGCCTCTTTTTTCTTCCCTCCCTCTCTTTTTTTTCCCTCTCCTTCTTTCCCTTTCCCTCGGGGGTCGCCTCTGTTTCTTCACATTCTTCTCTCTTTTTTTGCTTTTCCTGTCTGTCTCTGTCTCGGTCTTTTTTCCTCTCCCTTTCCCTTCCTCTCCCTCCTTCTGTCCCTTTCCCTCAGGGGGTCTGCCTCTGTTTCTTCATTTCTGTTTTATTCTATCTCTCTGTCTCTCTCTCTCTCTGTCTCTCTATCCCTGTCTGTCTCTGTCTCTGTCTCAGTCTCTTTTTCTCTCTCCCCTCCCTCTCTTTCCCCTTCCCTCTCCCTCTCCTTCTGTCCCTTTCCCTCAGGGGGTCTGCCTCTGTTTCCCCATTTCCCTCTCCATCCGTCCCCGGCTGGGCAGAGGAGGCCGGGGAGCCCCCAGGGTGCGTCGGGACGTCTTTGGGGTTCCTGATTGACACCATAGAGCAGTGGGAGCGCATTTGTCCTGAGGGACCAGGTCCGGGGGGGCGGTGAGGAGTGGGGAACGGGGGGAGGAGCCGGGATTTCCCCGCAGCCCCGCCCAGCGCGCGTGGGCCCTGTGAATGACCCCGTGGCGCGGCCGCCAGTGTCGGCTTTACAGCCTCCCTCTCGCGTGGGGCCCTAGCTGCCCCCTCCCCCTCCCCGCCCCGTGCTGCGGCCGTGGCAACACGGGGCCTCGATTTCCCATAAAAGCGTATTCTACCCGGTGAATTCATAGCAATTCATTGAATTGAGCCCCAGAATCAAGGTGGGGGTGGGGAATGACAGCGTTTGCGGCTTCCTCGCGTCTCCCCCACGCATGACGTCGAATCCCGGAGCGGCTTCCCCTCTACTCTCTCCCCATACAGCCTCGTCCCATGGGAGGTAACGCCTGCCTTAAAGCCCGGGCTTCAGAGACTAAGAGATGAGGAGGGGGGGGAATAACCGGGCCCAGTCAGTGGGGGGCGGGGGGGGAGCGGGACCGGCCTGGAAGGGGGGCTGGAGCTGCCCGGGGAGGGGTCCCTCTCACCCGAAAGGCCCCTGTAGGGTCCGGAAGCAGCGGAGGGAGAGGCTCAGACTTGGGAGCTGGTTTTGGCGAGTGGGAGAGGATGGGTTGGGGCTTGGGGGGCTGGAGGGGGGCGGGGTGCAGCCGGGCCGGAGCTAGATGGAAGGGTCGGAAGGGACAGGAGCGCGCTCCCTGAGGCAGGGGCCAGAAAAGATGCTGCTTTTCGGGGCAAAGGAGAGGGGAGGGGCGCGGAGGGGAAAGGAATAAGCTCTTAGGGAACAGTGCCCCCGGCGCTGGGCAAAGCCCCTTGTAACAAACCGCGGAGGCGGTGCTGCTGTTTCCCCAGGTTACGGATGACACGATGTCAGGTGACTTACTGAAGGTCGCTATGCTAGGAAGGGTCTCAGGCCGCGCTGGAATCTGGATCTTCCTGACTTGGGCCGCAGTGGTCTAACCACTGACCCCGCCTGTGGCTCCCAGGAGGCTGTGAGCCCAAGTGACCAACAGGCGGCCACAGAGAGCCTGGGGGGGGGGGGTGTGAGTGTGTGCGTGTGTGTGTGAGTGTGTGTGTGAATAAGTGTGAATGAGTGTGTGTGAGACAATTAATGGGGGGGGGAGGGGGAGGGCTTGGAGAGAGCCTGGGATTGCATTTGAAAGTGGGGAGAGTCTGAGGGGGCGATTAGCCCAAGATTGGCGAGGGGCACTGGGAGATGGGGATGCATGGTGGGAGGGGGGGACAATTAACCCCAGGGAGGTGGGGCGGGGTCCGAGCAGACAGAGCAAGACAGCCCTCCCACCCTGCGGACAGGGGACTGAGTCGGGGCAGGGGCCTCTGCCCTGCAGGGGGAGCCGGCTCTCTCCCCTCTCCTGCTCCCCTTCTGCCCGCCCCTGTGATGCTCTGGTAATTAGGGGAATGGTAGACACAATTTGTGCTTCCCAAGGCTGTGATTAAAATGGGCAAAAATAGCCCTTCTTGCAGCTGGAGGGGGTGGGGCGGGGTGTCACCCGGCAGCGGCGGCGGCTGCTGCTCCTAGAGGCTCTGGGTGCTGGGGAGTGGACCCCGCTGTGTGGGAGGTCGCAGCCCAGATCCCACCGCGGGCGCTTCCTGGCCCTACCATGAGCACCTTTGTAACACAGCGAGCGAGAGGCTGTCCCGGGCAGGGACAGAAGCTCTGACTCTTTGGGGGCCCCGGGCCCCGTTCTTGCATCTAGCCCGGTGCCCACCTTGCACAACTGGCAAGCTGCCTCTGGAGTCATGCTGGGAATAGAGTTGGGGCTTGTCCCAAGCCCTGGTCTGGGGCCTCCTGCCCCTCAGCCAGATGCCTCCTTATGGTCTGCCCAGAGAGGAGCTTGGCCACGTCCTGCCAGCGGGAGCTTGGCCAGGGAGGAGTCTTGGGCACGAGACTCCCAGCCCTGTCTTGTGGGATGCCAGGGTCTCAGGGCCCCCAGTCACCTCCCACCCTGATGAGGCGCGGGGAAAACCAGCTAGTCTGTGGCTGGGGGTCCGTGCCTCGGCACCGAGGGCCGGGAGAACAACAGTGGTGAGGATGATGGACAACAGGCTTCCCTTTCTAGCTTCCATCTAGACTCTTGGGCATAGTCCTGAGTGCTCCTGCCACCTCTGTGGGGCTCCCAGGGTCCCGTGGGGCAGGACTGGGGAGTAGTTGTGCCCTTAGCAGGTACTCAATGAAAGTCTGGTGCAATTGGAGCAGGGGTGGGATGGAGAAGTCTGCCCAAGATGCTGTGGCCAGCACCCCGGGGAGGGGGCCAGGCGGCATACAGGGGAGGGGGCCAGGCAGCACCCCAGGGAAGGGGCTGGCCAGCACACCAGGAAGGGAGCCACTGCGACGTCTCTGACAGTGGGGGCACCTCAGGAAAGCCCCCCTATCCCGCCACCTCACAGAAGGCTGGCCCTGCTGGCTTCCTCCAAGAATGGCGGGTGACTCTGCCAATGCCGTGGTCTGCCTTGCCGGACTCTGGGCTGAGATGGGAGGCTGCCTCTGCATAGAGACCTGGATTTGAGCCCCAGCTAGCATCTGGGCGGCAGTGGCCACACTCTGGGTCTCAAGCCCCATGCCTCCCTTAACAATTAAGAGCTTTTGTTGAGGCATCTCAGAACTATTACAAAAGGGGGTTTGGCTCTGGGGACCCCCAGGAGTCCATGAGCCCCGCTTTGAGAACCACCGAGCGAGGGGATGGAGTCACAGAGAGCCCAGGCTCCCTGGCGGGGAGTTCCCTCTGGGGTTGGCGGAAGGCACACGGACGGGAGCCCTGCGGGCAGAACCCAGGTGCAGGTGCAAGCACTGACAAACCCCCTGCTTGTTCCTCTCTTCCCCACAGGAGAACTGTACCGAGTCTCTTTGAGAAGACAGAAATTTCCAGCCCAAGGCAGCATCGAGATCCATGAAGATGCCGAGGTGGGTGGTCCCGCAGGTCCCTGCATGATGCCAGCAGATGCTAGAGCAGAGGGAGGCCTGGCTGGGGCAGGGGCCTATTGGGGGGCCAGCCAAGCTGTCCCGAGCCCAGCTGGCTTCCCTGGCTCCAGCCCTGCTGCCCGGAGGGGTGGGAGGGGGGGCGGTGTCAGGTCCCAGGTGCAGAAGGGCCTCTTCCCTTGGCAAAGACCCTTGGATGCCGGCTATGGAGCCTATAGACCAAGGATCCTCAAACTACGGCCCGCCGGCCAGATGTGGCAGCTGAGGATGATTATCCCCCTCACCCAGGACTATGAAGTTTATTTAAAGGCCCACAAAACATAGTTTCTGATTTTACTCTAGTCTGGCCCTCCAACAGTCTGAGGGACAGTGAACTGGCCCCCTATTTAAAAAGTTTGAGGACCCCTGCTATAGACCATTCTAGAGGCACCTGAGGGCAGGGGAGGGGCCCTGTAGCTCTGCTCACAGAGATTCTCAGCACATGCCGGAGGTGGGCTGTGCCTATGACCCCCATTTGTACAAACCTCAGCCCCAAAGGAGAAAGAGCCAGGCTTGAGCGCCCCTGGGCCTGCACTCTGGGGTGATTCTTCTGGTGATTGAATGGAGGAGCAACTGGAGGCAGGGGGACGGCGGTGAGGGCTGGCTCCGGCCTAAAGGGGTACAAGGGGACAGTGAGCTCTGTTTGTCCCTATTTGGTCCAAAGAGCCAGAGGACCATGACGGGGGGTGTTCAGCAGCCAGCTGATGGGGAGGAGCTGGAGTGGGAAAAGAATGGGTAAGGGGGGGGAGTGAAAAAAAAAGACTGACGAGACAGAAAGAACTGGAAGGGAAACTGGAAGAAAAAGAAGGGAGGGGATTAAAAAGAAAAAAGGGGGGGAGAAAGAAAGGAAAGAAGGAAAAGATAAAGGAAAAAAACTGGACAAGAAAGAAGAAAGGGATGGGAAAAGAAAGAATAAGAAAGAAAATAAAAAAAGGGGAAAGAAAAGGGGGAAATGGCAAGAAAAACAAGACAAGGAAACTAGAGAAGAAAAAAATAAGGGAACGGGAAAGGGATAAGGAAGGAAAGAACTGGGAAAAAGGGAAAGACTGGAACAAAGGACTGGAAGGACAAAAAAATGGACAAAGGAACGGAAAAAAGAAAACTGGGGCAAAAAGGAGGGAAACAAAAGGGAATCGAACGGGGTTTGGGAAAAAAATAAGAAAAAGGGTTTAAAAAAGGGACTCAAAAGGGATCGGGGGGGCTTTGGGAAAGGAAAGGGCAAAGAAAAGGGGTTTGGCCAGAACAAAGAGGGGTGGACAAGAAAAAAAAGGGGTGGAAAACAAAAAAAGGAAGGGGGTGAAAGAACCAAAGAAGGGAACAAGCAAAGAAGAGGGGCTGGACAAGGCAGAAAAAGAAGGGGAAGGGAATGGAAGAGATAAGAAAGGAAACAAGGGAGAGACAATCCAGAAACAGAAAAGAGGGATGGAGGAAGAATGGCAGGGGAAAGGGAGACAGAGCAAGAAGGGAGAAGGGGGGCCCGAAAAGGAAGCCCAGACCCCTTTCCTCCCTTTCCCCCCCTTTCCCCCTTTTCCCCCCCTCCTTTCCCCTTTTCCTTTTCCCTTTTTTTCCCCCTCCCTCCCCTTTTTTGCCCTTCCCCTTTTTCCGCCTTTTTCCCCCCTTTTCCCTTCCTTTCCCCTTTCCCCCCCCCCCCCTTTCCCCCCTTTTTCCCCCTTTCCCCTTTCCCCCCCCCCTTTTTCCCCTTTCCCTTTTCCCCATTTTTCCCTCTCCCCCCTTTCCCCTTCCTCCCCCTTCCCTTCCCCTTTCCCTCCCTTTCCCCTTTTGTCCCTCTCCCCCTCCTTTCCTTTCCCTCCTTCCCGTTGGTTGTTTCCTCCCAATCCTCCGTGTCGGGGCCCTGGGGCCCCCTCTGGCTTCTCGAGCGGGGGGGGGGGGGGCAGAGGGATGGACCACGTCTTGTCCCCTTCCTCACCTCCGCGCTCTCTCGCCCAGGGAGGCCCCCAGCAGCGGGCTTGCAGGACACACGTGCTCCTCTTGGTGCTGCACGGAGGCAACATCTTGGACACGGGCAGCGGGGACCCGGGTTGCAAGGCGGCCGATATCCACACCTTCAGCTCTGTGTTGGAGAAGGTGACCCGGGCCCACTTCCCCGCAGCTCTGGGCCGCGTCCTCACGCAGTTCGTGCCCTGCCCGGCCATCTGCTCCCAGGCCTTCTCCCTCATCTCCAAGTAAGTGGGCTTGATGTTGGGGCGCTGCCAGCCCGGCAGGGGCGTCCCCGGGCATGGGCCCGTCTGGCCTTGGGCGATCACGCAGCTTCCTCTGGGTCGCTGCCATCTTGGGCTGGGAGTGGGGGCAGGTGCTTTCACATGGGCGGGGGCTCTGGGACCCTCATGGCAGGAGGGCAGACCCTTGGTGGTCCCCGTGGGAGGGCGGGGCTCTTTGGGCTCACCTGCCCATTGGTGGAGTCATGTCCACAAGGTGTGGTCCAAGGGAAGTCATCTTTGAGGACGATAGGGTCAGCGTTCCCAACCTGGGACACTCCTAGAGGAGAGGGTGGTGAGTGGGAGGAGCCTGGTCAGTGGGAGGAGCCTGCCTGGTGGGAGGGGCATGTGCTCAGCGCCAGCAATGCCCAGAGAGAACTGGAAGGGAGGAAAGGGATCTGGAGCTGTTCTCCCTGGGGAGGATGGAGTCCTGCCCCAGGGGGTACTCAGCCATGTGCTGCCCAGGACAGAACTGGGGGGGTAGCTCTATGGGCGCCGTCAGTCATCCGTGGGACCCAGGAGATCTTCCGGAGGCTGCCCAGCAGGGCCCACCGCCAAGCCCCCATGTTAGTCTGGAGGACAAGGCTTGCATCCCCCCCAGCCAAGCCCAGGAGGTGCCAGAGGATGAAGAGGCCAGGCTCCGCTGGGCCCCGCTGGGCCTTTGGATCCTGCCATGTGGGGGTGGCTGGGAATTAGCCCAGCCAGGTGGGAAGGATCCCTTTCACAGCTGGGCTGGGGCTGGGGAGGGCACAGAGCCTCCTCCTTCGGGGAGCCTCAGGGTGCTCGTGACAGGCCGGACTGGAGCAGCCCCCCTGCCACCACCTCTCCCAGGAGCAGTGTCTGGGCTGATCAGCCTGGCAGAGCCTCCCTGTGGAGTCCGACCCACCCAGATCCTGGGCTTGGCTGGGGGCCCTCCAGGAGTCAGCCCCCCGAGCCCCAAAGTACTGGTGAGCCTGGAAACCAGGCAAGAGGCTTAGGGAGTTTGGATTCAGTCTGAATGGAAACTCTGCCCCCCCAGCCTTGCCTCCCTCCTTCCTTTCCGCTGTCCCTGCTTCCCTCTTTCTCTTCATCCTTAGCTCTCCTTCCCATCAGTTCTGGGTCCTCCTTCAAGACCATGGCCTCTGCCCTCCATTTCCACAGTCACCATCGGCTGCAACTGGGCCCCAAACTGACTCTGGGCAGCTTCTGCTCCTCCATCCTCCTGGGGGTCCTGACAGAGATGCTCTATCAGGTCTAGTCGTGGGAGGGGGAGGGGGAGATGGCCCCCCCTGGGCTAGGGACACCTAAAGTCCTCGCTTAGAACCTGTTTGAGACCCCTCTTTCACTCATCACCTAGGACACTCATGTGTACTCACACACTCACACTCACACACACACACATGCATGTTCTCTCATACACACACACACTCACAGACACACTCACACACACACACACTCACAGACACACATACTCTCTCACAAACACACACACTCACATACACACACTCACAACAGAGACACACACACTCACATACACTCACACTCACACTCACACACTCTCCCTCACACACACTCACACACACATGCACACCCACACACACACATGCACACCCACCCACACACATACTCACACACACATTTACACTCACTCACACACTCTCTCACACACATGTACACCCACACACACTCACATTCTCACACACACATACACTCACAGACACACATACTCTCACACTCACACACATACACACACACACACACACACACACACACAGAATCAAACTGAGGAAGCCCTGGAGGCCCAATGGGTGAGAAGGCTGGTCTGGAGCCGGCCTCCTGTTCCCCACCATCCTCTCTAACCCTCCATTGCTGCCCCTCTGGGGGCTCTGTCCCCTCAGCCTCTGCCTGTGGGCCCATAGGCAGCCCCTCCTCTTGCCCCCACGTGCCCAGGCTCGGGGAGATGCCCATCTCACGGTGGCTCCCCAGAAGCCGGGCTCTGTCCGCCCAGACATCAGGAGCCCAGCCAGCCTGGGAGTGTCTTCCTCCAGCCCCCTTCTGGGGGCTAGCCTGGTCTCTCAGCCCAGGAGCGAGTGGCCAGGGCTTCAGAAAGCCATCAGCTGCCTGCCTCGGCCTTAGGGCCCCGGGGATGGGCCTGTGTGCTTAGGCTCCTGGAACTCCTTGCATATTTAATTAATAGTCAGCTATTAACCTATTAGCGATTGATTGATTGGACGTTAAACCTTGAAAGAGGCTACCAGGGCAAGAGCCCTCCATGGAGACTCAAAAGTCCAGGTACTAATTGAAGCAGCTCCTCCCTGAGTGGGCTCTTGGGGACCAAGCGGCTGGCCCACAGCCGGCTCTGGCAGACGGAAGGGAGGGGAGCTTGCTCTGGCTTTGCTGCCTGGGCTCGGCGCCTCCTCCCGTCCTCCTCTCCTGCTCCTGCCATCCTCAGTGGGGAGCGCCGCAGCCCAGGCTCAGAGCTCTGCTGGCCCCAGGTGGAGAGCCGGGATGCAGGCGGGATGCCAGGGCCGTGGGTAACACCCCACCGCTGAGGCTCGGAGCAGCCTGTGGGGCGGCCACCCTCTGCCTTGTGCCTTGTGCCGCCTGCCTGGGAGAAGGGCCTGGGGCTACAAACCCAATGGGCGGATGGCCTGGAGGGGCAGCTTCCCAGGAGGTGGCAGAGGCTCGGCTCAGGAGACTGGTCAGGGCAGTGCCCATGGCAGAAGCAGACAGGATTAGAACTCATGGACTTCTGGGGCACTTCCCCGGGGGAAGCCCTGGGCTAGCATTGCCCCTGGTGGGACCAGGCTGCTCGCCTGGCTGGGTGACAATCCTGTGCTCTGCTCACTGCCGTCGCTCCTGGCTCTGGCCTCTAGCAGTGCTGGGGACCCAGGGACTTAGGCCCTGCCTTTAAGGGGACACGTGCAATTCGGGCTCTGCTGTGAGCCTGCTGGGGTGCTGGTGCTCCCGGCCGGAGGGGCCCGGCTGTGACTCGTCTCTGATTCCCCTGGCGGTGAGATCATGGGGCTTTTCTGGCCCTGCTGAGGTGGAGCTCTGCTGCCTAAGGCCTGGGCTGTGGGGCCCAGCTCCCCTGAGAAGGGTAGAGTGCGAATATGGGAGCACTCTTGTGCTCCTCTCCCCTCTGTCCCTGTGTCTCTCTCCTCCTTTTCTGTTTCTCTCTGACTCTGCCTGTCTCTATGTGTGTGTCTGTCTCTTTTTCCTCCTCTGTCTCTCTTTTCCTCTATCTCTGTGTGTCTGTTCCTTTCCTTCTCTGTCTCTTTCCCCATCTCTGTGTCTGTGTCTCTGTCTTCCTCCCTCCATCCCCCTGTCTCTGTCTCTCTGTGTCTCTGTGTCTGTCACGCTCTCTCTCTCTCTCTCTCTCTCTCTCTCCTCTCTCTCTCTCTCTCTCTCTCTCTCTCTCTCTCTCTCTCTCTCTCTCTCTCTCTCCACACACACACACACACACACACACACACACACACACTTAGGGAAAGTCTCAGGAGTTTTCTTTTGAAGGAAGTGGAAAACTTTAGCTAAGAAACCAGAAGGAGGAGGGACAGCAGGGAGGCGAACAAGCCACCTTGGCTTGAGAAGGAAAGACCTGCTCTGACTGGCCCTGGCGGAAGAACAAGGAGTGGGGAGGGAGGGAAGAAGGAGCAGATTTAGGAGTAGCCTCCTCACCCTGGGAGCCACGTGCCCCAGGCTGCCCACCTGGGGGGACTGAGAGCCACTTTGTCTGTCTCTGTTTTTGTCTGTTTCTCTCTCTCTCTATCTCTCTGACTCTGTGTCTCTCTGTCTCTCCCTCCTCTTCTTCTCTCTGCTCTTTCTCTGTGTATATCTCTGTCTCTCCCTGTTTCTCTTCTTTCTGTCTCTGTCTCTGTCTTCCCCTCCTTCCTTCCCTCCCTCCCCCTCCTTCTTCTTCTTCATCTCTCTCCTCCTCCCAGGCTGCCATCCAGGGAGGGGCTGAGGGTCACTGGTCAGGTGGAACGTTCCCTTCCAACCTTCAGCTCAGTTGTTCCATGAGTCAGTGTCTCCCATCCCAGAGGGCACTTGTTAACCTTGGCACCCGACTGTCTGATGCTCTAGAAATCCAGGTTGGCAGGCACGCCAGCTTCAGGTCCCCCTGAGTTTCCCATTGCCCAATCTCCGAGCCTCCCAAGCAGAGGCCCCTGTGTGGCTTCCTCTTGCTGGGCCGCGTTCCTGCTTTGCATAATTCCCAGAGAGAGGCTCAGTGCCCTTGGAGCCGGCTCGGCCCCACTCTGTTCACTCTCTCTGTTGGCCTCCTGGCCTTCCAGGCCCTCCATGCTCTGGGGTCGGCTTCTCTCCACAGCCCTTCCCACACTCCCTGGGCTGCAGCAGACGCAGCTCCCAGCGGTTCCCCCTTTCAGGCCTATTTCCTGGGGCCCTTCTCCAGCTCGAGAGCCCCGGGTTCCTCGCCGGGTTGTTTCTGAGCATTTCATTCGTCCACTCTCCCCCGTCCAACTCCATGCTCTGGGTCCGCTTTCTTGCCCTCCACCTCCTGCCCATTTACCCCTCTTGCTCCTTTTTGGCACCCCCCTTCCTCTGGATTCTCTGGTTCCTCCAATTTGTCTCCATTACCTCCGCTCCATTCTCAAATTTTGCTCCATCGACCTCTTGCTCTCCGATCTCCGTCCCATTGACCTCCATGCTCTGTCCACTACCTGCTCCGTCCACCCCCTGCTCCATCCGACCTTCCATGCCCATCCCACCTCCTTCCCGGTTACCTCCGGGCTCCCCTGACTCTCATGCTCTGTCGCTCCCCTCCCGCCGCTCCCCATGCTCTTCGACCTCCTGCCCATCGACCTCGTGCCTGTCTGACCCTCCGGCCGCTGACTCCTCTGTGCCCGCCTGACTCTCTACCTGTCGACTCCCCTTCTACCTTCCGTCTCCCTCCTGACTCTCCGTGCTCCACCCCAACCCCTCCGGCCCGGGACTGTCTCTGTCTGCTCTCCTCCGTCTCCACCCAACTCTCCGGGGCTCTGTCTGACCTCCGTGTTCTGTCTGACTCTCTTGTCCCGTCCGACTCCTCCTTTATCTAACCCACCCGGCTCCATCGACCTCTCTTGTCACCTCTTGCTCCATTACTCTCCATGCTCGCCGCTCACCGTCCCCAGCTCGCCATGCTCCATCCGACTCTCCATGCTCCATCCGACCTCCTCTCTGTCGCCTCCGTGCCCGCCTACTCTCTATCCTGACCTGTCCCGCCTGACTCTATGCTCTGTCTGCCCCTGCCCATCCACCTCCGTGTCTTCTGACTCTCCGGTCCCCTGGCTCCCTGCCTGTCTGACCTCCGGTCCCCTGACCTCCCATGCCTGTCCACCTCCTCCCATCTACCTCCATGCCTGTCGGCTCTGGCTCCCCCGCCTCACTGTCTGACTCTCCGTGCTCTGTCTGACTCTCCGTGCTCCGCCGACTCTCTGTGCTCTGTCTGACTCTTGCCTTCGACTCTCTGTGCTCTGTCTGACCTGGGTTTCACCCAACTCTTTTCCGACTCTCGTCCGTCTGACTCTCGTGTTCCACCCAACCTCCTGTCCCTGACCTCATGCTCTGTCGACCTCCTGTTTGTCGCTTCTGGCCCGTCCGACTCTCCGGCTCTGTCACTTCCCTGCCCATGCGGGGTTTCTTGGCGGGGGCCCAGGGATTTGCCTTCCTTCCACGCTGCATTTGGGAGGTCCACGGTCCATCTAATGTCTGCTAGTGGTTTCCCTGCTCCCGACCCAGCAGTCTGCACACCAGCGCCACCTAGCGGCCCTTGGTTGGCTAGGTCATTTCTAAGGAGATTTTCTCCTGCATATTTTTTCCATTATCCTCATTTTTTTCGGCCCGTGATGAGCAGGGTCCTTCACACGGGAGGCTGGAGGTGATGGAGCTGGGGCGGAAGCCCGTGCCCTCACCTGGGGGCGCTCTGTCGGTTTTGAAAGGTATTTGGGGCTTGGAAGTTGGGTTTTTAAATGTTAATTTCAGTTTTCTTATTTTTATGATTATTTTCAAAAAGCTGAGACCGTTTGCTTTTTGTGCTACCTTGAAACAGCTCTGGACAGACGGGCTCAAAAAAGCCCATTGTGTTTCACATGGAGGGACTTGTCTCGACCTTCAAATTCAAAGAATGGTCGTAATAGGGCCAGTCAAGGTGCCGCCCCGGGCAGCATTGGTCCTCCTCCAGAAGGACAAACCATCCTCCTGGCGTGAACCCCCAGGCATCTGTGTCGGACCCTGGGCAGTCCGACTTACCCGTGGCTGGAGGGGCCAAGGGGGCAGGCTGCGGGGGCATCTCCCCCCAGGGAGCCGTGCTCTCCTTTCAGTTCTGTGCCTCCCCTCTCCCACAGAGTGGGCCATGTGCCTTTCCTGGCCCCTCGAGCGCCCGGGCCCCAGCTGCCCCCATGTGCCCTTCCCTGGCCCCTCAAGTGCCCAGGCCCTGGCTGCCCCCATGTACCCGGCTCTGACTGCCTGTCTGGTGTTTCCCTGCAGCCTGAACCCCTACAGCTATGATGAGAACTGGCTGAGCAGCAGCGAGGACCATATCCCTCTGGCCGCCCTGCCCTTGCTGGCCATCTCCTCCCCCCAGTACCAGGACGCAGTCGCCATGGTGATCACCCGTGCCAACCAGGTCTACAGCGAGTTCCTCAAGTCTCCAGATGGGATTGGCTTCAGCGGGCAGGTAGGACTCTGCTACCCTGGGCACCAGCCCCAGGACGGGCCTGCCTCAGTGGGCACATAGATTGTTACTCTGGGTGCCAACCACAGAATGGACCTGCCTCGATGGGCACATAAGCTCTGCCACCCTGGCCACCAGCCCCAGGATGGGCCTGCCTCGGTGGGCACATAGATTATTACTCTGGGTGCCAACCACAGAATGGACCTGCCTCGATGGGCACATAAGCTCTGCCACCCTGGCCACCAGCCCCAGGATGGGCCTGCCTCGGTGGGCACATAGATTATTACCCTGGGTGCCAACCATAGGACGGGCCCCCCTCCTGAATCTGCCACAGGACGAGGAGGGTTAGTGAGGGTCTTTGAGATTGGGGGGACTAAGGAGGGAGGGAGGCTTTGAAGATGGGCGGACTTGCCAGCCCTGCTAGATTTCAGGTGCAGGAAGAGGACAAAGTCCCCATGGGCCAATGCCTGGGAATGTGGGCTGGGCCTGGCCTCCTGGAGGATCAACCAGTGCTTCAGGGCCATGGCACAGAGGGGGGGAGCCTGGCCTGGCACAGTGTGGGGAGCTCAGCCTGGCACAGTGGGGGAGCTCAGCCTGGCACAGTGGGGGGGAACTTGACCTGCCACAGTAGGGGGAGCCTGGCTCAGCCTGGCACAGTGGGGGGGAACTTGACCTGCCACAGTAGGGGGAGCCTGGCTCAGCCTGGCACAGTGGGGGGAACCTGGCCTGGCACAAAGGGGGGAGCCTGGCACACAGCAGGAGGATCCCGGCCCCAGCAGGGGTGCTACTGCTGGGTGAGGGAGAATGGGTGTGCAAGAGGTGAGGGTCTAGGAGCTGCAGACGGAGGGAGGGAGCCCCGAGTTCTGGGTGCAGGGGGTGAGGGCTGGGTAAGGGCAGGACCCCTCACTAGCAGGGGGGAGATTGCACTTATGGAGGTAAGGGGGTGTCAAGTACTGAGGAGTCAGGGAGGGTGAGTGAGAGCCCTGGGGCTGGGCCCTCAGAGGCTTGGACATCCTGAGTCTGGAGGTGGAGAAAGCAGTGACAGTCTGGGATCTGCAGCTTCCGGGGTGCACTGCCCCCAGGAAGGACACCATGCTGTGGTTCTGCTTTCTTCTAGGTGTGTCTCATCGGTGACTGTGTCGGGGGCATCCTGGGCTTTGATGCCATTTGCTACAGTGCCAGCCCTGCGGGGGACAGTCTGAGCAGCAGCAGCCGGAAGGGCAGCGTCAGCAGCACCCAAGTAGGTCAAGGTTGGGCAGGGGTGGGGGGGGGGAGTTGGGAGAAGGCCTTCAGGGGGGTCACAAGGAGATGGGAAGGGCCAGGTTCCGGCAGGAGCGGCTATGTGCCTTGGGGGCCCCTTGGACCCGTGATCCGGACTCCTTGTTCCATGGGACAAGCTCCAGATTTAAGCACAGTCTGGAACTGGAAGGACAGCCCTGGAGGAACCCAGGCTCCTCCTTGCAGGGCCTGCCCTTCCTCAGGAGCACAGATGGGCCTGAGGAGGGCAAGGGAGGATGGAGCAGGGCAGGGAGAGGTCCAGAAGCAAGGTCGTCTGCAGGGAAAGTCGGGAGCTTGTAGTTGAGGAAAGGGAGGGCCGGCCCCCAGGGCTCCACCCAGGCTGGAACTTCAGTAGGCTCAAGGAGAGCTCCTAGCAGACTGCTCTCACTCCTTGGGGGTCCAGCCTCGGAGGGGTGGGGTGTCTCAAGGCCCCTTACCACTGGGCTATTCCTGGGGCCAGATGGAGCCTGACTTCAGAGTCCAAGATAACCCCAGGTGCTGAGGGGCCAAAGTGCTTAGAGCCCTGAGACTCGGAGAAAACCTGAGTTCAAGTCCAGCTTTGGATCTGCCATAGCTGTGTGGTCCTGCTTGATCTGCCTGGGTCCTCCCTGGCTGTGTGGTCCTGCTTGATCTGTTTGCTTCAGTTTCCTCAACATTGGAACAATAACAGCATTTCCCTTTCAGGGTGGTTGTTATTTTCAGGATAAATAAGGCATTTTTGGTAAAGCCCTTAGCACAGTGCGTGGCCCACAGTAGGTGCTTAATCAAGGCTTATTTCCTTTCTTCTGCCTTCATAAGGCCTGTCACCTCAAGTTCCCTGGGCTCACTGTTGCTTTGTGGGGAGCTTACATCAGTTGACCAGCACTCTAGATCCTTTCTCCCCCAAGGCACAGTGAAAAATTCCCTCATCTTCAATGTGGGAAGGGGATTTCTTGAGCCCCAGTGTCCACCATCCCCATGCTGTGTTCTCCCCTTCTGTGGGTCCCCCTTCTGGCCTGTGGGCATCTTGGGGATACTGCCCCCCAGTGTGTGAGCTCTCCCCCCACTTTGAGCTCTGGGCCAATCACAGATGAGCGAGAACCAAGTCTCGATCCCTGCAGGGCTGGGCCGGAGCCCTCCGTGCAGGTCCATGTTACCGCACTGCTGAGCACATCTGCAGCCACTTGCCTACGGTCTCCTGTGGCCCTCCTCACACCGTCTATTCCCCAAGGTCGGCTGAGAAATCCACCCCTCGTGAAAGTGGGGGGTGCCCGACCCCCGGAATTTTGGTCATGGGTAGCCGGGCGGGGAGAGTGAGCCAGCTCCATGCTTGTGCCAGCGTCTATTAGAGGGACTTGTGGTCCCTTCCCTCAAACCTCCCAGAGTGTCGAGTAGAGCCACACTCTCCGGCCCAGAAGGTCCGTCCAGCTCCTTCTTAGGAAGCTGGGGCAACACTCCCTCTTCTGACCCGGCCCCAGGGTGTGTCCTCATCAGGGCCAGGGACCTTGAGGTAGCAAGGTGCTCCCTTACTGCCTGTGCCTTTGGAATCCATTGTGTGTCATGGGGGACCGTGCCACTCCATGTGGAATGCCCACAGCCAAAAGGGCTCTGGCACAGGACCACTGAGCATGGCGCACCCACACCAAGGGACCACTGGGCATGGCACGCCCTCACCAAGGGACCTCTGGGCATGGCGCACCTGCACCCAAGGGACCACTGGGCATGGCACGCCTGCACCCAAGGGACCGCTGGGCATGGCGCGCCCATACCCAAGGGACCGCTGGGCATGGTGCACCCTCACCAAGGGACTGCTGGGTATGGCGTGCCCTCACCAAGGGACCGTTGAGCATGGCGCACCCGCACCCAGGGGACCACTGGGCATGGCACGCCTGCACCCAAGGGACCGCTGGGCATGGCACGCCTGCACCCAAGGGACCGCTGGGCATGGCACGCCTGCACCCAAGGGACCGCCGGCACAGTACTGCCCAGCATTGATTGCCCACATAAAAGAGTATTGTGGCCTATCAGCAAAGCAAAATTACAGCAATTCCAAAGAAACATGGGATGCACAACTTCCCAGCAGTATCCACCCCAGCCGCTCCCACGGCTAGTTGTGCCCCTGCGTGCAGGGCCCTCCCGGGCTCGCGGGACTCTGATGGCCACAGGTGGACATGCTGCCCCTGCCACCAGTGCCGCTCTGTGAACACGAGGGATGATCACCGCCCGTCCACCTGACCCCCCCGCCCTGGCACTATTTCCGGCCCTTTCTGGCCACAGTGGCTCCTTTCCTTGGTCAAAAAGGTGCTAAAACAAGAACTGAGGGACGTCCTTTGGTGATCGGTCTGCCTGAGCACTCTGAGGCCGATTCTGATGGCAAGTGTGTGCGGGCTTGCACATGGGCATTGTGTGCGTGTGTGTGTGTGAATGTGTGAGTGTGTGCACACCTGTGACATCAGCGGCCCACAGAAAGCCCTCCGCTGCCCAGGTCAGCAACTGCTCTTGGTGAGATCAGGGTTCCTGGTGGTTAGAACGTTAGATAATGAGGTTAGTGGCAGGTTTGGAGCTCAGGGAACCAAATGGAGAGGTCTGACCCCCCTGCACCCCTTGGGAGTCAGAGCAGGGCGGGGAGATTTGGGGAAGCCCTAATGCAACACAGAGGTCCTTTGTAAAGGAATTTACGAACCCCAAAGCTGGACCGATAAAAATAGGTTTATTATAGACCCTGGGAAGCCAGCCTCCGCCGTGCATGAACCTTAGTGGCAAAGTCCTGACAGAGACATATAAAGGCAGGTCCTGACAGAGACATATAAAGTCTTGTTCGGGAAACAGATGAGGGAGATAAAGAGAGGGTGACACTGGAAGTGAACATCATCCTGGTGGGCAGAGGGCTCCCTGGCATGCCTGGCACGTCAGGGCCTCTGCAAGGACGAGCCCCAAGTTGGCTCGTTTTCTAAGCCTTGGAGACAAGCTGGGGGTGGCTCTCGATGGGGGCTGGTCAGTGTGGCTTGAGCTGGAATTGAATGGAACCGAGTGTGTCTCTAACTCAGTGGGCTTGGAATTCTGGGACTCACCCAGCCTCCTAGAGAAGCCGCTTTATTTGGTTCCCTGGGGTGGGTCCCACATAGGCAGGGGCCAAGGAGAATCTCTCCTTCAAGGAGCTTTAGAGCATCTCGGGGCTCCCCCCACCCGGTCACTCGGACCTCGGTCGCCTGCAGCCCCGCGCTTCCCATTCCTCGGCACTAGGCTTGAACTCGGGCCTGCGTGGCTCCGGGCTTGACTCTTTCCCCTGAGCCTTTCCCGGTCTCCCCCAACTCAAGAAAGTCTTTGTGCTCGGTTTCTTTAGGAGCCTTACAGAGCCAGCCCTCTTCTCCCTCCTTCTGGGTCCCCCCTTTCTGCCTTTGCTTCTTCTTCCTGTAAGATCGGGGGGCTGGTTGGTGGCCACTCGGGCTCCTCTGGGAATCCATGCCTTTCGTCCTCAGAGGTTTGTTCCTGGGGATTCCCCCGGCCTCTTCAGCAGTTCAGACTGAGTGTCCCGTCACCCCTCCAGGGAGCCCTTGGAAAGCCGCTCTCCTCTAGTTCCCTCCATGGCCCCCTCCCCTTGGATGGAGAGGCTGCTTCTGGCCAATTGCTCTCACCACTTCTGTCCCAGCGGCCTGTTTGTTTCTCCTCAATCTAAACGAGATCCAAATGGTGGATCCCTTCCTCCTTCTCCTCCCCCTCTTCCTTCTTCTCCTTCTCCTCTTCTCCCCTCCTCTTCCTCCTCCTCTTCCTCCTCCCTCCTCCTCCTCCCTGTTATCTTCTTCTTCCTCCTCCTCCTCCTCCTTTCCCTCCTCTTCCTCCTCCCAGTTCTCTTCTTCCTCCTCCTCTTCCTCCTCCCTGTTCTCTTCTTCTTCTTCTTCCTCCTCCTCCCCCTCCTCTTCCTCTTCCTCTTCCTCCTCCCTCCTCCTCCTCCCTGTTCTCTTCTTCCCCCTCCTTTTTCAAGGACATGACCCTTAAGGGAAGCCCAGGGCTCCTTAGTTGTTCTGCCTAACCCTTCCCTGTCACCCTGGAGGTCAGCTTCCCTTCTTTCTTTGGGCTGGGTGGGCTCTAGAATACTCCCACTCCTTGGTCATGCCCTTTTGTGGCTCCAGCACTGCCAGGTAGAAGAGATTTTCCCAGGACCCACAGAGGGCAGAACTGATCCTAAGGATCAGGTGGGGGGGGGGCCTGGAGAAGCCCCCTGGCTCCTGTTCCTCCCTCCAGGGAGTCTGTGAGCGCCGACCACTTTCAGGATAATGTTAAGAGGGTGGATGACGGCAGCCGGAGCCTTCGTGCTCCCAAGAGAGCAGAGTGGCAAAGCGCCCGAGCCACCATTAGGGCAGAAATCCAGGGGTCTCCAGTCTCCCAGGATGTCGGCGGGCAAAAGCAGGGCTGCCAGGACCCGCCATCTCCCAGTGGTCCGGGAGGGTCTGCCCCCCAAAGGCAGCTTGCAGAAAGCCCCTCAGCTCCCCCTTATCGGGGCCGCAGATCCCACCCGCAGGGAGTCCTCTCTGGAGGCTGGGAGCCCTCCCGGCGGGGGGGGAAGGGGAGGAAGAGTGGCCTCAGGCCAGCTTCAGGCTTCCTCCTGTTGCAGGACAACCCCATCCTGGCCGAGGACGATTGCAGCCTCAGCGACACCTCCCGCCTCAGTAAGAGCAGCATCGACATCCTGGGCACCTGGGAGGACGAGGAACTGGCGCCCGCCCTGCCCCGGAAGCAGAGTGACTCGTCTGCCTGTGACTGTGATGCCATCAGCCAGCATCACTCCTTCTTGTCCAGGTGAGGTCTCCGTCCCTGCCTGTCCCTCAGGTGAGCCCCAGAGTCACACAGGGGGTGGGGGTGGAGTCACAGGTCCCAGGGCTACGGGAGCCCTGGAGGCCTCTGGTCCAACTCCTAACTGACGAGGACTCCCCCCAGCACCAGGCCAGCATCAGGCAGCTGAGGGCAAAGCCCTTCAGTGAGGAGGAGAGCCACTCTGGCCCCTTTGAGACAGCCCTTGCTGCGGGGGAGGAGACCCCCCTTGTCTCCATTCTGCCTCTGAGCAGGAGAACCAGGGCGAGGCCTCCTGGCAGCTCTTGCGGCAACTGCCTGGGATGGGGACCTTTAGGCAGAAGGTGCTGGGCTCCTGGGGTCCTCCCTGACCCCGAGCTTCTTTCCTTTGGCTCAGCATTCACTCCAGTGTTTTGAAAGATGGTGCCGAGCCCCCCACGGCTGGACCCTCCCAGTTCTCCGAAGCCAGCCTGAGCCGGTTTGACTTCAACGTGTCCGATTTTTTCCTTTTTGGTTCCCCACTGGGCTTAGTGTTGGCCATGAGGAGGACGGTCCTACCCGGGTTGGATGGTGAGTAGGGCCTGGGCCTACTCAGCAGGGTCACAGCCGGGCCTTCCATGGCACAAAAGTAGGGGGTTTGGGGAAGTCGGCACAAGTCTTCTTCCTTCCTTCCTCCCTCCCTCCTTCCTTCCTTTCTTCCTTCCTTCCCTCCTTCCTTCCTCTCTCCCTCTCTCTCCTTCCTTTCTTCCTTCCTTCCTTCCTTCCTTCCTTCCTTCCTTCCTTCCTTCCTTCCTTCCTTCCTTCCTTCCTTCCTTCCTTCCTTCCTTCCTTCCTTCCTTCCTTCCTTCCTTCCTTCCTTCCTTCCTTCCTTCCTTCCTTCCTTCCTCTCTGTCCCTCCTTCCCTCCCTTTACTTCCCCCCCTCTCGATGGGCCCCACTAAGTCTTCTTGAACAGAGGGGTCAGCCCGCCAGGGGCTTGGTGGGCTGTGGGCACCTCCCAGCCTCTGGCCTCCTGTGCCACCTGTTTCTTCCCCCAGGCTTCCAGGTACGGCCCGCCTGTAACCAAGTCTACAGCTTCTTCCATGCAGCCGACCCGTCGGCCTCCAGGCTGGAGCCCCTGCTGGAGAAGAACTTCCACCTGCTGCCCCCGGTCAGCGTGCCGCGCTACCAGAGGTTCCCGCTGGGGGACGGACAGTCCCTGCTCCTCGGTACCAGTCCCCCCGATGCCCCCGGGGCAGGGCTGGCCTTGGGAAGGGCCCAGGCCAGGTGGTTGGGGGCCACCGTCCCAGGTTTTAGCTGGCATGAGCAGAGGGGACAGACCCTGGTTCCCCAGGACCATTTTGCCAGCAGGGGTGGCTGTCCCCGCCTGGCCACGGCCAGCTTGGCTGGAGACACTCATGGGGCTGGGGGCCACATGCCCTGGACATGGGTGCCCCAAGAAACAATGGGGAGAGGGGGACAATCCCACAGGAGGGGCCCGGGGCCCGACCCCCAGGCCCGTGTCCAATGCGCAACTCCGTTCTCTGCCGCCATGTAGAGGTTTGTGGCATGTCCGAGAGCAGCTGCTCAGTCTGTCCTTGGCAGACAGTCGGCCTTTGCTTGAATGCTTCCAGGGATGGGAGGCTCATTAGCTTCCTTTTAGTCTGATCCTTAGAAGTGGTGGTGGTGGCCAGCTCTGCCCCGGGTCCCATTCCTCCTGTGCCCGGGCGGGGGGGCTCCCGTCTCGGGGACAGCACCCCTGTGCTTGCTCTCTCCAGGCGGGCATGTTGGCCCTCAGGCGCGGGGGAGGCTTTCCTGGCATTGCCCCCTTACCCTCCTTTCCCGCCCTGGCGGGGCTGGCCGGCTCTCCCCCTCAGCGCCTCATGGGCATCTTCCTCCCCTGTAGAAGGGCAGCCACACAGGCAAGGGCTGTCTCCTCGGGACCTAGCGCACAGTAGGGCTTGCCGGATGCTGCCGGAACCGAGTTGGCTCGGTCCCCATGACCCTTCGGCAGGATTGGGGGGGCCGAGTGACGGGGCAGACGGGATCCCTGATTTCCGGCAGTCCCCAACGGGGCAGGGCGGCCCCTCACTGGCTCTCCTTTCCTGTCCAGAGGACACTCTGCAGGCCCACAGTGCCCTGTTCCTGGAGAGTGGCCCGACCGACGCCCCGTCATCCCCAGACGCCCCAGCCCTGGTGCTCCCGCCCCCTCGGGGTCAGAGGCTGGGCAGGAGGCTCAGTGAGGGCAGCTCCAACAGCGAGAGCTCAGGGTCCAGCGAGAGCCTGCCTTCTGCCAGCATGGCGCACAGTGAGTGCTCAGCCCCGGTGCCGGCCCCGGATGGTCCCCCAAGGAGCCCCCAGCCTGGGGCTCTGCCCGCCTGGCTGCCCAAGGCGGAGGAGAAGCCAAGGCTGACCCTGAGCAGCCGAAAGCCCGGCACCCTCAGGTCGGCCCAGTGTTAGCCATGGCCTGGGCGCTCAGCTGGCTGGACCGGTCCTGGCCAGATGGCTGCAGAGGGAGCCAGGCTTGAGGCGCAGCCCGGTGCTCAGGCCTGGGAAAGCTCCCCCACTCTGGGCTGGGAGCCCCGGCAGGGGGAGGGCAGTGGGAACAGGCTTCCCAGCAGTGATGGGTATGGAGGGAGGGGGTCCTCCCCAGAGCTGTGCCCCGGTTCTCCCAGACCCTGGGATTGTGTGCACACCCACAGGAAGCTGCCCCGTTTTAGTAGCAGACTTGAGGGGCGGCTTGAGCCCTCAAAATCCTGACCCTACATTTGCCCGCTCAAATGCCCTGTGTTTGCCCACACGGACGCCCCTGCCTTTGCCTGCACAGACACCCCAAGCCAGAGCGGGAGCTGCTAGTGTGGCCTTCGGCGGCATTCTGACCAGGGCAGCAGATGACCCATGGGGGCGCATAGAGCCCCAGGCAGCGTCCACTGCCGGTGTAGACACTGCTCTTCTGTTTCTGCAGTTGTCGCCAAGTGGTGGGGAACCAAGCGGCTGGACTACGAGCTCTACTGCCCCGACGTGCTCACGGCCTTCCCCACTGTGGCCCTGCCCCATCTCTTCCATGCCAGCTACTGGGAGTCCACGGACGTGGTGGCCTTCATCTTGAGACAGGTACTGGCTGCCAGCTGCTTCCAGGGCTGCGGAGGGTTGGCTGCCCAGCCTTGGTCACCCTGTGGGTCATCCCGGAGCTTGCTGGTCAGGAGGGGCGCTCCATGTGTCCGTCCGTCTGTCCTGGCCAGGAGGGATACTCCTTGTGTCCGTCTGTCTGTCCTGGCCTGGAGGGATGCTCCTTGTGTCCGTCTGTCTCTCTTGGCTAGGAGGAGCATTCCATGTGTCCGTCCGTCTGTCCTGGCCTGGAGGGATTCTCCTTGTGTCCGTCTGTCTGTCCTGGCCTGGAGGGATTCTCCTTGTGTCCGTCTGTCTGTCCTGGCCAGGAAGGATGCTCCTTGTGTACGTCTGTCTCTCTTGGCCAGGAGGGACACTCCTTGTGTCCTTCTGTCTGTCCTGGCCAGGAATGCTCCCTGTTTGTCTGTCTGTCCTGGCCAGGAGGGGCAATCTGTGTGTCCGCCTGTCCTGCCTGGGAGAGGCACTCTGCCTGTCTGTCTGTCCTGGCTGGGAGAGGCGCTCCCTGTATCCATCTGTCCATCTGCTCTGGCCAAGGGTGCTCCCTATGTCTATCTGTCTATCCTGGCTGGGAAGGGTGCTGTCTATATCTGTCTGTCCTGGCCAGGAGGAGTACTCCATGGGTCTGTCTGTCCTGCCAGGAAAGGCACTCTATGTCTGTCTGTCTTTCCTGTCCAGAAAAGGTGCTCCCTGGGTCCCCTTGTCCCGGTCAGGAGGGGCACTCCCTGTATCCCTCTGTCCTGATTGGAAGGGGCATTCTCTGTGTCCCTCTGTCTGTCCTGGCCAGGAGGAGTGTTCCCTGTGTCTGCCTGACTGTTCTGGCCAGGAGGGGCGCTCTCTATATTTATGTGTCCTGGTCAGGAGGAGTGATCTGTGTGTCTGTCTGTCTTCTTGGGAGGGGCACTCCGTGTATCTGTCTTTCCTGGCCAGGAAGGTGCTCCCTGTGTCCCTCTGTCCTGTCTCTATATCACCAGCCGACTTTTGGGACACTCAGTGCAGCCCTGGAGCCAGCCAGGCCCGGCAGAGGGCCTTCCAGCCTCCTCCTCGCCCCAGGGCCGGGGGCCAGAGCTCATCTCTCGGGGTCTCCTCTCTCCTCTCAGTCTCGGCTGCTTGTGTGCTGACTGGGCGAGGAGGGGCTTCCTAGTTCCCTTCTCTGGCACTGAAAAGAATTCTCATCCGGGTCTTTGCAGCTTGGGCAGGGAGTCTGAGTTTCCGGGCCGAGCCCCCGGTTTGAGGACTGGCTGGGCTCTTTGGCGGGGGATGTCCCAGTTGCTGGGTCCTTGAGTCCCTTAGGGGGACCCTCATTCTCAAGGAATCGGGCACAATGGGGAAAGTGGTTAGAGCAGGATGATGGCCCCTTCCTTAACAGACGAGGAAACCGAGGAAGGGAAAGGAAGGACCGCTGAAGTCCTCCTGCCTCCCGGGTCCTCCCTGCTGGCTCTCAGGGCAGGTGAAGTTACCGCTTTCCGCCTTCTATTTAAGGAATAATTGATGATGATTGCTCCATTTTATACAGTCCTTGCTGTCTCATTGGATCCTCACAACACCTCCTCCTGGGAGGGAGGTGCTGCCATCACCCCCATTTTGCAGATGAGGAAACTGAGGCAAACAGGATCACTTGGCCAGGACCACAGTTAGGAAATATCTATGGGGGCATCTAGACTCAGACCTTCCAGAGCCACCCAGAGGCCTTTCAGTGGGATGTGGTGGGGACTGGGGGCGCTCCTCGGGACAGGGGAAGCCCAGGCCTGACAACTTGTGGTGTGGGGATGGGCTTGGAGCAGTCAGGGAACGAAGCCAAGACCGCCCCAGAGGAGGAGGAAGGAGATGGGAGGGCCCAGCGTCCTCAGGAGGCCCGGCATCTTCGGGACTGCAGGGTTGGGGGACCTCAGCGGAGCTGCTGACGGGACCACATGGCGCGAAGTGCTCGCTGGCAAGGAAGCCTGGAGAGCAGGAAGGTCTGGTGGGCATTAGCTGTGACGGAAAGTGCCCAGTGTGGGGGTTTCTAACAAGGCCGGCCTTTTCTGCTGGTGCCCAGAGGACAGGAACTTGGGGACGGGGCTGCCCGGCTCAGGCTTCATCAGCCCCTCCTTCAGAAAGGGCGCCCAGAACGAGGACCTCCCAGACGGAAGATGGATGTCCCAGCCCAGGCTCAGACTCTCTGGGGCTTGGAGGGAAGGAGGGCCTCCCCCTCCTCTCTCTTCCTTCCACCTCCCATCAAGCAATTGGAGTTTCTCCTTTTTATGTAAAAATGGCCAAACCCTGTGAGTTTGGTTCTACTCTTGCTACTATATATTTTGTGAGAGACCCTGCCCCACCACTGGGGACTGAGAGACCCTGCCCCACCACTGGGGGCCATGAGAGACCCTGCCCCACCACTGGGGGCCGTGAGAGACCCTGCCCCACCACTGGGGGCCGTGAGAGACCCTGCCCCACCACTGGGGACTGAGAGACCCTGCCCCACCACAAACTGAGCCTCAGAGGCTGCGGGGCCCAGATGGAAGGCCCGGCCTTCCCCTCTGTAGGCTCAGAGATCTCAGACTGTGCCTTGAGGCTGGCACCGAGCTGCGAGCTCCTGCCATCCTCCCCACAGCCTTGGCTGTTGGAGAAGCAGCTTGGGGGGGGGAGTGTTTCCAGCCCCCCCACCCCGGGAACAGCACAGAATGACCTGGAGGTGCTCCTCCGCCCCTTTGCTCTGGCGGCTCCGGCCCCGAGGATGACTGGGAGGGGGCCCAGGCAGATGCGTCCTTGGGATGGCCGATCCCAGCTGCCATTTGCCGAGGGAGTCCCTTGGCTCGGCGAACGTGGCAGATATGGGGTTTGCTCACAGGATCATTTTCTTCCCTTCACCAAGTGCTCCCGAGGGGCCCGAGCCTTCCCAAGTCCACGCAGAGAAGGGCTCCCTGGAACCTTCGGAGACAGCGCCCCCCCCGCCCCCCCACAGAGAAGGGAAGAGGCAGATGCCCCTCTGCTGACGCCCCTCCCCCTGCGCTTCCCCGACTCGCCGTCTGACAGCTTGTTGGGGTCGGGGGGGGGGGCAGAGATCCTGGGGCCCCCCAGGGAGGGCTCAGCGAGGGGCTGTGCGGAGGGCATCTGGCCCAGGAAGCCCCGCCAAGGCACTGGGAGCCGGGAGCCGAGCAGCCCCTTCCCGCTCCGTCTGCTCATCGGTCGGGGGGCGAGGCCCCTCACTGCCTGGGGCTCTTGTGGGGATCCACTGAATCCAGGGTGAGGGAGAGCTTGGCGGCTCAGAGCTTCCAGGGATGGCCCTGGCTTGGCAGAGGGGTCCCGAGGCCTGCCCTGCGTTCTGCGCGGGAACCTCAGGCCCCGAGGGAGGCTCCTGCGTCCTGGAGCCGGACTCCGGACACTGGCTGGGGCCACAGGCGGCAGGGCGGGCTGCAGGGCCAGCTCCCGGGTGGCGCCCCCCTCAGGAGCTCACAGGATTCACGTTCCTGATCTGGGCTGAGTTGGGAGGACGGGAAAAAGGGGTGGGGGTCCCCAGGGGGTACAGGCAAGCTGTAGCTGGAGAACGATGCATGCTGGGGGGTGAGCGTTGGGGAGGGGGGGCTGGAAAAGGGTTCTGGGAGAAGTCAGGGGACACATGGGAATTCCAAGCTTGGGGGCCGGTCTGAGGGGTCGGGAGGTGGGATGAGTCACGGAGGCTGGGGTGCAGGAGGGGGGCAATGTCACTGGTCACTGAGGGTGGGGTGGGGGAGGGGGCCAGTGTGGCCGGGTCACTGAGGCTGGGGCGGGGAGGAAGTCCGGTTATGTAGACTTTGAACGCCAGAGGACAGGGGATGTGATCCCAGAAGCAGTAGGGAGCCACACAAATGCTGAGTAAGGAGGTGAGATTGGAGACTTGTGCTTTGGGAGGATCCCGATCCGAGGGCTTGTGATACTGCGGTGCCATGAGGAGAGCCCCAGGGGCAGGTCCTCAGTGGGCTTCTTTCTGCCTGTGCCACTGCGCTGACTTCCCGGCTTCCTCCTCTGTCAGACGGCTCCCTCTGCCCCTCCCTCCCCCTCCCTCTTCTGCCTACATTGTATTCCTTTCCTTCCTTTGTAGCTCTGTGTCTCCCTTGCGGTCTCCCCAATTATCCCAACCCTGGGGGAGCTCTCCGTCCTCTCCTTGATTCCCCGCCCGGCACACAGTAGTTGCTTACTAAGTGTCTGGTACCCCCAAGCATCCCAACCCTGGGAGCTGTCCGGCCTCAACCCCATCCCCTGCCCGGCACACAGCAGGTGCTTAGTAAGTGCCTGTTTTGGTCCTGACCACGTGGCGTCAGCACGTCCCTCCAGGTGCCCCTTTCCCCCCCACCCCCCCCCCCCCCCCCCTCGACCCCCCCTGCCCCAGATTCTCGCCTCCAGGGGCCCACAGCTCGTTTCTTGGCTCTAAGATAACTTGGACCGCCACTGGCGAAGCTTTCCCACTGTTTGCTGCCTTGCCTCTCTGTCCTGGGGGAGGCTGGGAGGGCAGAGAGAAGCCGCCCTGATGGGGGCGTGTCTGCTGTGTCGCTGTAGGTCATGCGCTATGACAGTGGGGCTGTAAAGGAGAGCCACAGCCTTGACCCCTCCACGCTCAGCCCATCCAACCCCAGAGAAAAATGGCTTCGCAAGCGGACCCAGGTCAAGCTGAGGGTAGGTGAGGCTCAGAGCCCCCGGGAGGCTGCCCTCGACCCTCCCTGTCCCAGACTCCCCTATGCAGGGTTGTCCTGTCCCGGCCTCCCTGTCCCAGCTTTCCCTGTCCCGGCCTCGGAATGGGAAAGGAGAATCTGGCCTTGGGGATATCAGGGGCTGCTCCGGGTCCCATGGTCCTCAGAAAGCAGGCTGTTCAGGAATAGTAGGTGTCCCCCTCGGGATCTTCCAGGCCGGAGAGTGGGAGTGGGCCCCGAGGGCCCAGTTCCTCTCTGACACAGGGACAGGTCCTCCTGGAAGTCTCCTGTGACCCTCACCCCCACCCAGCCACAGGAGGAGGAGTGGCAGACTCAGACCTCGCCCCAAGGGACCTCCCAGTCTGACCCATGTTGGGGAGCGGCTCTCGGCCAGGCAGTCCTGGGGAGGGGGCGCTTTTTGCCTTGCCGGTGACCCCCCGGGCACTGAATGTCCATGTCCCCCGAGCCAGCCGCCTCTGCAGCCCCAGATACACCTGGTCAGTGGTGCGTCAAGATGCCCCCTGCACAGAAACTCAGACCCTCCCCGAGGGCTGACCAGCCGCTTCTGAGAGCATGGGGGACCCCTCTTTGGGGGAACCTTGAGGGCTGTGTAGTCATGGGGACAGGTGCCCCTGAGACCTGCCTGCGTTGCCCTCCTGAATGGGTCAAGGGGACTGTCAGCCTCGGCCCTCTCGGCACCTCCCTAAGCTGGATGTGGGTATCAGGAGAGAGCTTGTGGGCAGCCTGAGGAAAGGGTCCTGATGGGCACTACCCCTTCTGTGTGCATTTGGACAAGGGTGCCAAATCCCGGGGAAGGTGGGGTGCTGAAGGGGTCCTTGGGGTTAGCTCATGGAGCCCCTGCCAGGATGGGGGAACAACTGAACCAACATTTACTAAACACTTGTCTGCCAAGCACTGGGCTAAGTGCTGTCACTAAGCGGGCAAAAGCAAAGGTGGTACCTGTCCTCAGGAACATACAGTCTGAGGGGGAAGAGGCTGTGGGGAGAGAAGGGGGCTTGGTTTGGGAAGCCGAAGGGGTGCACGACGGGGGAGTCCTGGGGAAGTTGACTGACACCCCCTTTTTCAATAGCAATGATGTGAATATGATCATTCCAGAAACAGAAAATATCCGGGGGGGGGGGGGCGTGTTAGATGCTCGAAGGGAACAAAGTGAACAGGCCTTGGGCCAGCCTAGAAGTCCCCAGAGCCATCTTCTGACGGAAACTTCCATAGCAAAACGTTGGCTTTGCCCCTCGTTCCACAGCCTGGGTGTAAAGCTGTTCACATTGTATGTGGACAGGCTGAGCCAATCTCCTCATCCTTCTAGAATGTGACCGCTAATCACCGCGCCAATGATGTGATTGCCGCAGAAGATGGCCCGCAGGTCCTAGTGGGACGCTTCATGTACGGACCCCTTGACATGGTGGCCCTCACGGGAGAAAAGGTAGAAAGTTCTGGGTGCTTCTCTGCCTCCTGGGACCCAGACTGTGCTGCCCGGAGAGCTTGGATGAGGGCAGAAGGAAGCCCTGGGTACTGCTCTGTGGGTCCTCGCTCTTTTGCTCCTCCCAGATCAGTCAGAACATTGAAAAGCCCAACATTGTATGCAATATTCTGCCCCCACAAACCCAGACTTCTTCAAAGGAGTGAGGGAAAGCATCTTTCCCCATTTGCAAAATGACCCGGTGATCTTTTCGAGGGGGTTTGTCTCAGTTTGATAGTCCAGCCTGACCTCCTGGATCTCTGGGAAGTCTTGGGGCCCTGGAGCCCTCCCCCCTGCCCCGTGTGGGGATCCCATGGCCCATGGAATCCAACTTCCCCATCTCCCAAAGGAGGAAACCGGGGAAACTGGCTATCAGTGAACTGCAGAGCAGAGGCCAGGCCCACAGGCCTTTGTTTTCAGTGCCTAAAGTCGCTCTGGCTGTCAGGAGCTCCTGCCTCTTCGGGGTTGCCAGGCCTGGGCACAGCCACCCACTCCCTGGGTTCCTCTCGCTCCAGGGGGTTACATAAACCAGTCTTTAAACAGGCCATAGATAGGGTGTCCCGGGCCCAGGACAAAGCTTGGGTACCCAGGTCCCTATGGGGAGGCTCAGCCGGCGCTCCCGTGCCCCTGCAGGTGGATATTTTCATCATGGCAGAGCCGTCCTCGGGCCGCTGGCACTACTTGGACACAGAGATCACCAACAGCAGTGGACGCGTCACTTATGGCGTGCCCAAGCCCAAGCGGCTGGGGGTTGGGGTCTATCCCATCAAGATGGTAGTCAGGTAAGGTGGCCTACTTCCCATGGGCTTCCTTCCGTGCCCCAGTTGTCCTCGGCACATTCATCCCAACCCCCCAGGAGCTTAGGAGAAGCAGACTTCTCCCCCCTTTCCCCAGAAAGTCCCAGGTGGGATGATCCTGGCAGAGCCCAGCCATCCCAAGGCTCTGATGGCAGGCAGAAGGGAAAGGAGGGACCCATGAGATCTCTCCCAGCACAGCCCTCTGGGAAAGGGGAAAGGGTTCTGGAGCCTCTCCAGTCAAGGCCCCCTTGTGCCTTCCAGAGGGGACCAGACCACGGCGATGAGCTACTTGACGGTCCTCCCCCGGGGCATGGAGTGTGTCGTGTTCAGCATCGATGGCTCTTTCGCGGCCAGCGTCTCCATCATGGGCAGCGACCCCAAGGTCAGGGCAGGAGCTGTGGACGTTGTCCGGTGAGGAACAGTCACCCCCTCTCCCAGCCCCCACATCGCAGGCTCTGGTTGGGGGGATGTTTGGGCAAAGACCAGCCTGCACGACAAGCCAGCACTAAAACTGGTTTCTGCCTCCCAGGCTCCTCTTGTTTAGCCCATGTGGGAATCTGGGGCCATGGCTTCCAATACTGCTTGTGGCCTTCGCCCTCTGGGCCTCAGTTTGCTTATTTGTCCAGTGAAGGAACAAGCCTTGACTCCCTGGGATACAGTGAGGACAATAAATGATAAAGAGCTTTTTACACCAAGCATATGCTCCCCATCAGTCAGCAAGCATTTATGAAGCACCTACTATGTGCTAAGCAATGGGGATATAAAGAAAGGCAAAAAACAGTTCCTCCCTTGAGGAGCTTATCATCTAATGGGGAAGACAACATGCAACTAAATATACAAATGAAGTCAAGCTAGAAAGGACATAATTAGTGGGGGACAGCATTGGCATTAAGGTGGACTGGGAAAAGCTTCCTGCGACAGGCGAGATTTTAGTTGGGACTTAAATGAAGATCAGGAGGTCAGTGAACAGAGCTGAGAAGAGAGAACATTTCGGGTCCGGGGGGCCAGGGAGAATGACTGCCCAGCCTGGAGCTAAGAGATGGAGGTTCGTGTTTGGAGGCCAGGGCCACTGGGTAGAAGAAGACTTGTGCATATGGGGTGAGGAGGAAGGAGATGTAATGTGTCCGGAGACTGGAAAAGCGAGGAGGTAGGCTAATTTGGGGGGGAGTTTTTTCATTTTAAATCTCTATTTCAAATTCCCTTCCCTCCCTCACCTTTCCCCCACCCATTGAGAAAGCTAGTATTTCTTTTAGTATTGTATTTCTATACAATATTCATCACCCAAGTTTTCACATTAACTGTGTTGTGAAAACAAAAACAAAAATTAAAAGAAAAAAAATGAGTCCACCAGATCTTTCTGGGGACGGATAGCATTTTTCATCATGGGTCCTTTGCATTTGTCTTGGATAATTGTATCACTCGGAATAGCAAAGTCTTTCCAGTTGATCTTTGTTACAGTGTCGCTATTACAATATAAAATGTGTCACTGTTACAGTATAAAATGTGCTCCTGGTCCTGCTAATTTCACTTCCTTCACTTCATGTCAGACTTGTCTGATTTTTCTGAAAACATCCTGCATGTCATTTCTTATAGCTCAGTAGAATGCTGTGCCGATTCTGCACCGAAACTTGTTCTGCCATTCCTCAAGTGATGGGCTTGTCCTTTGCCGCTCAAAGAGAGTTGCTATAAATATTTCCCCTTTTCTTTGATCTCATTTAGGTTAGGTAAGGTGGCCTGCTTCCCATGGGCTTCCTTCCAATGGTAGTGGTTTTGCAGGGTCACTGTTTTACAGCCCTTTGGGCGTAGTTCCAAATTGTTGTCCAAAACCAGACCAGCTCATGATTGCACTGGCAGTGCATTAGTGTCCCCACTTTTCCACATCTCCCCCAGCATTTATCATTTTCCTTTTCTGTCATTTTAGCCATTCGGATGATAGGATGTGGAAAACTAGAGTTACAACGTACATTTCTCTAATTATTAGTGTTTTAGAAGTTTTTTTCTTTTTAGAAAATTTAAGTTCTTCTAATAACTATTCATATCCTTTGACCATTATCAATCAGGAAATGGCTCTCTTGTTTTTTCTATAAACTTGACTCAGTTCTCTATATATTGGAAAAATGATACTTTTATTAGAAAAAACTTGCTTAGAATTCTCCCCCCTCTCCCCCTCAGTTGCCTAGTTTTCTTCTAATTTTGGCTTCCTTAGTTTTGTTTATGTAAAAACATTTCCATTCACATTCTATGAACCTCTCTATTTCTTGTTAGGTCATAAATCCTTCCCTTCTCCATAGATCTGACAGGAAAACTTCCATGTTTCCTCAGTTTACTTATGGCATTCTCCCTTTATGTTGAAATCTTGCAGGCTTTATCTTGGCATACAGTCTAAGATGCTGGTCTTTACCTAGTTTCTGCCCAGCTGCCCTTCAGTTTTCCCAGCAGTTGTTCACTAGGGAGTTCTTGGACCCAGGGTTATTTCCTACTGTGTCCACTATGGATCCCCCTCCGATTCTTAGGTAGCACCAAGTTGCTTTGATAGCGAACACTTTAATACAGTTTGAGGTCAGGTCCGGCTGGCCCCACATTTCCTTTGGGGCCTTCACATTTCCCCCTTAAATTCCCTAGGCATCTTAAGACTTTATTCTCCCAAATACACTTTGTACCATTTTTCCTGGCTCTCTAAGCAATGCTTTAATCGTTTTTTTGGGCCTTATTTAGTAAATTGAATTAGTGTGGTGATTTTTGCTGTTGGTTCACCCTATCCACAAGCATTGACTGTTTCTCCATGGATTTGACTCTTTCCTTGTGGGAAAGGGATGCCGCTCACTTAGTCCCTGCCTTCATTTAGAGCTGGTCTCAGCAGGCCGCCTCCCAGATAGTTTGCGTTGTCTGTACTTTTAGGACTCGGACGTCATCTCTTGAGTTTTCGTACAGAAAAATGCTGATGGTTCAGAGGTTGTTTTATATCCTGCCCCTGCAGGCACTGGCAGGACCTGGGCTATCTGATCCTCTACATCACAGGGCGGCCAGACCTGCAGAAACAGCGGGTGGTGTCCTGGCTGGCCCAGCACAACTTCCCCCAGGGCATGATTTTCTTTTCTGACGGGCTGGTGCATGACCCCCTGAGGCAGAAGGCCATCTTTCTGCGGAACCTTGTACAGGAGGTGGGTACGGGGCAGGGGGTGGGACAGGGCAGAGCTGGGATGGGCAGGGCAGGAATGGGCAGAGCAGGGCAGGACAGAGCTGGGCAGAATGAGGCTGGACTGGGCCACACTAGACCACACTCGGCCCTGTCACTGGCTTCCTGAAGGTGGCAGCAGTAGAGCCGAGTCTGAGAAAAGCTAGGGATTGCAGGGGGTCCCTGAGGAGGGGCAGGATGCCAGCACAGACAGTGGCCTCAGCAAAGACCCTGAGGGGAGAGCCCATGTCCTGTGGGGGGCAGCCTGGCTGCTCTCTCGTCCTAGACCTGCATGACCTAGGCGAGCCCAGAGCCAAGCTGACCACAGCCTCTGCCTCCCCGCAGCAGCTAGGTCAGGGTGGATGAGGGGGTGCTGCAGCCGCCTGGGGGGGGGGTCCTGCCAGGCTCCCTGGGGTCAGCCTCCCTCCTGTGGGCCCTGCCTGCTTTTCAGTGTTTCATCAAGGTCAGCGCGGCCTACGGCTCCATGAAGGACATCTCGGTCTACAGCGCCTTGGGCCTGCCGCCCTCCCAGATCTTCATCGTGGGCCGTCCCGCCAAGAAGTACCAGCACCAGTGCCAGGTACCGCGAGGGTCTGAGGTGGGGCGGCCGGCTAGGTCGGGGGCCTCTCTGACCCTCCCTCGTTCCCTCAGTTCCTCAGTGAGGGCTATGCAGCCCACCTGGCCTTGCTGGAATCCAGCCACCGGGCCCGGCCCAAGAAGAACAACTCACGGGTGATCTTGCGCAAAGGCAGCTTCGGCCTCCACTCTCAGCCCGAGTTCCTGAGGAAGAGGAACCATCTGCGCCGGACGATGTCCGTCCAGCAGCCCGACCCGCCGGTATCCACCCCGAAGCCCGAGCGGGCCCAGAGCCAGCCAGAGTCGGACAAGGACCACGAACGACACCTCCCGCCGGTGGGCTGGGCCCGGGGGGGCCCCCCCAAGTTTGAGTCGGTACCCTAAAGTTGGGGAGCCATAGTCTGGGGCCGCCTTCCTGAGCGGGAGGCCTGCCTGGAGGTGGAGGGGCTGGGTCAGGGGTCAGTCTGCCTTCTCCCAAACACAAGGAGCTCTTCTTTGTTCCCCTCCCTGTGTCTGTCCAGAAATGCCCCCGGAGCAGCTGTGTCCCCAGCGCCTCAAGTGTGTCCTGTGACACTTGAGGTGCGTTTGTGAGGGTGGGAAGCCCCGCCCTGGGGACAGAACAAGGGATGGCCAGGGCTGGGGCTCCTCCCTAGGCCCCAGGCGGCTTCGGAGGCTGGAGATGGGTGGGCCTGGGAAGGGCCGTGCCGGTTTTGGTTCAAGAGTTGTCCTCATTCGCCCACTTTGGGGTTGCTGTTTGTCTGTCGTCTGTCTAGGTTTGGGGTCCTTTCCTGGAAAGGCCTGGGGCTGGGGGCCCCGGCCTGGGTGCTGAGGTGCCAGGGAGAACCCCCGCCCGGGCCCTCCTGTTTCCGATGCCCAGCGGGGCCTGCTTTTCCAGGGCTACAGCCGCCACTACCCCCTGGGAGGTCTTGAGAGACACTGGTGACAGCCCTTGGCTCGCCCCGGGAGGGTCTCAGGCTGCGTAGCCCCTCAGTGCTGTCTGCGGGGCCTTCTCGGAACGGTGGCGGCAGCCTTTGCTGCTCTCTGCTGCTGACGGTGCTGTCCCTCTCGGGGGCTTGAGCTCGGAAGCCCACCCAGTGTCCCGTGGGCTTCCTCTACAGGACTAGCCCCGGCTCTGTCCTAGTGACCACGTCGAGGCCCTTCCCTCGAGGGGCCTCTGTTCCCTCACTTGTAAAGCGGGCATCGGACCCAGGAATCTCCGGGATCCCAGCCCAGCTCTACCCCTCTGGTGGCCAACCCTCCAGTTCACAGTTTGGAGATGGCCTTCGGTTCCCTAGTCCCAATGCCTCCTTCCTGACCTGCCAAGGCTCAGAGACGTCCCTTTCCCAAACGCTTGCCCAGGGCTGGTGATCAGTGAGGAAGCTTAGGACAGAGAGAGGGGTGAAAAAGGCTGCTGAGGGCAGAGGGCACCTGGGCTTCTAGACAGCGCTGGGCCAGCCTCCCTTTGGAAGGTGAGCTGGGCCACTCGTTGCTCCATGTCCTCATGTACCGTGCCCACCCCTATGCACTGTGCCCCTTCATGTACTGTGCCTGCCCCCATGCATCGTGCTCCCTCACATACCACCCTCCCACACCGTGCCCCTGAGACGATCTACTCCTAGCTCCACTCCTGGCCTTGGGCTCTGGTTGATGCCCGGCTGTAGTTGCCCGCTCAGCCTGAGTCCGGGCTGTTTCCTTAGGCATTTGGGATCTGGAGCCGCGCCAGTGCCTCCCTGCCAGGGAAGCGACCCCAGAGGGTTGGGACAGTCCTTTTGGCTCCCGTCTGGTGAGCGCAGCTCTTGCCCATGTCTACCTCTGCCCGCTGGGGAGCAGACGGCTCCAGCCAAGATCCTCTGGCCCCGGACTCCAGCTGTTGAGCGGCAGTCAGCCAGTCAACCAACCTCCCAATAAGTGCTTCCTGCTGCCCACAGGTGGCTGCCCTCCCCGCCAGGCCCTTTGGGGCCGCCACCAGACACTCTTCTTTCTGGAAGGTCACCCCCGGCTGGGCCCCCGGCTCTTGTGGCTCCACCTCTGAGAGCCCCGGCTGGGGGGAAGGGGGAGGAGGCTGCAGTCTCTGCCCAGCCGTCTGGCCGTGGCTCAGCAGGGTTGCTAAGCCCTGGCAGGCGCAAGGCCCTGGGTTCACTGGGCGATGCCCTTGCCCTCTCTTGTGGGTGCGGCCCCAGATCAGGGCTCCTTCTCAAGGCCCGTCCTCTACTTCTCCTTGGGGTGTCAATCAGTGCCATGGGAGCCAGGGAGAGACCTTGGAGGCACGGGCCGGCGGTCACCCAGCTCCCCTCCAGCAGCCCGGCCTATGGGGCAGGAGTTTGGGGTGCCAAGCGCCCTCCACGTTCTGGAGGTGCCCAGTGAGGGTGCTGGGTGCTAAGCTGCCCAGGCAGCCCCTTGTGTGACAGGGGGCTCTGCCTAGACGCCCACCTCAGCCCTGCTCAGATGCCCATGCCCACATGGCTCCCCACACAGTGTCTGAATGGTCAGTCTGTGCTCTTCCCGTAAAGCTGGAGGAAATGTAGAGGGTGAGGGCCAAGCCTGGTGACCCCCAGGGGGGCGTGTCCCCCCCTCCCTCCCGGCCCAGCGCTGCAGCCCTAGTCCCCCGGCCTCCCACTTGGGGTTTGCCTGTGCTTGTGACCTGGGAGCGCCGGGGCTTTCTCTGGCTTTCCTGCTGCCCTCTGTCTGCTCACCGCTTCCCCCGCCAGGGGAGGTTCTTGCTCATCTCTCCCGAGGGCCAGTACCATGGTGGGTCTGGGCTGGGGGAACAAGCGCACAGGAAGCTGCTCCCAAAGGGCACAGACTTGGCCAAGACTTAGGGGGCTGCACAAAAGGAGATGGGACCCTTGTCCTCAGGCCCAGAGATGCCCGAGGGCCAGCGCTTCAGGGTGGGCTGCCCAAGGCCTGCATTAATTGCTTTCCTGCATTCCCTTTTCCTCCCTCCTAGGTGAGGGGAGCTCCACCCCCGAGGCCCTTTTCCCCTCAGACTCTGTGGGCCCTGTCCTTTGATCTCCCTGGCCCTTTTTCTGAGACCTGGACTTCTGTAGGTCCCGTTGGGTGAGAGGAGGGGCACTGAGACTCTTCCCCTGGCTTCTGGGGAGGACACAGGGACAGAGGAGGGTGGTCGGGCCCCTCGCCAGGGACCCCCCCTTCAAAGGGGTCTCTGGAACGATGGCCTTTTTCCCGGCTCTCGTGGCGGTCTCCATTAAGTCTGTGTCATTTCCAGTATCGTCCGTGGTTATGTGGTGACCGAGATTGTTTCTTCTGCCTCTTTGTACAAAGTGGTCCAAACGTGTACAATCCCGAACGAGGTGTCTGGTCGGTGCCAAGGGTCTGCGTTTTGTCCGAGCCGGGCTCTGCCTCTCCAGTGCTGTCACAAATAAAACCTGCCTTGCCTTTAAGGACACTGGTTGGTGCTCTTTGGACTGGGCCGGGCCCCTGTGAAGCCGTCCAGGGCCGGGCTCTCCCTGCTTTCACACACCGGGGGCCTGGCTGAGCCTTGGGAACTGGGGTCCTGCTCACAAAGGCCTAAGGCCGGGCTGGGCCCCTGTGAAGCCGTCCAGGGCCGGGCGCTCCCTGCTTTCACACACCCAGGCCTGGCTGAATCTTGGGAACTGGGGTCCTGCTCAGAAAGGCTCAAGGTCGGGCTGGGCCCCGTCTCACACCCATGGGGGTAGGGGACCTTCCTGGGCTGTCCCTGGGCCAGACAGGCTCAGTCTCCCCCCCGCCCCCCCACCAAATACCTCGCCGCAGGACAGAAGTAACAGCATTTATTATGGGGAGGGGCCCCGTAGTGGCGGTTTTTAACACCCAAGGTCTAAACGAGGGATGGGGTCTGCCAGACCTAAGTCAGCAGGTAGAGTCTGGGTGGGAAGGAAGCCTTCCTGAGCACAGACACAATGGCGGTCTGGGCCCCCCGACACTAGCCTGGTGGAAACACCCCGTGGCCTGAAGCTTCAGTTCAACTGTGAGCATCCAAGCTGGAGATGCCCCGTGGGCATCCGGTCACTCTGCGCCGTAGGGGGTCGCACAGCCTGCCAGTCCCTTGACCCGCCTCCGTCCAGATGCCCAGGGGCGCCGCTCCGACTGGCGCATGGCCCTCAGGTTGTGGGCCATGAGCAGGCGGTAATGAGCTACTGCTTGCTTCCTGTGGGGGACCCAAGGGGTGTTCAGGCCATGGGCCCCCCACTGTTTCCCACAGATCTTCTCATCTGAGCCAGACCCCAGAAGCCCCCAGTGGGGGAAGAGGGGGACGGAGAGGTGAAGCGCGGGGCCACGAGCCCTCTGGGAAGGGGCTGCTCATACTGGGTTAGTCAGGGGAGGGGGCCACAGCCAGGGGCCGCTCCAGCTTCTCTGAGGTTAGATGCAGCCCTTGGAGCCCTTCAAGACCATCCCCCCTAGCACTGGCCAGGAGCCGCCCCCCAGCCTTTACCTGCCATGCCCACGCCCTCTTCAGGGTTGAACAAGAGCAACAGTCAAGTCACTAAGACAAGAGACGGGAGAGGGAGGAGGGGGCCTGGTTATCGTCCATGCCTGGGGGAACT
The DNA here is from genome assembly GCF_902635505.1 of Sarcophilus harrisii. Taxonomy (NCBI): domain Eukaryota; kingdom Metazoa; phylum Chordata; class Mammalia; order Dasyuromorphia; family Dasyuridae; genus Sarcophilus; species Sarcophilus harrisii. Next base: position 542,678 of record NC_045428.1, on the reverse strand, counting down.
GAGGGGCAGGACCCCAACCTGGCCCCATCCTCCCTGGTCCAAGGCTGGATGCAGGTGGGGAGCACTGGCGGAGTACTTGGGGACCCCTGACTCCAGGACAGGGAGGGGGCCCCGTGCCCAGTACTGCTGCCCTGGCTGAGGACACCGACAGCATATGGACGAGGGAAGGGCTTTTGGGGAGGGGGTGTGCCACAAGACAGGGAACTCGGGGCCTCCTCTGCTCCCAGCCCCCCCTCACCTCTCGTCGGTGGCGATGGCCTCGTCGAAGGCCTCAGACAGGTGCTTCAGCTGCTCGATGCCTGCAGCCACAGACTCCATCTCCTCCTCCTCTTCCTCCTCCTGGCATCCGCCTCTGGACAGAGCAAACGTGAACCGGCTGGTCAGGGGGGCCCTAGCAGAGCCCTGAGGGCCAGATCCCCCCCAGCCCACCTGCCCTGGGGAGGGAGGCCAGGCTTGCCTGGTGGGGCAGAGAGGAGCGGGGGAAGAATAGGGGCTGAGGAGGGCAGCCGCCCGCTGGGAGCGCCTCCGCAGAGGACGGAGGGGGTCCTTGGTGATCCACTTGGAGAGCCTTCTCAGCCCCGAGCCCTGGGAGGGTGGGGTGGCGGGGAGGCGTCGGGCCCCGCAGCTCGGCGAGGGAGCCCCCGACGGCCGGGTGCTCCTCCTCCTCCTGGATGGGTGGGGGCTCCCGGCGGGGGCGCGGCCCGGGTCTCTCCTCCGGCCGCTGCTCTGGCAGGACCTCTGGATTTTCTGTAACAGGCACAGGCATTTAGGGTTAGAGTCGGGAGGCATTTAGGGTTGGGGTTCCGGGCAGCCGCGGGGGCCTCCTCCTGGTACCTGAGCCACAGATCCCAGGGCCCTGCGGGCAGAGCCGGCAGCCACCCCCACGCGCTCCGAGCTCTCCAGCGGCTCCCAGGAGGGCCCGTTCCCAAAGTTGGCATCAAGGACTCCCAGGGGCAGGCGCCGGCTCAGGCGGGTACACAGCGAGCCGGACTGTGGCTTCCTCCGGCCGGGGCTCGGGCTCCCGGCCTCCTCGGTCAGCATTTGGTGGCTCCTCCGGCCTCTGGCCACTCCCTGCCACACCGCGGCCATTCCTGCCTTGGCCTGGACCTCCCGGGGAGGGGGCGGGGGTCCCGGAGCCGCCTGCTTGGGCGGGGGGGGCCCCCCCCCCGCCTTTGTGCCCCCGGCCTTGCCCTCCCTCCCCCCCGGGCCCCCGCTGGCGGACCCCTGGGGTGGGCAGGGGGACGAGGCCTGTGGTGGGGGGGCGGGGCCCCCTTGCCTGGGGGGGCGGGAAAGGGCGGTCCCCGGGGGTCCCCCAGTGGTTCCCCTTTCCTGGGGGGGGAGGGAAAGCGGGAGGGGGCCTTTTGGGGGGAAATCCTCGTCTTGGGGGAGGGGGAAGGGGGGGGCCCGACCTCCCCGTGGGGGGGCCCGGTCCCTGCTCCTCCCAGAGGGGGAAGGGCCGGGCCCCCGGAGGGGGTCCTTTTTGGGGGTCCTGGCGGGGGAGGGCCCCCCCCCCCGGGTCCAGTGCCCCCCGGGCCCCCGTCTGCCTTCCCCTTGTGGGCTTTGGGTGGGAGGCCCCCGGCCAGGTCTGTCTGCCCCCAGTGCGGCCCTTGCCGCCCCCGGGAACCGCCCCAACCGGCCTCCCCATTGGTCGTTGGGCCCGGGGATCCCTCCGCCTTTGGTCCCCCCCGGGGGGCCCGTTGCCTTGCCCCCGGACGGCCCGCCCCCCGGGCGTGGGGCTTGGAGGGAGGGGCCCAAAAGGGGCCGGCCCGGCGGGCCGCCGCGGCTTCCCCCAGGCCCGCCCCGGGGCCGGTTTGGGGCGCTGGGGGGGAGCAGCGCCCCCGCGGCCGGGAGCTCCCGGCCCTGGGGCCCTCGGGCCCTCGGGGCCCGGCCTGGGGCCGGGGACTTTCCCGGCCCTCCGGCCTTTCCTGCCGGGCTCCGGCCCTTTTTGTCCCCTCTCGTGGCTTTCCCCGTCTCCGTGTCCCTCCCGCCCTGTCTTGCTCTTTCCTCTGTCCCGTCTCTTGTTTTCCTTGGCCCGTCTCCTTTTTCTTTGTCCTTTCCTTCCCTTTCCCTTTCCCCCCGTTCTTTTCCCTCCCTGTCTCGTGTCTTTCCTTGCCCTGTCTCCGTCTCTTTCCTTGTCCCTGCCTGTTTTTTCCTCTGTCCCTGTCTCCTTGTCTCTTTCCTCTGTCCCTGTCTCTGTGTCTTTCCTCTGTCCCTGTCTCCGTGTCCCTTTCCTTTGTCTCTGTCTCCGTGTCCCTTTCCCTTGTCCCCGTCTCCGTGTCTCTTTCCCTTGTCCCCGTCTCCGTGTCCCTTTTCCTCTGTCCCTGTCTCCTTGTCTCTTTCCTCTGTCCCTGTCTCTGTGTCTTTCCTCTGTCCCTGTCTCCTTGTCTCTTTCCTCTGTCCCTGTCTCTGTGTCTTTCCTCTGTCCCTGTCTCCGTGTCCCTTTCCTTTGTCTCTGTCTCCGTGTCCCTTTCCCTTCCCCATCCCGTCTCTTTTCCCTTGTCCCTCTCCTGTCCTTTCCTCCTTGTCCCTGTCTTCCCTTCTCCCCGCTCTCCCTTTCCTCTGTCCCTGTCTCCTTGTCTCTTTCCTCTGTCCCTGTCTCCTTGTCTCTTTCCTCTGTCCCTGTCTCCTTGTCTCTTTCCTCTGTCCCTGTCTGTGTCTTTCCTCTGTCCCTGTCTCCGTGTCCCTTTCCCTTGTCCCTGTCTCCGTGTCCCTTTCCCTTGTCCCCGTCTCCGTGTCCCTTTCCTTTGTCCCTGTCTCTGTGATTCCTTCTGTTGTCTCTTCTCTCTCCTGCTTCTCAGTCTGTCTCTTGTCATTGTCCCTGTCCCTGTCTCTTTCCTTTGTCTTTTTCTCTCCTCTGTCTATATAAAATCATAATATTTTTCTCAATCCACCAACTCATTTCCTACATCACAGCATTATTTCAACCTTATACTTTCTAGTTATTTAAAATAATATAGATTAATATGACTGACATGGTGTAGTTTCCCTAATTTTTCTCTTTTCAGTTAAATCTATTGTAGTTTTGATTTTGAGATCCATGATTGCTGTGTCTGCTTTTTTTCCTAATAAATTCTACGCCTGATCATTATTATTAGGTCTTAGGATAAGACATCTCTTATGTCTTCTCCCTGCTGTTTTCTCTGCTTTACTTCTACCCTTGATCTAGCCTCATTATTACTACCTCCACCAAGGATCCCTCCCTTATTCTTTCCCCCAATTTCCCTCCCTCTTTATCCCATGCCTATTAGTCTACACCCCCTTCTATTTCCTCCTTATCTTATTCCTTCTCTCTCTTATTTCTTTGTAAATTTAGAAGACTTTTATACCCTCCTAGATGTATATGCACTGTTCTCTCTCTAACCCAATCCTGATGAGAGGGGTCCAGAACTACCAGCACTCCTCTCCCATCTAAGTCCTTGATGTTAGTTCTTCCTCTCACATCTCATTCATGTAGCATAATTACTCTTTTTATCTTTTCCTACACTGTTTTGCCTTTTTGAGTCACATCATACTCAGCTGTCCTGTCTTTCTTGGGAACTACCCAATTACTCATGACAATCTTAGACATATAGTTTACATATCCATATGTAAAGCAAAGTTTGTCCTTATTGCATTCCTTGTAATTACTCTTTAATATTTACCTCATATTTCTCTTGGATCTCATATGTTAAATTTTCTATTAAATTCAGATCTTTTGCAACCAAATCCTGAAAGTCTAGTAATTCACTAAAGATCCTTTTTTTTTTTTTTTTTTTTAATCATTCAGAATTATACTTCAGTTTGCTGAGTTTGATATTTGCAACCACAGTGCTGCTTCTTTTGCTCTTCCATATATACTAAGAGACCTGTGGTCTTTTTCGCTGCTAGGGCTTTTGTGATTCTAAATTTAGCTTGGCCATATTTGAATTGTTTTTTTCTTGTTGCTCACAATACTTTCTCTTTGACCTGAGATTTTTGAAATTTGACTCTAATATTTCTGTAAGTTTTTCTCCTAGGATCACTTTTAGGTGGTATAGATGGTTTTTTTTTTCTATTTCTACTTTCCTCTCTTGTACTAACACTTCAGGACAATTTTTTAAATAGTATTTTCCCCCCAAATACATGTAAAGATAGTTATTAATATTCACCTCTGCAAAATCTTGTGCTCCAAATTTTTCTCTCTCCTCCCTCCTCAAGACACCAAGCAGTTTGGTACAAATTAAACATGTGCAATTCTTCTAAACATATTGCCATAGTTGTCATACTGCATAAGAAACAGATCAAAAGTGAAAAAAAAATGAGAAAAAAAAACCAAGCAAACAAGAATAAAAAAGGTGAAAATACATGCTTTGATCCACATTCACTCTCCATAGTTCTCACTTTGGATGGAGATGGCACTTTCCATTCCAAATCTATTGGAATTACTTTGAATCACTTCACTTTTGAAAAGAACCAAGTTCATCACAGTTGATCGTCATGTAATCTTGTTACTGTGTCTAATGTTCTCCTGGTTCTACTCACTTCACTTAGCATAAGTTCATGTGGGTCTTTCCAGGCTTTTCTGAAATCAGATTGCTCATCATTTCTTATAGAACAATATTTCAGGACAATTTTCTTTAATTATTTCTTATGTTGTATCAAGATTCTAAAATTTTTATTCTAGCTTTCAGATCATCTAATTATTCTTATATTTTCTCATCTTTATCTAGTCTCCAGATCTATTGTCTTATGCAATGTCTCAGATTCTCTTCTATTTTTACATTATTTTTAAAAATAATTTCTTGATCTCATAACTTTTCTGGCTTTTTTTTTCCAATTTTAATTTTCAAGGAGTAGTTTTCTTAAGATTCTGGATCTCTTTTTCTAGTTGATTGACTTTCTTTTCACAATCTGTTTTTCTTGGATTCTTTTTTTTTTTTTTCTTCAATCCCTCCCATTTGATTTTTAAAGTCTTTTTTTGAGTTCTATGAATTCTTTTGGGGATGCAGGAATCCATTTACCAATGCTCTTTGAGGTAGGAGAAGCTTTTTTTTTTTTTTTTTTTTTTGCTTTAGTGTCTTTTTCTGAAGATGAACCTCTTGATTCCCCTAGGAACATCTATGTTCTCCTTTCCTTGCTCATTTTACAAATTTATAGTAGTCTTTTTGTGTAATCGATTTGAGTCCTCGGGTGTGGAGGATGGTGCTTCTGATTTCAGGTCCTCCTTCAGTTCTCCCTCTGGCCTGGTACAGAACCCAAGAGCTCCACCCTCCCCTAAGTGCCCACAGTCAGCAGCTTCCCTGCCCCACTTCCGGAGCGTGGGTGGGCCCCTCCTTAGCCAGGGTCACATCTAGGCACTACAGCTGGGCCTGGCATTTCTTATCAGCAGAGACTCCCTCAATCTTCCTCGGCTCAGATGACAACTCCCCACACTGTCTGGGAAGTAAAAATTCAGAGTCAGGAGACTTCCCAATCCAGCTAGCCCCGGGGCTTGAAGTTTTCTTTATCCTCCACTCACCAAATCTCCATCTTGGCATCTGGTCTTGACCACAATTCTGCTACAACTTTTGTTTAATTTTACTGCTTTACCTCCAGGGACACTGTTTTGTCCTATTTGTGGAGGAAATCTGGAATTTTCTGACCTACTCTGCCATCTCCCCCAAATCCTCCTGAGGGAAAAGGACTTAGGACAGTGTAGAGCTGACCTGGTTGCCCCGAGGCTCAAGATGGGCAAGGGAGAAGAGAGTCGCCAGTGCAGGGTCAGAGGAGAGGAGGGGGCATCTAGGAGGCATGGTAGAAATGCCCTTGCTGACAGGGCAGGGACTGAATTCTCTGAGGAAGGAGGGAGGGGGTCGTGGTGGTCAGTAGGTAATGACCAGAACCACATTGGTAGAGACATATGGGTCGAATGAACCTCAGAGAAGAGATAACTGAGTTAGAGTGACAGAGAGCCTGGAAGTGGGGACAGAGAGTGAGGAATATACGGCTCCTCCCATGCCCAGGGGGTAGGGAATGAAAGGGCAGCCAGTGCTGGCAAGGGAGGCTGGGAAACTCCATTAGGAGGAAGCCCAATTTGAATGAGAACCAGAATATGGAAGGACTGGAGAAGGAAAAGACTTAAGATGAAAGGGAATTTATTGTCTGTGGAAGAGATCTCTCAGCAAACAGAAGGGCAGGGATAGTGGCTGTAGCAGGCGGGTTAGAGGGGTTGGTTGAGAGGGAGGGGAATAAGGGAACTTATTTTAGGGGGGAACCAATGGTCTCTGAGCATTGACAGCTGGTGGTTTAGAATCACTAGGATGGGGAGGGAAGGATGGATGGGAGGATGGTGCCGGGTCTGAAGGGCAAGGAACAAATTGCAGAATTGAGGGAGGTATTCCAGGCCAGTTTGCCCAGATTGTGACCTCGGTGAAGGAAAGTAGCACAAAACTGGAGAAGGCCCCTGGAGGCCAGCTTGGGAGGCCTTTCCCAGCCTGGCTCAGGAGCCTGTATCCAGCCCTATAAGCGACACAGAACCAGGGACGGTCTTGAGCAAGAGAGGAGCGTGGAGGATTTCAGCAGCTCTGTCAATTGGAGAGGGTGAAAAACCAAATGGGGACACTGGCAGCAGGGGGATCTTTGAAGTCAGGGACTGTTTCCTCCTGAGGTAATCTGGAAAGGAAGGAGCCAGCACTTCCAGGTGTCTAACCCTCAACCCAAGGCTCTTTCTACTCTGCTACTAGTGCCAAGTACTTTCCCACCTCGGGGCGTCCATCCCAGATCGCTGACCTCCCCGGTACTTCCCCAGGCTCTGTCCTCAGCACTGGCCCAGCTCTCCCATTTATGAGGCTGGCTGTGGCTTGCTTTCCAACTAAGCATGACTTGAAGTCCATTTTCTATCTCCCCAGCTGCCCCCTGATAGGGGAGACGCGCATTCTCCTGCTGCCCCCTCCGTACAAAGTCTTCAGGAAGGAGATGTTTCCCTCATTTTGAGACAGAGCAAGAGCCTGGCCCATTTGCTGTGAGACATCTCAAATACTCGTGGGTGCCTCCTGGTGTGGGGCAGGAGCTGGGAGGCAAAGGCCCAGGCAATTCCCTGCTTTCCCACTAGGATTAGCTCCAGGGATCTTGTGGGCTGCTTTTTGGTGAGAAAGGGACTCACTTCCTCCCTAGAAAGAGAAGTGGAGGAGACAGGAGAGAGAGAAAGAGGGAGGAGGGGGAGACAGAAACAGAGATACAAAGAGACACTGAGACAGAGACAAGCAGACAGAGACACACAGAGACACACAGATTTATACACCCAGGGGAAAAGACATAGAGACAGAGGGAAAGAGATTGAGATACAAAGGAGAGATGGGGGGAGGAGGGAAGGAGGGAGGGAGGGAGGGAGGAGAGAGATGGCATTCTTCAGAAAAAGCAACCCTTTCTTTCTTCTCCAGTTTCCATGGTGGCATTTGCTCCTTGGTCAGGATTTCCATTCAGTGCCTTCCACAGAAGTGCAGTGGATGGGATGGGCCAGCTTCCCCTGGACTGTGGCTAAGGGCAGGAAAGGTCTGGGGATGTGGGGACACCCCAGGAGTTGGGAGTCTCATCCTCCTGTGAGGACCCAGAGGCAGTTCAGAGAACTGCTCAGGCCTCTGCACCTCAGGGCTGCGTAGAGCTCAGACTTCCTGCCCTCCTGGAGATCAGGTTCCAGCAGACTTACTCCAGTCTTGAGCCTCTTGCCTCAGGGTTCTCCAAGACTTTTTCTCACTGGTTGGGAGGTGGGGGTGGGGAGTGGGGTGGCTTCTTGAGGATCGTGCTTGCACTTCTGCCATTTCTCTGGGCCCCTAGGGAGAATGGATTACCGTCCCCCCTCCCCGCCTCACTCCTGAACTCAGAAAAATTAATGACTTTTTTGCAGGTCCCCACTCACATGAGGAGCTGTGAAGATTGGGGCAGGCCACCAGATGGTGCCAGAAACCCGCTTATTGTGTAGGCTTCTGCATCCCGGTGGGCGAGGCTGGGCACTCTCCAGGGTGCTCAGAATGCGCGCTGCCCATCCTGGGAGACTTGCTGTAGCTGACCCGCTGCACCTGGGCTGAATGTTGGGGCTGAGGCAAGTTCAGGAACTGGGTTGTTGCTCTAGGCAGAGGTAGCAAGATGGCCGGGCTTCTGGAAAGGAGGACAGCCCCGGACAGCCTTGGGACGGCTTTCTCCTCCATAGTGCAGTGTCCTCGGGGCCAGAGGCCGTCCTTGCTGGGCAAGTGAGGGAGGAGCTGGGGAGTGATGCATGGAAAAGAGTAAGGGGGCTCACCATTGTCCCATGTCCTCCATACATCAGACCCCTCAGAGGGCTTCAGTTCAGTTGTAGTGCCACAGTTTTGGGAGGACATTTGCTGACCCAGTGAACATCCATAAGGGCTATGAGGTTTGCAAAACACTTTACATATGTCATCTCACTCCCAGCCAGTCTGGGAGGCAAATGCTTCTATTATCCCCAATGTACAGATTAGCAGACCGAAGGTGAGAGGTTAAGTGACTTGCCGAGGGTCACCCAAGACAGTATCTGAGCAGGTTTCCAGCTGGACTCTTCCCAATTCTGAGGAACAGCACTTTTCAGCATGTTGCCCCCCTTGCTGCTTCTGGATAAACTAGAATGCTTGGGGAGGAGGGGGGACACAAGGATATCGAAGGGATGATTAACTTGCAGAAGAGAACCCAGGAGGGACGTGATAGCTGTATTCAGATGGGATGGGCGATCTCAGAGGGCTCTGGAGGTGTTGGAGCCACTTAGAGACTGTTGGAATGGGAGCCATCTTCAGGTATGGGTCAGGCTAGATCAAGAGTCCTTAAGCTCCAATCCAGGAGCTTGTTAGTTTTCCCAAAATTTCCCTTTGTAATTTTGTGGGCTTTATGTATTACAAGCATGATTCTGAGCAGGGATCTGTAGACCTGACCTGGCTGCCTCCTAAGGGTGATACTTCCTAACCAGGGGGCTGGGTCAGGACTCCCTTTTATTAAAGTCTTCCCAGAGTTATTGAAACTTAAAATCAATAAATTAATAAAATATAAATAAAATAAAAACTTAAATATAAATCTATATTATATATTCCAAACTGACACGACACTCCATTTTTAGTTGCCTGACAGGAATGCCTTCCTTCCCTTCTCACCTCTGACTTTTAGAGAATCCTTATGTCCTTTAAGGCTCAGCTCAAGGGCCACCTCCTCCCTGAGATCTTCTCTGGATAAACTAGAGTGCTTGGGGGAGGTACTCTGGATAGATCCTCCAAAATTACTTCATAGGCTGAAGTGATTGCACATTAGACTTGGAGCTGGGAAAATGCGGGCTCAAAATCTGCTTCTCATGCAGTTATCAGCTGTCTGACTTGTGGATATCACTTTGTTTCGGTCTGTTCTGCGTCCTTATCGGTAAAAATTGGGATAATAATCACATCTGCCCTCGGGGTTGCTGGGATGCTTAAATGTAAAGAGCACAGGAAACCTTAAGTAAATGGGATCTGTGATTATTATCACTGCCTTGTTGGTGAGCTCCATTTCTCTCAGCCTTGGCTTCTTCACCCAGAGTCCCAAAGATTCCTCCCACCTCTGAAATTCTGGCATTTACTCCATTTCTAGAGTCTTGTATTTGTGATTTTTCTTCTACACTGTGGGTTCTTTTGGCCTGCCAGTCAGACTGGGATCTCCCTGAGAATACTTGGTCATCAAGCATTTATTAAAAGTGCCAGATGCTCTGTTGAGCACTGAGGTTACAAAGAAGGGCAAAAGAGCAGCCTTCAAGGAGCTCCAAGTCTAATGTGAGAAGTAATGTGCAAACCATTACACACAATCCAACACTCATGGGACAAATTGATGATCTCCAAGGGATAGGAACCACTCCTTTCTTTTCCACACCCCAACCTGAATTTTGACTAGGGTATCACGTTAGGTGCCTGTCCAGGGTGGGAGCAGGGAGAGTGGTATATTTTAAGTATCAGGGTGTTCTCCCTCCAGATCTACTTCCCAGGGCAGCCTATGGGTATCTATTTTGCGATAAACCAGACTGGCAATACTGGAAGCCTCAACGGATAGAATGCACAAGGGTACAGGAGTTTTCTATGCCCCAAGTCAGGCTCTCATGATTGATGCGTGGCTGAGGGAGTTGTAAGCTTACCTAGCCCATTTTATCTCAATCAGAGTATGCTTCCCATACTATCCACTGTCCATCTGGAACACATGCTCCTCTTCTCCTTTTCCATCTCTGATCTCCATAATGCAGGGTGCCAGCTCAGTGGGCGTCTGACCCTGAGTTCATAGCCTTTGTTAAGGTTTAGTCTCTTCCTCCACAAAGCTGCCCTTCTTGAAGTGCTTTGAAGGGGGCTTTAGAGGACAAATCCCTCCCCTACCTCTTCATGCATCGTTGCTAAGCTTCCTATAATCAGAGCCGGATTAGCAGGCCATTCAGCTAGCAGACAGAAAACAGACAGGGCTCCCTTTGCTGTTCTCCAACCCTACCAGCTGACAGGGCCCCATCAAGCATGGAGAAAACCATGCTACTGAATGTGGAGGGCATTAAGAAGACCATTCTTCATGGAGGGACTGGAGACCTCCCTCACTTCATCAATGGATCCAGAGTAAGTCTGAGGCCTGGGCTTGAGGCAAGGGTCAGTGGGGGTGGGAAAGGGTACAGAAAGGCCCAGCTTAGGACATTGATCAGGGACAAAAACACATGAACTGGTGAGTAAAGTGGCAAAGTCTGACCATTCCTAGAACCAGCATGGCTGTGTCTAATGGTATCAACATGATTGATGAATTCATGTGGAATGAGAGGCACCAATTCCACCAGGGCTTTGGAGCAGAAACGGCTGGATGCATTTTTGTCACTCTATTCTGTTAGGAAGGGGGCCAGTTCATGTCCCAGTCACAGCCTCAGTGACATTTCTGAAAGTTAGCTTTTATTTGGGAGTTAGCTAATTCCCAAGAAAGGGGATTCCTTTGTCCCCCCTTCCCCTGCCTGCCATCCCTAAGGCTCACAGATAGGGTTACCAAAACTGCAGACTGCAGCTGATGGGAGACTGAATGAATCTATGAAATCTACTGAGAGGAAGGGTTTAGAGAGGAAAGTGAAATTTGTTCAGTTTCTGTTGTTTTTGTTAAAAAGGTGACATTTCATTTCCGAACTATGAAATGCGATGAGGAGCGGACAGTCATAGACGACAGCAAGCAGGTTGGCCAGCCCATGAACATCATCATCGGAAACATGTTCAAACTGGAAGTCTGGGAGATCCTGCTGACCTCAATGAGGATAGGAGAGGTGGCTGAATTCTGGTGCGACACAATTGTAAGTGCTCTGCGCCACTCCATTCAGTCACGGAGCTTACTACCAGGGGACACTGTCTTGTGGAAAAGAGAAGTCCCAGAAAAGCAAATTTAAGCCCACTTTCTCACTTGCATCTGGTAGAAAAGCAACAACACTTTCTGCAGGGAATCTCTCTATGCTCTTTCCTCCCCCAAGCCTTCCCCATGCTCACAGTGGAAAACTTTTTTTAAGCAGTCTCATTTCCAGATTGGGCTCAGCCAGGGATTCCTTCTGGGAACCTGTCTACCTCAGGAGCCTCAGCTCTTCATCCCAAATCATCTCTGGAGGCTTAAATTCTGAGCCCACATGGAGAGAGAGGTTCTGGATTCCTCACCCCAATGTCTAATAAAGGCAGGCTATGATATTCCTGCTTTAGCACTGGTTGCTGCCAACTAAAGCAGTTCATAGAGAGAAGGGTTAGACTTCATCTCCTTCCAGCAGGAAGTAAACAGTCCAAAGGAGATAAAATCCCCTATATAGCTTCAGGAAGAGTTCTGACAAGGATGTTGTCTTACCTGCTTCAGCTTAAGATTTGGAGAAATTGTCAGCCAGTCAAGCACAGGGGATACAAAGAAAGTAGCTTACAATTTAATGAGGGGCGGAAATAAGCAAACAAATACAAAGCACTTGTATATAAGTATAAAAAGGCTGTGGATGAGATAAATGGGACATAATAAAGTTACGTAAGGCACTGGGTACTAGAATTAAGAGAGGTTGGGAAAGGTTTCCTATGGAAGTTGAGATTTTTGTTGGGACTCAAAGGAAGCCAAGGAATTCAGAAGGTAAGCGAAATCCTTCCAGAGATGAGGGCCAGCCAGAGAAAATGCCCAGAATTGAGAGATGAAGGGTCTCATTGGATGTTATTAATAAGCAGGAGGTTGATTTGAAGAGTATGTGTGGGGAGGGATCTTGTAAATTAAGACCAGAAAGGTTGGGGTGACTAGGTTAGGAAGGGCTTTGAATGTTGGGGGTCAGTCCACTAAGTCTGAGAGCATGTCCTTCGAGATTGCTTAAAATGAAGGGTGCTTGTACGGGGTACTTCTGGCAGAATTTGCATCAGCTCAAACCCTTTGGGAAGGATGCTTCACTATAAAGGTTGCCTCTTTTTTCTGAGGCAAATCTGTGGTCTGGGTACAGAATACACTTTGAGCTGGACAGCTCACTTTGTTTGCAGCCCCTCTCACCCTCCCCAATTTTGGCTGTCTCTTGATTCTTGCAGCTATTTCTGTATTTGCTTCCTTAGCAGCCTAACCTAATCCTAATCGGCTCACTGGGAGGGTCATCCTGTCCTAAGGCTTGGCCCCTGGACTGACCTATTTTCTTCCCAGGCCTGATGAGAGAGGGAGGGACAGCGGTCCCATTTCTGACTAGTTCTATGGCCTTACATGGAGCAATTCAACTCTTGGAATCTTAGTTTCTTCATCCACAGAATGGGAACATGAATGTGTATTTGCTTTTTTTTTTTTAATCCATAATTTCAACCTATTTTCACAATTCTCCTATGTTTTTCTTTATTGATAAGTTCATTCTTTTCATTCACTCTATTTAAAATTTTTTTTCTAATGACTCAATAGCACCCTAGTATGTCCAGCCACTTCTCAATTGATAGCCACCTACTGAGTGTCTAGTTCTTTGCTACAAAATGCTTCTCTGGACACTCTGGTACATCTGGGTCCTTTCTCCTTTCTGGGATGTCTTTGAGATTACTGGTCTGGTATTGGCTTTGCCGGATCAAAGGCTAATACACAGTTTAGTAACTTATGGGGCATAATCCTAATGTGCTTTCTGGAATGGCTGACCCCATGCAGTGTACTAGGATGCACATTTATCCACAGTCCCTCCGACATTTTCCTTTTCCATTTTTGTCATCTTTGTCAATCTGATAGGTATAAGGTGGTATCTCAAAGTTAATTTAATGTGCATTTCTCTAATTATTAGTGATTTATGAGCATTCTAAATTTTTTAATATGATTACATTTTAAATATGATAGTTTGCTTTTGTTCTTTTGAGAAATATTAGTCCATATCCTTTGACTATCTATTGGGGAAAAACTTTTGTCTTTATACTTTTGAATGAGTTCCCTATGTATCTTTATTATATACAATTGTTACAAAGATTTTTCTCCCTTTTAACTTAAAATTCTCTCTTTTAATTGATTTTGGTTGTAAAATTAAAAAAAATATTTTGTAATAAAAATTGTCCATTTTCCCTCCTATTTTTTTCCCTGAGGCAATTGAGGTTAAGTGACTTGCTCAGGGTCATACAGCTAGGCAGTGTTAAGTGTCTGAGACCAGATTTGAACTCAGGTCCTCCTGACTTCAGGACTGGTGCTCTATCTACTGCATCACCTAGCTGTCCCATCTCCTATAATCCTTTATCTTTTGTTTAGATAAGAAACCTTCTCTCTTTAGTCATAAAAAGTCTCCTTACTCATCCCTCCAATTTGTTCATTACATGATCTTAATTATGTCATGTAATATAAGTATGTAAGACCATACAATGAACATATTTAGAGTTTATAGTGGTGTCTGGTGGGAAATATTGGTCTAAACCTACTTTTTGTCCAACTACTTTCCCAATTTTCCAAAGTTCTGACTGTGGTCGAATAACAAGTCCTTCCTCCAGGAGGTGGAATAGGGTCAGGGTTAGACTACATGACTGAGCACTTTGGCTTCTGGAGCCTGGGCAGGTAATCTCTCCCACAAACTGGACTTTCTAAACTTTAACACTAATTCCTAAGTAGTTTGGGTGATTCCTGCCAACGAAGCCTAGGTGAAGCCTTCGGTGGCATTGGCAATGGCCCCTTCTGACCCCTCCCTTTTGACCGCTTTTCCCCTGGAGATCTCCAACAGGTTTTCAAAGCCAACCATTTTTTTTTCCTATTTGATGGGAAGAACGTAAGAACTGTGGACTGGGAGTCAGAGGGCTGGCTTTGTGCAGGAAGCTTCACATCTCCAAGCTTCAATTTCCTTATTGAAAGAAAAGGTTGGACCAGTTGACATCTAAATGCCCCTCCAGCACAAATCTAAGCTGCTTTGATCTATTTCAGCCCTGGAAAGATGGGAGGGCTATGGGCTGGACCAGGAAGAGGGCTTAGGGGCTTGGACTGGCCCTGGAGATGCCTTCTTCTTGCTGTGATCAACTAACTCATCCATAGTTTCTCTCTCTCTCCCTTTCTGTCTCTGTTTTTCTCTGTGTCTCTCATTGTCTCTGTCTTCTCTCTTGCTCTTCTCTTTCCTTTCTTCTTCCCTTGTCTTCTTTCCTCTTTCTTTCGCCCCGGTTTCCTTTTTCTTTTCGGGTCTTCCGCTCCCCCCGGTTTACCCCTTAGGAGCAGGGAAAACACACGGCCCCAAGAATGGAGTCCCAAAGGGGCCCGCCCAAATTTTCCTTACTCCCTTGGGGTTGAGGACGAGGGAGTGAAGGGCCCCAGCCCCGACCAATAAGCCCCCTCTGGCAGGGCAGGGGAAGCTTGGCCCAACCCAAGAGCTAGAAAGGGAGACCCCCCTGAGGGGAACCTAACCAAATGGGTTCCCTAAGTAGGGGAAAGGGGCAGGAACTTAACTTCCCATTTTCATGTTTGGTTTCCCTGGGTTTACTTTCCCATGAAACCTCCCATTCTCCCCTTTGAACATTGGCGGCTTCCCTGTGGGTTCCCAACTTTCCCCAAACCTCCTCACGGCCCTTTGCCCAAAGTTGGCGCTTGGGCCGCCAACAAAGTGGTCTTTTCCTCCGTGCCGACCCGGCTTCGGGGTAAGGGCTCCAGGCGGTGGGACTTTCCAATTCCCCTGGCCAGCCCTCCGGCCCCATACCCCCCAAACTTCTGGTAAACTCGGGTCCCTACAAGTACCCACTAAAGGCTTTCCTGGGACTCGCGCCCGGAGGAGGAGAGGAGACGCCTTAACCCCCTTCTTTCCCGGGTCCCGCCGGAAGGAATGGGGCCAAACGGCCCACCCCCGGGCTACACAACAAAAATTGGGGGAGGGGCCCCCCTTCCCGAGGGGCGGGAGGGCGGGAAGGGATTTGGGGCCGGCAGCACCCCCCCCCAGGAAACGGGCCAACTTGAAAAAGGGTTTCCACCCTAATCCCCAAACAAAAGGGGAACCCAGGAGACAAAGAAATTTTCCAAAACCGAAGAGCGGCGCCCCCCTTCTCAAGCCTTTCCAAACCCCTGGGGAAAATCCCCCAAAGGGGCCCTCGCTTGAAGAACCCAGCCTCAAACCCCAGGGCCCCTTTCACCCTCAGGGGGGCAGGGGCCCCCTAAACTTTCCCCACCCGGGACCGTTTGGCCTGCTCCAACTTTGAAAACCCCCGGGATCCCTTTTCTGGGATAGGCCCCGCCCCTCCCTCCCCCACCCCTCCCACAAAAATCCCCCTTCTTTAAAAACCCAAAAAAAATTTATTTCCATTCCCAAACCCTTTAAAAACCCTTAAAAAGCCCAGGAAAACCTCTTATTTACAAAATAAAAATAAAGGACTTGTTTAAACCTCTAATGTTACAGTTTGGGTTCAACTCCCCAAACAAAAACAACACCCCTCCCCAGGGCTTCCCCCATTTAAAAAAGTCCACAAAACAAATTTATTTTAAAATCCGGGCCTCCCCCCACAAACGGGACCCTGGTAAATTCCAGAACCTGGGGCCCCCGGGAGAGGCCTGTAACCAGGATAAAAGGTGGTTGAGGGATTGGATGGGACTGTCCTATTTTTAGTTTCCTTCTAAAAAACAAAAAAAAAAAAAATTTTTCCCCCAAAACCCCTAAAGGGTATTTAAAAAAAAAAATAATAATATACGGGCCCATCCCTTGTAGAAAGGGGTTTTTTTTTGATAACCTTCGGGGATTTTTTTGTTAAAAGGGTTTAGATTTTTGTAGGGATTATTTTAGTAGATCTTGATTGTAGTTGTACTTTCATTTTGTATTGAATTTGTCAGGAAAATTTTTTATTTTATTTGTAAACATTTTTTTAAGTGTTTGAACTTTCATTTTGTGTATTAAAAATTGGGAAAATGTGTTGGTTATGTAATTTTTGTACTTTATTTTGGATTAACCATTAAAAATTTTTTATTTTTTTATTTTATTTGGGATTTTATAACTTTTTTTTTATATTTGGGACTTTTTTATTTTATGTTTTTTTACTTTTGTTGTGGTTAACCTTTTAATATGTTGTTGTATAATTGAATTTTTGATTTCTTTTGTTTTGGTAGTTTTGGACTTGTAAATTTTTATTGAATTTGGCAAAGCAAATTTTTATTATTATTTTAAAAAAAGTATTTTAGGTGGAAAATTTTGTTTTATTTTTTTTGTTTTTTTGTTGAATTTTGCAGAAACATTGTTTGGTAAATGGTTTATTGTGTTAATGTTTGATGTAAAATTTGCAGGGAACATTTTTGTATGGGAGTTTGACTTGTAAATTTGTTATTGAATTTTGAAAGAGACATTGTGTTGTGTAGTGTGGTGTTTGACGTGTGTGTGTGTGGTGAGTGTGGTTTACGTGTGGAGTTGTGTTTTGAGATTTTGTGCGGGCATTGTGTGGAGTGAAGGTGTGTGTGTGGGTGTGGAGTGGGTTGTTGTGGGTCTGTCCTTGTTAGGTGTGTGTGTGTACTGTGTTGTTGTGTTTGGTTGAGGAAGCAGGGGTTTGTGTGAGTTTTGGTGTGTGACGTGGGTGTGGAAGGGGGGAACTTGTGCAGGAACATGTTGGAGTAGAGTGTGGGACTGTCATGTGTGTGGGTGTGGATGTGGTGTGTGGAGTGGGGGTGTGCGGGGCATGTGTTGAAATGGGTGTGGGACTGTGTTTGTGTGGTGGTGGTTTATTTCATGTGTGATGTGAATTGTGGCGAGAGCATGTGTGGTGGGGTGGTGTGTGTGTGACTGTGTGCATGTGTGTGTGAGTGTGAGACCGTGTGCAGCATGTGTGTGTGTGGTAGTGGGGTGTGTGATTGTGTGTGATGTGGTTGTGAGGGTGTGTGTGGTGTGGGGGGTTGTGGGACTGTGTCATGGTGTGGTGGTGTGGTGTGGACCAAATGTGAGGAGATTGTGTGGGGTGTGTGGAGTGGAGGTGTGTGGCGTGTGGGCAAAGGTGTGTGTGTAAAGTGAGATTGTGTCAGAGATGTGTGTGTGTGTGATGTGGTGTGGGTTGGTGGTGAATTGTGTGTGTGGGTTGTGTGGTGGGGTGTGTGTGACTGTTGGTGCAATGTGTGTGTGTATGTAGTTTGTGCAGGAGGAGCATGTGTGTGTGGAGTGGAGTGTGTGTGGGCGTGAGGTGTGTGCGGTGGATTGTGGCAGGGAGACATTTTTTATGAGGATTGTGTGTGTGGGACTGTGTGTGTGTGGTGTGAGGTGAGGAGATTTTGGGAGGAGGGTTGGTGTGTGTGTGGGTGGAAGGTGTGGTGTGTGACTGTGTGTATGTGTGTTAGGTGAAGAGTGCAGGAGGATTAAGGTGTGTGATGAGGTGTGTGTGACTGTGTGCAATGTTGTTATGTAGATTTGTGCAGGAGAATGTGGGTGGGTGTAGGTTGTAAGGGTTGTGTGGGTGGTGTGGACTGTGTGGCATGTGTGTGTATGAGGAATTTGGCAGGGAGGGAGCATGTGTGTGTGGGTGTGGTGGGAGGTGTGGTGGTGTGACTTGTGTGTGGCCATGTGTGGCAGGTGTGTGGTGGGTGTGTGGACTGTGTGTGATTGTGGTGTAGGGAAAGTGTGCAGGAGATCATGTGTGTGTGTGTGAGTGAGAGTGTGTGTGTGACTGTGTGTGCATGTGTGTGTGTATGTGAGATTGTGTGCAGGAGAGCATGTGTGTGTGTGTGTGAGTGTGTGTGTAGGGTTTTATGTTGTGTGAGGCATGTGTGTTGTGGAGTGAGTTGTGTGTTGACTGTGGCATGTGTGTTTGGGTGGTGTGCAGGAGAGCATGTTTTAATGTTTAATTTATTTAGGTGTGGAGGATTGTGTTGGTGAACTGTGGCAATTGTGTGTGTGTGTGGTGGGTGGAGTGTGTGTGTGATGTGGGTGCAAAATGTGTGTGTTGGGTTAGAGGGAGGCATGTGTGTTGTGGGAGTGGTTGGTGTGTGTGAGTGTGTGTGGAGGTTGTGTGTGGAGAGTGTGTGTGTATTGGGGTGAGGAATTGGTTTGTATGTGTGTGTGTGGTGATGTGTTGCATGTGTGTGTTATGGGTGTAGGAAGACAGGGGATGTGGTGTGTGTGAGTGGGAGTGTGTGGTGTGACTGTGTTGTGCATGTGTGTGTGTGTTGTGAAGTTGTGTTAGGAGGACATGGGGGGTGTGTGGAGTGGGGGTGGACTGTGTGGAAATTGTGTGTGTGGGGTGTTGGGACCAAGTGTGAGGAGGGCATTGTGTGTGGAGGTGTGGGTGGGGTGTGGGTGGTGGGTGTGATGTGTGATGGGGCATGTGTGTGAGTGTGAGATTGTGTGCATGAGAGCATGTGTGAGTGTGTGTGAGTGTGAGTGTGTGTGACTGTGAGATTGTGTGCAGTAGAGCATATGTGAGAGTGTGTGTGAGTGTGTGTGACAGAGGGGCCACCCAGAGCCTGTGTAGCCTCTCTGTCCCTCCTGCACCTCCCCCATTCCTTTGTCCCCTCTCCCTCCCCATCTCCTCTTTCTGGCTCCCTCCATTTCTTTCGCTTTCCTCTCCCTGCCATCCTCCCTCCTTTTTCTGCCCCCTCCTCTTGCCCTGCTGCTCCCTCCTCCCCCCATTCCGTCCTGCCTCCTTTTGCCTGCCCCCCCACTTGTTTGCTTTCCCCTTTCCCCCTTTCCCCACCCCCCCTCCCCCTTTAGGAGAAGGTTTAGGCGGGCTAAAGGAAAAATAATCCCACCGGCCCAAACTGCCCCAGCCAAAGGAATACTCACAAGAAAGGCAAGCACACCAGCACATTTCATTTCCCCACCACCCAAGGTGGGAAACTGGGCCGGGAGGAGGGAGGAAACCAGCACCCGGGCGGCACTGAGTTTCCCTTCCTTCCTCCCTCATTCCTCCCTCCCTTCCCCCTCCCGCCTCCCTCCCCCCCCAAAACAAACCTTCCCCACTTCCACCCCGGAAACCCCTGGCCTTCAAACGCCGAAGGTTGGAAAATAAAAACCCACCTTTCCTTACCAGAAAAGGGGAAAACACCTTAAAAGGCTAAAAAACCCCACCTTTTCCATCTTAAACCCACCCAAAATTGGAAAACTCCACAAAACCAAATCCCAGGGCAAAGGCCCGAAAACCCTTTCCCACTAAAACCCACCCTTGGGCTAAACCCAATGGGGGAAACCCGGCCAACAAACCCCCAGCTTAAAGGAAAAACCCCGCCCCCCTTCCCCCCCCCAAAAGGCCCGTTGGAAAAGGGCCCGCCAAAACCTTAAAAACCCCCAACCCCCCCCGCCCTTCCAAAGGCCCACCCAAAAAGGGCCCACCGCAATGAAAACAAACCGGGGCCCGGCTAACCCCAAATGTTAAACCGCCCGGCCAGAATCAAAAAACTATCCAACCAAATAACCGCAAAGGGAAAAACACCCTAAAACATTTCTAAACCGAAGAAAACCCGGGCCGGGCCCACCCAACTCCCACGGGCCTTTACCACCTCCAATCAAAACCCCCATCACCCATCGTGGGTTTGGGGCCCGGAACACCCCGGCCCCCACGGGAAAAGCACCCGGGCACCCGCGCTGGGCAAAGGGTTCCCATTTCGGCAAAACCACCTTTCAAACCCCAAATTAAAAGCCAAAACCAGGCCCCTTCAAACCACCAAAGCTCCACTCTTTCAGCCCCACACACCCCCCGCCCCGCCCTTCTTCAGGGTTTCCGGGCCCAAAGCCTATTCCCACCAAATACTTGGTGGCATCAAAACCAAAATCTCCCCTTTTCTTGCTTTCCTTAAGCCCTCAAACCAGGGCAAAGGGAAAAAACCCCCCAAGGGAAAAACTGAAAACCACAAAATAAACCCCGGGCCCCCAAAAACTGAGGCTCCTGCTTTCAGGGAGCCCCATTCCAGTGGGGGAGACAACAGGTAGAGGGCCGGCTAGAAAGGGCCTCTCGGGGCACTGGGAACCAAATTGGAGTCAGGGAAGCCTGGGTTTGAGTGCTGCCTCACATATGTAAGAATTGGTGATCTTGGCAAGTTGCTGAGGAGTCTCTGCTTCCATCATCTCATCCACCAAAGGGAAATAACGGGCAGCTAAGTGGCACAGTGGCTAGAGTGCTGGATCGGCAAGACCTGAGTTCAAATCTGGCCTCAGACACTTATCGGCTGTGTCACCATGGATAAGTCACTTAATCCCATTTACTTCAGTTACCTCATCTGTAAAATGGGCCGGCTCTATCACTCTAGTGAGCTCTGTCAATAAAACCCCAAACAGGTCAAGAAGAGCTGGGCATGACCAACCAACAATAATAACAGTGCCTCCCTCCCAGGGTGGCTGTGAGGGCTGAGAGTTAACATATGTAAAGCCCTTTGCAAACCATAACAGCCACCAGGCTCTGTGGCCCGTGGCAGTGAGCCATGGGTGGGGAGGCACCCATCTCTGTCACAGATACGACACACCCTGCACCACTGGACAGCCCAGCAATTCTGAAGGAGGTTTTTCCTTTTGGGGATGGGGGTGTGGGTGGCCTGCAGCACTGGCCGGAGCAGCCCCCAAGTCCCAGCTCCACAGGGGTTGATGGCTGCTGCAGGGGAAGCTGGAGGGAGAGCTGACCACCTGCTGCCACTCTGTTCCTGCGGGTCTTACCATCAGGGGCTGAGCAGGTTGAGGCTTTTTGACCCACCCAAGATAGTCCCCTTCTGTCTCCTCACTGGGCTATCCCTCTGTCATGGGAGGTGGCCTGAGGCAGGGGGCAGAGAGAGGGGAGAGACCCAAATAACGGGGTCAGCTGAGCCCTCCTTGGGGCAGGCTGGCTTTGGAGGCTAGGAGGGATGAGCAGCTGCCAGGGACGGGGGCACTCCCCAGGGCTGGTCCTGCGGCCGCTATAGAAACAGGAACAGGGGACAAATTAAGTAACGTGCGCGGAGCTCAGCTCGTCCTCCACTTGGTAGATGTTCTGACCTGGTGAGTGCTGAGCTCTGTCCTCAGCAGTGGGACACATCCCTTAGGCCCGTCCACGCTGCCTCAGGCACACAGTGGGCGCTGGCCACTGGGCCTTCAACTCCAATAGACCTGACGAGAGGGTGACTCCTCCTTGTTCAAGCTACGCTGTCTCACAAGAGTATAGACAGAAGATCCCTGGCCCACCAGTCAGAGGGCCTGGGGTCCAGAGCCAGGGGAAAATCACAACCTCCCTGAACCTCAGCCTCCCCCGTGTCAAAGGGAACTGACAATTACTAGTCCCCGGGCTTATTGCAAAGTTCCAGAGCCTTGCTTATACCTGGGCCACCCAGACCCCAACCTCAGGCACAGCATGCATCATGAGCCCAACCGCTGGGCTGCCTCTGCCTGAATTGTGAGAAAGAGCATATTAGTCAGGAACAAAGGAAACTTAATTCTGTTATATTGGCAGGTGAGTAACACAAAAGGCAGCCCTATTTCCAGCCACCACCTTCGGGAGAGCTCACATGAAGCACCTGCAAGGTGGCTGAGTGCACGAGGGGCCCAGCCGCGACCAGGGGCCCAGCTGCGACCAAGGGCCCAGCCGGGACCAGGGGCCCAGCTGTGACCAGGGGCCCTGCCGCGACCAAGGGCCCAGCCGGGACCAGGGGCCCAGCCGTGACCAGGAAATGCATCCCTCTGGACTTGGTCACTAGCGTCCTCTGGTTCCTGCTGCCGGCTTTTTCACCGTAGCCCGGAAAATGCTGGTGTTCTCTAGGAGCTGTGCACCTGCACGGTGTGCCCTGCCCCCAAAGCCTCCCTCCCAGCTTCTGTTCCTCTCTTCTTCCTGCCTGGGCAGTCTCCTTCCTCAGGCTTCCTCCAGCCTCCAGATTCCAGTTCTCCTGGGGAATCCTCGGCTCAGCACGGCGGGCACCTCTTGTCTGGGCCTTTGGTTTCCTTGACTGAGATGAGTTCATTGGCTCAGACTATTTGGAGTCTGCCTCTATATGAGGGAGTCCGAAGGGGGAGGGGGACTGAAGGGCAGCAAGGGGTGAGGGCCACAATAAAAGGGAAAATGAGAGCAAAACCTGGCCTTTGCCCTACTCCCCTTGAGCTATTTGGACAGTGAGTATTATGGAGCCTGGCCCCTCTAGAGAGGAAAGTAAGGAGCTAAAGAGAGATTAATAGGGACAAGATCTTCATCCATCAAGGTTGGACTTGGTCCAACGAAGCCCAGAACTACAGCTTTAACCACTCCCCCTGTGCCAGACCCAAGATTTCTTCTGAATTAAAGCTTTGCATCTCCAGCTATTTATAGGACTTTCCTCTTGGATTTTTCATTGATACTTCAAACTCAACAGGCCCCAGAGAATCCCATCACCCCTTTCCTTTTCCATCTCTCCTTCCTCTCCTCTTTGTCCTCTCCTTCATCCTCCCAGGGCAGGGGGTAGGAATAGTTCTCCATCTCAGCATGAGCAGGGACTCCATTTGTATCATTGGATGGCCCAACTGGGCCACTTTGGCTCAGAATAAAATGGGGCCTCCTTTAGCTTGGCCTGGACCAGAAATAGAACTCTAGCCTCTGGTCTGAGACAACTCCCTTGTGTCCTTGGGCATGTCTTTTTTGGCTCCCAAGCCTCAGTTTCCCCTGCTGTATAAAAGGCAGGCACCTCATTGTTCTGGTATTCTGGACTTCTGCACCTGGAAGGTGACTGATTTTTCTGGACTTTTATCTTTCACTAGTAAGAATGGTACTTTTGGCTTCCTCCACAATCGTCAGTTCCTGAGACTGAGAAATGACAGGTAATTCTTATTATGGAGATGACTCCCTTCAACGAGCACTTAAAATAACCTCCAAGGATTTGCAAGGATCCTTCCATTTGAGGATAATTATGCAGCTCTCCTTTCAGGTCTGCAGGCAATCAGAACCAGGGAAGACAGTTGTCTCTGTTAATTATCAGGAACAATTATTGGCACCACCATCCCAGCGCGCACCCGGGCTCTGCTGTCACATCTGCTTTGCTGTGGGCTCCTTTCTTACCTCCTCTTTCAGCAGGACCAGAAAATGGCTCTTCTGTGTGGGACAAGATGCTCCTCCTCCCCCTCTCTCAGCGGTGGCTACCCTTGCCTCCTCTGGATCGCCCTGGTGTGGACGGGCAGAGCCGGGCTCCTCAGTCTGAGGTCTGGGTGGGCCCTTGGCTGTGGCTGAAGCTGGGGCCGGGGAGGGCCAGGGGTCGGCAGGCGTCTGGGCAGAGAAGGCAGAGAAGGCAGAGAGGGCCGAGGCCCTCGGGGCATCGCTTGGGCAGCCCTGGAAGGACGCCCTCTTTCCTGCAACTTGACTGTTATAAATGGGTTTGGTTGAAGGAGGTTCAGGCTTAAGGAGAAGATGAGCAGGGGAGACCCGCTGGCTTACTTGCCGGGGGAGGGGAAGGCTCACTGTGGGGGGAGAAAGCACCCAGAGTTCCTCAGCGGCTGCCCTGTGCCTGGGGGTGGGGGCAGGCCGGGCTCTCGGTGCTTGGGGGGGCCCTCCCTTTGACTTGTATTCTCGGGTCTAGTGAAGAGGTTTGGGGGCCCCCAAAGAGCCTGAGCACAAGATGCTGAACAGGTCCCATGAAAACAGAGATCCGGATGCAGCCACGGGAAGGGAGAACAATGGTGAGCGGCTCCACTCGGCCCTTGGAGTCTTGCTTCGATTGGGATTGATTTTTGCTGATTGATTATTGCTGAAGTAAAACTTCAGTCTCAGTCAGAGCTGGGAAGCAAAAGGAAAAGGAAGTTGTCTCCTAATAGACAACTCTGGGGGAGGGGCTGCTGACAGGAACCCAAAGCAGTTCCCATATTTAACATATATTGGACTACCTGTCATCCAGGGGAGGGGTTGGGGGAAGGAGGGAAATTGGAACACAAGGTCTTGCAAGGGGTAATGCTGAAGAATCCATGCATATGTTTTGAAAAATAAAAAGCTTTAATTAAAAAAAAAGAAAAGAAAAGAAATAAGAAGTCCCTGCAGCAGAACTGTGATGGAGCTTTGAGGTCATCTGGTCTAACATTCTCATTTTACAGACCAGAAAAATTAAGTATCTGAAACCCAAGAAGGATAAAAATGATTAAAATGGGCTGGAGGTGCAGTTTTACAATGAGGAAAAGTAGTAAAGAGAGAGAGGAAACAGCATGGCTCAGTTCTACTTCACAAAGATTAAGAAGAGGACCAGACCCGAGAATCCGGTGGTAAGACAAGTAAGCAACGACCCAGCATGCAGTAGTGACGTGGATCTTGTTAAGGTCTTTCCCAAGTTTTAACTTGTCTAAGGCAAGACTCATTCAGTGACTTGGGCCCCCTGGATTCTAATGGTGTTGCTGAGCTTGGGCTCCTTCCCCTCAGGGCCTTACTCTTTGCACTGCCCCCAAATATCTTCCCACACTTGCAGCCATGCAATCATCCTGTGGCTCAGCCATCCTCTCATCCTGTGGCTCAGCCATCCTCTCAGCCTGTGGCTCAGCCATTCTATCAGACTGTGGTTTTCATTCTAATGAGCAGAGCTGGTATTTCCTGGGTCCCCAAGTCATATGTGACATGTTTTCTGGGTCCTCTGTGGAGTTCCCTCTTCTAAATATCTGTGAGTTCCAAGAGGGCGAGGTGACTCAGCCCAGCTCACCATAACGGCCTACATGACAAAGGGAGGCTTCAAGTATCTGAGAACTTAGGTCCCAAACCCTCTCCCCTTTCCTCTTCTCTGTATCCTGGGAAGGGGGTTAATTAGGGTCTGTTGAACTGTGTTTCTCACTCAACCTCTGACCACAGACAGGGCCCCCGATCCCTCATTCAAAATGGCCTTTCTCTTCTGTATTATTATTTTCTGCTTATTCAGGAGACATTCACTTCCTTTGAGAAAGAGAATTTCCTCTTGAAATTGAGGTGGCCATTTTCCAAGGCCCTGGCCCATAATCTCCTTTCCCTCAGTGAAACCAGTCACACAGGCCTCCAAGCCTTGGAAACCTGTTTAAACCCCTCCTCATTCCATCAGTCCTTGGAAACCCTACTTAAATGGTCTGACCTTTAACAGTATTCTTCCTTGCTCATAAAATTTAGAGGTTTTCTGCAGCCCACTCGTGCCACTTTCCTAGAGTGGGAGGATAGGGTGACTGGGGGGAGGAAGAAGGGAAGGGAAAGGAAAGAGGAGGAAGAGTGTCAGAAAGGAGGGAAAAAGGAGGGATGGTGGAAAAGGAAGGAAGGGGGAAACTAGGGAGAAAAGGAAGGGGGAAGAGAAAAGGGAAAGGAAAGGGAGGGATTCAACAGGATGCCTCTGTCCACAACATTTTAAACCCCTCTTTTCCCTGCAACTTTTGAAAACTTTAGTCCCTCCCATTTCTCCAGGGCCTCCCTCTCCCTCCCTCCCCGTACCACCAGCCAAACACTCTAACCCCATTCCTGTGGGGCTGAGAAACTCCAACCTTGGGACCCACCAAATACCATCCCGGCCGCTCTTTTTACCAAAAAAATCTCAACTTATAATTATCCAATTCTTCCCCCTTCACCTCCGCCTGTAATTTCAAAGATGCCACCACACCCAGAACCTCTGGGCCTGGGATAACCCTTGGCCCTCTTCCTATCCTTCTTTAGGTAAGAAAAATCCCTGCCATTCTAACCTGGTGGGGGCTTGGGCTGTAATCAAACTTGGATATATGGGGCCAGGGGAGGCTCCATGCCATCACATGCTTCCCTGTTGGAGAACTTCCCACCCTCAAACTCTCCCCAACCGGCCTTCATCAGGAACTTACCCCTACTTTCCACCAAACTTCACCGAGAATGGGCCATCCCTTTTTCCCAGGTCCCCCTCCTTTGGGCATGAAACAAGTGACACGGTTTTCTGGCTCACCCCAGTTACCTTTCCATACACCCCAAAATCCTTCACCCCAGCAGAAAAACTACAAATTCTTCCCTCAGCTCAAATGGGGAAAAAAGAACAATTCCCTGGAAGGAAAGCACTCCACAATCCTTCTCTCCAACAATCCAAGCATGTAACATCTGGGAAAACTCTGAACCTGTGGTAAAACCCCCTAGAAATTTCACCAAGGGGATGGGACAAAACTTACCTCTCACCTCCTCCACATCTTGCTAATTTGAAACCATAATCCCATTTCCACAAACCGGTCCTAGGACTCTCTCCCCAGCCTTTTCTCTCTCTTTTGGTTGGTTTTGGAAGGGAGGGGAAAAAAGATGATGACCAAAAACTGGGTGGAAAACCCCTTAAACAATTAAATTTCCCCCTTAAACCTATTTCCTCTAAGGTCTTACCAAAAACAATTTATGGCTTCAAAAAAGTTGGGATTTGGGGATTGGGTGGGGTTTGCAAAATCCCCAAATCTTCTTTGCCCTCCAATCTCTCTTCCCTATCTGCCTTCTTTCTTCTCATTTTTTTTACAAAGGAATACTTAATGGGAGGGAGGGAGGAAAAATTTTTAAAAACAAGGTAATATAAAAAAATATCAATAAATACTATTTTAAACAAAAATTTTATAAAATCATAAAAAAAAGGATCTTTAAACTCCTGCTCCCTTCTGGCCCTGGACTCCTTCCTATATCCTGACTCCACTCACATGTAATTTACCGGAACTAAATTCTGGTCTTCCTTCTGAATAATTGCCTTTCAATTTTTCCTTTCCCACTCTGGATATTCAATGGAAAGTTGGCTAAATTAGGAAGAACCAATTCAAATATAGTCTTTCCTGCAACCATCATTAATTAGAATTTCCCTATGGACTACACCACACACAGTCTTTCTTAATGGAACCATCTCAACACTTTTGAGTGCTTTAACTAATGACTATTTAAGCCTTTTTAACTACTTAGTATTCTCTTTAAATCAATTCTTTTGACTACTTTTAGTATTTTTTTGGAAACATTTGAAGAACTACTTTAAATCTTTAAGCAATGTTTTTGTTACAAAAGTGAATCTCATCAATCTTTTAAAAATTTGAATCTATAATGAATTTTTATACTACTTAGTAACACTTTAACATAATTATTTTAATCTTTGGGAACCTCATCAATAAATTTTTTTGACCTATACTTCTTTTCTACTTTTTAAACTAAAATCTATCAAATGAATTTTTTCTTGGTTTATTTAGTAAAATTTCTTTAAGAAAATTTTGAAACTATAGTAAATTCTCTTTAATGAAATTTTTGTTAACTTATGGAGAACTTTTGTTAATTTCTTTTTGACTCTTAGTAATTTCTTTAAAAATGTCTTTTGTACTACAAATAATCTCATCAAGTCAATTCTTTGTACTACTTTAGTAAATTTTAATTAATCCTTCTATGGCTATAAGTGAGATTCTTAAATTAATTCTCTTGTACTATAAGTAACTCATCAATAATTTTTGTACTATTAGTGAACCTCTAGATTAAATTCTTATGGTAATGAATCTTATCAAGTAATGTCTTTAAGGTATAAGGGAGTCTACTCAATTTTTTAAGAGCTACTTGGAGACCAGGGCTATAAGAAGGCTCTTAAGTTAATGTTTCTTGATGAGCTACTTGTGAATTTTTAATGTCTTTGTGACATATGGGGATTCTCAAATTGTTTTTTGAGCTCGTGGACCATGGCTACTAAGTAAGAGCTCTTAAAGTTAATGTTTCTTGATGAGCTACTTAGTGAAATTTCTTAAAGGTAATTCTTTTGTGAGCTATAATGAATCTCATCAATCAATGTTTTGATCTACTTGTGAGTTTCTTGAAGTAATTCTTTGTGACAATTGGTGAATTCATCAAGTCTTTTTGATGAGCAATATGAATCTCATCAAAGTGAATGTCTTTTATGACTATTAGTGGACACTGTAAGATAATGTATTTTAATACTACAGCGGACCTCATCAAGTCAATTGTTTTGATAGCTTTAGGACTCTCTTTAAGTCGATGACTTTTTGATGAGCTACTTAGTGAGATCTCTTTAAGTTAATGCCTTCTGATGAGCTAGTAAGTGAGATCTCTTAAAGTTAATGTCTCTTGATGAGCTACTAAGTGAGATCTCATCAAGTCAATGTGTTTTAATGAGCTACTTAGTGAGACCATGAGCTACTAAGTAAGAGCTCTTAAAGTTAATGTTTCTTGATGAGCTACTTAGTGAGATCTCTTAAAGGTAATGTCTCTTGATGAGCTACTAAGTGAGATCTCATCAAGTCAATGTGTTTTGATGAGCTACTTAGTGAGATTTCTTTAAGTTAATGTCTTTTGATGAGCTACTTAGTGAGATCTCTTAAAGTTAATGTCTTTTTAATGAGCTACTTAGTGAGTTCTCTTTAAGTCAATGTCTTTTGATGAGCTACTTTAGTGAGTTGTCTTTAAGTTAATGACATTTTGAAGAACTACTTAGTGAGATCTCTTTAAGTCAATGTCTTTTGATGAGCAATTGAGTGAGATCTCATCAAGTCTTTTGATGAGCAACTGAGTGAGATCTCATCAAGTGAATGTCTTTTGATGAGCTACTTAGTGAGCACACTGTAAGATAATGTATTTTAATGAGCTACTTAGCGAGACCTCATCAAGTCAATGTGTTTTGATGAGCTACTTAGTGAGATCTCTTCAAGTCAATGTCTTTTGATGAGCTACTTAGTGAGATCTCTTTAAGTTAATGCCTTTTGATGAGCTAGTAAGTGAGATCTCTTAAAGTTAATGTCTCTTGATGAGCTACTAAGTGAGATCTCATCAAGTCAATGTGTTTTGATGAGCTACTTAGTGAGACCTCTCAGAGTTAAATGTCTCTTGATGAGCTACTAAGTGAGATCTTATCAAGTCAATGTCTTTTGATGAGCTACTAAGTGAGCTCACTTTAAGTTAATGTCTTTTGATGAGCTAATTACTGAGATCTCTTGATGTTAACTTCTTTTGATGAGCTACTTAGTGAGATCTCTTAAAGGTAATGTCTTTTGATGAGCTAGTAAGTGAGCTCTCTTAAAGTTAATGTCTCTTGATGAGCTACTAAGTGAGAGCTCATCAAGTCAATGTGTTTTGATGAGCTACTTAGTGAGATCTCTTGAAGTTAATGTCTTTTGATGAGCTATTTAGCAAGAACTCTTTAAGTTAATGCCTTCTGATGAGCTAGTAAGTGAGATCTCTTAAAGTTAATGTCTCTTGATGAGCTACTAAGTGAGAGCTCATCAAGTCAATGTGTTTTGATGAGCTACTTAGTGATATCTCTCAAAGTTAAATGTCTTTTGATGAGCTATTTAGCAAGAACTCTTTAAGTTAATGCCTTCTGATGAGCTAGTAAGTGAGATCTCTTAAAGTTAATGTCTCTTGATGACCTACTAAGTGAGAGCTCATCAAGTCAATGTGTTTTGATGAGCTACTTAGTGATATCTCTCAAAGTTAAATGTCTCTTGATGAGCTACTAAGTGAGAGCTTATCAAGTCAATGTCTTTTGATGAGCTACTAAGTGAGCTCACTTTAAGTTAATGCCTTTGATGAGCTAATTACTGAGATCTCTTGATGTTAATGTCTTTTGATGAGCTACTAAGTGAGATCTCTTAAAATTAATGTCTGTTGATGAGCTACTAAGTGAGATCTGATCAAGTCAATGTGTTTTGATGAGCTACTTAATGAGCTCTCTTGAAGTTAATGTCTTTTGGTGAGCTAATTACTGAGATGTCTTGAAGGTTATGTCTTTTGATGAGCTACTAAGTGAGATCTCTTAAAATTAATGTCTGTTGATGAGCTACTAAGTGAGATCTGATCAAGTCACTGTCTTTTGATGAGCTATTTAGCGGGTTCTCTTTAAGTTAATGTGTTTTGATGAGCTACTTAGTCCTCTTTAAGTTAATGTCTTTTGATGAGCTACTTAGTGGGAACTCTATAAGTTAATGACTTTTTAATGAGCTACTTAGCGAGTTCTCATTAAGTAAATGTCTTTTGATGAGCTACTTTAGTGAGTTGTCTTTAAGTTAATGACATTTTGAAGAACTACTTAGTGAGACCTCTTTAAGTCAATGTCTTTTGATGAGCAACTGAGTGAGATCTCATCAAGTGAATGTCTTTTGACGAGCTACTTAGTGAAAACTCTTTAAGTGAATGTCTTTTGATGAGCAACTGAGTGAGATCTCTTTAAGTTAATGTCTTTTGATGAGCTACTCAGTGAGAACTCTTTAAGTTAATGTTTTTTGATGAGCTACTTAGTGAGAACTAAGTTAATGTCTTTTGATGAGCTACTTAATGAGATCTCATGAAGTCAATGTGTTTTGATGAGCTACTTAGTGAGATCTCCTTAAGTTAAGGTCTTTTGATGAGCTACTTAGATCTCATCAAGTGAATGTCTTTTGATGAGCTACTTAGGGAGATCCCATCCAGTCAATGTGTTTTGATGAGCTACTTAGTGAGATCTCATCAAGTGAATGTCTTTTGATCAGCTACTTAGTGAGATCTCTTTAAGTTAATGTCTTTTGATGAGCAACTGAGTGAGTTGTCATCAAGTGAATTTGTTTTCATGAGCTACTTAGTGAGTTGAGTGTTTGCTCTAATTAGAAGTCATCATCAAGCACTTATGGAGTGCTTACTTTAAGTCAGTGGTCCTCAAAATGTATTCCAAAGAATTGTTGGTGTCTCTGAAACTCTTTCACAGGTCTACAAATTAAAAGTTATTTTTTATTTCTAATATAGTAAACAAGTATAAATATAACCCATGTGAACAAAAACTCTTTGAAGAGATCCTCGATAGTTTTTTTAATCAACATGAAGATACTGAGAACAAAGGTTTGAGAACCACTGCTCTAAGTGGAACTCATCATTAAGCACTTTCTGAGTGCTTGCTCTAATTAAAACTCATCATCAAGCATTTACTGAGTGCTTACTCTAAGTGGAACTCATCATCAAGCACTAATTGAGTACTTACAGAACTCATAAAGCACTTATTGCTTACTGCAAGTCATCATCAAGCACTTACTGAGTGCTTATTGGAACTCAAGCACTTATTGAGTGCTTACTGTGTGCTAAGTGGAGCATCTTTTTGGATGCTGTGCTGCCCTCCCCAGCTGTGCCCTTCTCCATGCCAGCCCTTGCCTTGGCCTTGGGGACTTCGCTGTACCTGGGATAGCTGGACCTCAGCCCACTCAGTGTCCTCGTGCTTCATCCCTGCTCTATCTTTTATCTCCCTTTATCTCTGGAGATCCTAAGGGATCCTTCCCAATGCCCAGCTGTGGCTCTCACCGATGTAGCCACATCTCTGCTGCCCATCTCTCTGCCCTTGCTCCAACTCCTACCAGCCCTGCCTGCTCCTTATCAGCGCCTTCCCTTGTCCAGATGCCTTCTTTCGTCAGGGTATTGCTGACCAGCCCCTCACCACTGCCCTCTCCTTCCCCTGTGAATTTCCCCTTGCTCCCTCTGGTCTTAGGTTCTGAGGCAGGCCCTCTTGTCAAGGTCAGACCCCCTGCTCTCGTCACCTTTGGGAGCTTGGTCCATCCATTATATCTGCTTCTGTACCACCCCCCACGTCTCAGTCTTTCCTTCTCTCCAAGCTCCAATGTTTCTAAGTGGGTCCAAGATTCCCTTGAAAAAAAGCAAAAAAAAAAACATATGTGGAGGGTCTGCCCTTATGGAGCCCTTTGATGGAGGAAAGGATGGAAAGGAGCAGTCCAAAGAAATTGTCAACTTGAGGGCTGACCATCAGCTGAGCAAATCAAGGTTTGGGAAGGGGAGTGGGCATCTCTCTGCCAAAGAAAGGAAGGAACAAGGTGGCCTAGAGAGACTTGGGCAAAGTGATGGGAAGAATGAAGCCCCCAGAACTTGGAGAACAAGTCCCAGCTGGGCTGGATAGTGCTGAGAGGCGGTGACCAGAGGGACAGTGAGATACATGTGTGTTCGCACAGAGATAACACTGGGTTTCCCTTGTTCCAAGGGGGGACAGTGTGTGTGGGAAGAGCGGGGGAGTAGCTGTGGTGCATCAGAGAGGAAGAAGAAAGACCAGCCATGAAGGTGCAGGAGGAAACCCAGGGAGGATCCCAGGCAGTTTCATTAGAAGTGTTAGTTTTGAGAAATTCTTTTTAAAATTACTTTCATTCTTTACACTCTTTTTTCTAATAGCTTTTTACTTTCAAAATTCATGCAGAGTTTTAACATTCACCCTTGTAAATCCTTATGTTCTCCCCACTCCCTCCCCCCAGCCAGCAGGCAGTCTGTTGAGTATGTGCACTTCCTCTATGCATACTTGCATGTTTATCATGACTGCAGCCTTTTCTAAAGTCTTTCTTGCCGTTGTTCTCCTCCTGGGTTGGTGATTCTAGACTTTCACACTCCCTC
Organism: Sarcophilus harrisii; assembly: GCF_902635505.1. Classification (NCBI taxonomy): domain Eukaryota; kingdom Metazoa; phylum Chordata; class Mammalia; order Dasyuromorphia; family Dasyuridae; genus Sarcophilus; species Sarcophilus harrisii. The sequence continues at coordinate 510,108 of NC_045428.1, read as the reverse complement.
AGACTTTGGACTTTAGTCCCCTGTATTCCACATGGCTTTAAAGCTTCTAAGGTACTCGTTTGTTTAGAATTCCCTCTTCTAAACATCTGTATTATTGCCATGGAGAACTGGGGAAACAAAGGTTCCATCTTCCAAGCACATGGATGTATTAAGTAATGTGTGCTAGCTACCCAACACAGCAGCCCAGACCTCTTCAGTAAAGGGGGGAGAGTGATCTTTACACATTACAATTAACCACATGAAGGACAATTCTGATTGGAGATTCTAAATTTCCTGAATTTATTTTTAAATTTATTATTATTATTATTATAGCTTTTTATTTATTTAATTTTATTATTATTATTTTTAATAATTATAACTTTTTATTGACAGAACCCATGCCTGGGCAATTTTTTACAACATTATCCCTTGCACTCACTTCTGTTCTGGCTTTTCCCCTCCCTCCCCCCATCCCCTGCCCCAGATGGCAAGCAGTCCTATACATGTTAGATATGTTATAGTATATCCTAGATACAATATATCTATGCAGAACCAAACAGTTCTCTTGTTGCACAGGAAGAATTGGATTCAGAAGGTAAAAATAACCCAGGAAGAAAAACAAAAATGCAAACAGTTTACATTCATTTCCTAGTGTTCTTTCTTTGGGTGTAGCTGCTTCTGTCCAGCCTCAATTGAAACTGAGTTAGATCTCTTTGTCAAAGAAATCCACTTCCATCAGAATACATCCTCATATAGTATCGTTGTTGAAACATATCATGATCTCCTAGTTCTGCTCATTTCATTCAGCATCAGTTCATGTAAGTCTCTCCAAGCATCTCTGTATTCATCCTGCTGGTCATTTGTTACAGAACAATAATATTCCATAACATTCATATACCACAATTTACCCAACCATTCTCCAACTGATGGGCATCCATTCAGTTTCCAGTTTCTGGCCACTACAAACAGGGCTGCCACAAACATTTTGGCACATAGGTCCCTTTCCCTTCTTGAATATCTCTTTGAGGTATAAGCCCAGTAGTAGCACTGCTGGATCAAAGGGTATGCACAGTTTGATAACTTTTTGGGCATAATTCCAGATTGCTCTCCAGAATGGTTGGATTCGTTCACAACTCCATCCACAATGCATCAATGTTCCAGTTTTCCTGCATCCCCTGCAACATTCACCGTTACTTTTTCCTGTCATCAATCTGACAGGTGTGTAGTGGTATCTCAGAGTTGTCTTAATTTGCATTTCTCTGATCAATAGTGATTTGGAACACTCTTTCATATGAGTAGAAATAGTTTCAATTTCATCATCTGAAAATTGTCCGTTCATATCCTTTGACCATTTATCTGTTGGAGAATGGCTTGATTTCTTATAAATTAGAGTCAATTCTCTATATATTTTGGAAATGAGGCCTTTATCAGAATCTTTAACTGTGAAAATGTTTTCCCAGTTTGTTTCTTCCCTTCTAATCTTGTTTGCATTAGTTTTGTTTGTACAAAGGTTTTTAAATTTGATGTAATCAAAATTTTCTATTTTGTGATCAATAATGATCTCTAGTTCATCTTTGGTCACAAATTTCTTCCTCCTCCACAGGTCTGAGAGGTAAACTATCCTACGTTCCTCTAATTTATTTATAATCTCATTCTTTATGCCTTAATCATGGACCCATTTTGATCTTATCTTGGTATACGGTGTTAGGTGTGGGTCCATGCGTATAAATTCCCTGAATTTAGACAGAGGTCCCCCCCCCCAAGAGTCTGTCAACAACCAAGAGCATGGAAAAGTGAGTTCAGTATGGTGAGAGTTTTCAGATCAGTCATATGGTTTGGTTAGGATGTATAATTGTGAGCAAACTCTCTGCATCCGTTTTCAGATTTGTTTCCGGTCAGCAGATCCTTAATTAAGGGTCTGGAAGTAGCAACTGTGAGAGCGGTTCCAGTTTCCCAGCCACATAGGACCGGGTTCAAACAATGCAGTACGATTTTCTCCCTAATCCCATAATGGAATAATGGGTTTTGTTTTGTAACTGGAACAGGCCCCTACTTGAATAGAAAGAGAACTAAGATAGTCCCAAACTGGGTCACAAGATAGAATCAGTGTGGTCCACTCAATCCCACAGTTAATCACTTGATCCTAATCCTCCCCTCACCCCCCACACCTGACTTCCCCCATTTCCTTTCTCTGTTGTGCTTCTCAAAAGCCCCAACTCCTGCAGATGGTAGCAAGGATCCTGCCCGTGGGGCAGTTGGTGTAATTCATCATTAACCTTGGCTTTCCACATGGTATTTTTTCACATTTGACATGGTCTCCAGGGGTCCGCCCTCTCCCGTCTTCTGGGTCAGTCACTCCTATTTCTCCTCTCCTAAGGGAGATGAGGGAGCTCATAGAGCAATACGTCCCTGCAGATTATCCCGATGTAAGGTTCCCATCTCCTTTATTTTTTTCGGAGTCCATCAGTTCAGCATCTGGATGTAGGTAACTTTCCCTCCTGAATCCTTTGTACTCGTCTTGGATCATTGTGTTGCTGAGAACAGAGACCGTCAATGGTGGATAACCACCCAGCATTGCTGATACCACGTAGAGTGTTTCTCTGGTTCTGCTCATTTTATTCTGCATCATTTTGTCCAAGTCTTTCCGATTTTCCTGAGATCTGCCTGTTTGCTTCTTAGTGAACAACAGGACTGCGGTACCTTAGTTTGCACTGTTAGTTGGTTTAAGAAAGCACAAGTGAAGACAAGAACAGAATGACTTTTTCACATAAGGAGTAAATCTCCAGTCACTCCTCCCATCCAGTTCCCCAAAGGGGCAAGTGGGGCTTCCAGCTGAAGAGAAACAAGTCAGCCCCAGGGGCTCTTCCTTTCTTGACCGAACTCACTTTCTGAGAGGAACCCCAACCTTGTACTCTCCCCATCCCATGCTATCCAAGCTTCCGGGGGCAGGAGGGGCTGAATGTGGAGGCATAAGCTTTAACACGTGCCCTTGTCCGGGGCTTGGGGCCATTGGGGACCTGGGTCCTTCACCCCTTCTGCTACTGCCCCAGCTGGGTTCTCACCCTCAGTGCCTGGGACACTTGGTGCACCTTCAGGTTGTTTTGGGAGCCGGCAGACTATTTGCTGCAGCCTCATTCTCCCACAGGACCTGCCTGTGTGCGGTGCCCCAGGATCTTGGGCCCCAACTTGACTGTCCGGCACGCAGCCGGCCTTCGCTGGGGAGGAGCTGCCCACGGCAGCAGTGGTGGGGGCCAGCTGTACACCCGGCCAACCTTGCATCCATACCGCAACAACGGCCAGATGCAATGGGTGCCAGGCAAACGAGGGGCGCCAATGCCGTTTTCTTGTCAGAATGCAATGAATACTGAATGCTGAGTTGGAAGTCTCCAAGCATTCGAGTGCTGAGATACCACATTCGTGTATCATGTGTTCAGCCAGTCCCAATTGACGAGCATCCCACCTCGGCTTCCAATGCTTTGCCACCACAAAAGGGAAGGGCACATGAAGGTCTCCTCCCTTCCCCGCCCTTTTTGATCTCTTTGGGAAACAAATCCAGTAGAGACACTGACAGGCCAAAGGGGATGCAGTTTGATAGCAATTTGGACACTGTTTCAAGTTGTTCTCCAGGAGGGTTGGATCAGTTCACAACTCCACCAACAATGTACTAGTATCCCAATTTCCCCACATCCCCTCCAACATTTATGGCTCTTCTTAGTCATGTTGACCAATCTGGGAGGTGAGATCTTAGATGTCTTCATTTGCATTTCTGTAATCAAGTGATTTAGAGCACTTCTTCCAGGACCTCTAGATAACTTTGATTTATTCATTCCCAGATGTTAGAATTCTTACAAGGTGCTAAGTCATTTATCTAATTTAGCTTAGTACTTAACTCATTGGAGTTCTACAAGATTCACAAGTCAGAGAATAGTGGAGAAGATTCACAAGTCAGAAGCCCACAATCCCATTCTGGGAGGAAGAGTCAACCTTTGAGTTCACACCTCTAAAAGAGCATACAAAAGTACAAGCCCACTGAGAACACTCTGGGAGCTTGAGAAGCCAGGATTCAGTTGGGCAGAATGAAGGATTCAGAGAGATCTGGAGACTGAAGCTGGCAGAGACAAAGGACTAGCAACAAGAGCTCTCGGAACCAAGGAAAGCTAACCGAGCTATTTGGAAGAGACAATAAAGGACTGGACTTTAACAGCTGGCTGCATTTGAGGTGATTATTACTCAGAACTGAAACTAAGGCTGCCTCCAGAAGCCTCCCCCCGCCAGAAACCTGCTCCCAGAGAATGATTATATTTTAGAGAAGAGAACATTACAGTTTGCTTATTTATTTATTTATTTATTTTATTTTTTGTAAAGTGCTTGGGAGTGTCTCGTACATAGTAGGTTCCCTATAAATGCTAGCTATTATTATTAATGCCATTAAAGTTTTTTAGATGTAATTTTTAAAAAATGTGTTGTATTTGAGCCAAGAGAACAGGAGGAACAATGGACAGAGATGACAGGAAGGTAGCTTTTGGGCTCGGCATCAAGCAGAAATGCCTTCCTTGTGAGGTTCTAGAGCAGATGGGGGGAGTTCTCCCCTGGGGGCTCTTGGACTCTTCCTATTTTGATGACTGGTTTTAGTATCAGAGAGATCTTTTGCAACCCTGTGAATTTCATTTAGACATTTATGTAACAACATAAGAAGGAAGTCTTCCCCAGACTCGTGTGTGTGTGTGTGTGTGTGTGTGTGTGTGTGTGTGTGTGTTTATGTGAGATCAAGGACACATATTTTAGAGCATCAAAAGATTTAGAACTGACTTTGTCCATTTCCAGATCTCCAGAGTCCAAAATGAAAGCTGCAGGTCATGGAGAATCTGCCTGCTGGGGTCCCCTCCACTCTGGGATCAGCTAATAGATGACCTGTCAAGAAGGTCTCAATATCCCAGAAGCTTTGTCAAGGCTGGGGGCCATGGAGCTAGGAGGAAGACAAAGGTAAAGCTCAAGCTCATTCGACCTTGGCGATAGATTTTGTTAATTGAATTTTATTATTAATCAATTTTATTAATTGAAACCAAGGAAAGCTCATTAAATTTTGTATTTTTCAAATTAACAGCAATAGGAAGAGCACCCCCTCATCCCAACCCCCACTCTAATGTAAATGGATTTTTTTTTCTATAGAGACTCATGAGGACAGGTTGTGATGAGAGAACACAGTTAAATCAGAAATCTATGGAAATAGTAAATGGTGTCGATGTTTACGTCCCCAAGACATCTTGGTGATCCAAAAGGGAAGCTGGAGCCTGATAGAAGCAAAATGGGAAATCTCCTTCCAGTCTTTGAGGGACGCCAGCCCTGGAAACAAATTCACTTTTGAGGGAACATGACTAGTGAGAACAGATGAAAACATTGCCTTAACAGTAACAGCATCATTGTGAGGGTGTGTGGAGCTGGCCAAAGCTGCAACTGCTGCTGCTGCTACTGTTACTGTCACTATTGCTGTTGCTGCTGCTGTTACTATTACTGTTGTTATTATTACTACTATAGCTGCTGCTACTATTACTATTACTGCTGCTACTGTTACTATTACTGTTCCTGCTGCTATTACTATTGCTGCTGCTGCTGCTGCTGCTCCTCTTCCTTCTCCTCCTTCTCTGGGTTGCTACTGCTACAATCACCACCACCACCATCCCTTGACATTTATATAGTGTTTACTATGTGGCAAGCACTATGCTAAGCACATATCTCACATATCTCACTTCATCCTCACACAACAAGTCTGGAAGGTGGGCACTATTCTTTCTATTTTACAGATGAGGAAACTGAGGCAGGCAAAAGTCAAGTGACTGGCTAGGGTCACATAGCCAGGCAGTTTCTGAGAGGAGATTTTTATGTTTTTTTTTATTATTATAGCTTTTTATTTACAAAACATATGCATGGGTAATTTTTCAACATTACCCTTGCAAAACTTTCAGCTCCAAGTTTTCCCCTCCTTCCTCCCACCCCTTCCCCTCGATGGCAAGTAGTCCAATACATGTTAAATATATTAAAATATATGTTAAATCCAATATATGTAACATATTTATACAGTTATTTTGCTGCACAAGAAAAATCGGATTTAGAAAGGAAAAAAAAATCCCGAGAAGGAAAACAAAATGCAAGCAGGCAATAACAGGAGTGGAAATGCTATGTGGTGGTCCACACTCATTTCCCAGTGTTCTTTCGCTGGGTGTGGCTGCTTCTCTTCAATACCGAACAATTGAAACTGGTTTGGATCATTGCCTTGTTGAAGAGGGCCATGCCCATCACAATTGATCATTTTGTAGTCTTGTTGTTGCCGTGTATGATGATCTCCTGGTCCTGCTCACTTCCCTCAGCATCCCTTCCTGTAAGTCTTTCTGGCCTCTCTGAAATCCTCCTGCTGGTCCTTTCTTACAGAAACATTTCTTATATTCATTTACCACAGTTTGTTCAGCCGTGAGAGCAGATTAGAGTGTGGGTCTCCCAGCCCCAGAGCTAAGGGCACTGTAGTGTCCTGAATGAAGTCGCAGGCCTTTCATTATCTTGCTCAAGGTTGGACAAGGAGGAACTGTCAGAGCAGGTTCCGCAGCAGGCCTACTATTCACAGTATTGTGAACTGCTGCCCCTGCATTCACAGCATCCCAGAGTCTTTCATAAACTCATCCCAATAACCTGAGTCACTGAGCTTGAGAGGAGGCGGTAACAGACTCATGAACATATTTCTTGGGGTCTGAATATGTCAGAGAACACTGGGCTGAGGAGAGGGAGTCTGGACTTCGTGGACTGGGAAGGCTGCAGAGTGAGGTGCAGACTCCCCAGGCCTGAGGAGAGGTCCTGGGTTTGTGCCCATGGATGGTGAGAATCCAGTCAGTAGCAGGGCCCTTCTCTCCCATCTCCCTTTGGCAGGAAGAGGGAAGCTTTCTCCCAGAGATGCCCTGCTCCTGCCTGTCCCCTGGGCCTTTCCAATGCTTCTCCCTCCTCATGGCCTGGCTCCTCTTCCCCCCAGTTCTACAGAATCCTTCATTTCCTTCATCACAAAAACCCTCCGGACACCAGGCCTTTAATGAGCTTCTCCAATAGGAAAAGACCCCAAGGATAGCGATGTCCATCTGTCCGTGGCGGGAGCTGATGCTGGGTGGCCGGAAGGGAGGAAGAAGCATCTCCGGCTTTTTTGCCCCCGTCCTTCCCCAAGGAAGAGTTTCATTTCTGCCGGAAGCAGGAGGTTGGGGCCAGAGAGCACTAGTCTACTCTCCTGAGACACTCTCCTGTATCTATCTGCTCCCTTAAGTGCTGTGAGTTTGGGGCTAGGATGAGGTTTATCCAGCTCCGGATCCCTTTGGGGATCCCTTTGGGAAGGAGGACGCAAGCTCTGCATCTTGTATTTAAAGCTCTCTGCCTTTCCCACCAAACACCACTTCCCCACGGAGGGGACAACAAAGGAACCCAGTTATCTAAGCTGGGACACGGCAGAAATCTGAGAAAGGCTCCATGGGATGGCCCAAAGTGAAGGGGCTTTCTCCAGAGCAAGGTAGCTCGGCTCAGACAAGAGGTCCTGGATCTCAGCCAGGGTTTCTATAGTGGCAATGATTGATGGGCTAAGTCATGACATCCTTTCCATCTTGCCTGGAAGGAAGAATCAGGGGCAAATCGAGGCGCTGGCCTGGCCGTGAGCAGAGACGCCCCTCTGCCAGATAGAAAAGGGATGGAGGAGTCCTCCGACATCAGGAGACACCTGGGAGTCCTTGGGGGCTGGGGACATTCTGCCTTTGGAGCCCAGTCAGCCACTTTCAAGAAAAACCCAACCCCCTCGGCCTGGATCCACCCCCAGATCTGGTATCTGAATTGGGCCCTCACTGCAGCAAAGCAATCGTTCTTTTCCTTCCTCATAGGCCCCTATGTGGCCCTTCCTAGAAACTCCTCCAAGCCTCTCACCCCTCCTCCGACCTCCCACAGCTTCTCCTTCATCTTAGCTATAAGATCTCAACACACGGCACCTCCATAATCGCCGCCATTTACCCCAAACCTCCTCCCCTCCTCCCACCTGCCATTGCTTAATGTTTTACTCTCGAGGGTTCCTGGCAGAAGCCAGGAGAGCGGCCGCATCCTTTGTGACTCCCAGACTCGGGCGTGACTGCCTGGCTTATTCTGGCTTACCCTGGAGCTCCCTTTCCACCCACATCCCCAGAATCCCTCAGGCCCCGGTAGGAAGCGAGGCGGGCACGGGGTGATCCCGGGTGCTGGCAGACTGGCATAGGTGGGGAGAGGAGAGACGAGACAATTGGCCCTGGATGAGGAGAGGGCGCGACTCCACAATCCTGTCATCTCTAAGCAAGTCTGTGCAACAGGTGTAGACACCTGGGAGGAGCCAGAGACTTTGGTCAAACCCCACCCGAGACGGTTTCTAGCCCAGTGGCTGTGGACAAGAAGCTTAACCTCTCAGCTCAGTGTCTACATCTGTGAAACGATAAGCTGGAGAACACCACAAGCCCGCTGCCGAGGGGTGCTCTGTCCGGCCCTTGTGCCTGTGGTGTTTGAGGGGAGGGGGAGTTGCCCAAGCTCAGTGGGCTGAGCAGAGCTGGGTCCCGGCCTCAGAGTCTCAGGGTTCTGCTTCTTCCCTCAGCCTGAGTTGGGGACCTCACCCTCAGGGAGGACTACGAGCTGACAGGTGGCGATCTGAAGACCCGGGGACTGGCCGTGGGCCGTCTCTGAGCCCGCCGCCTGCTCTCAGCCTCTTGGCCGGCACGTGATGGATGGGTCTCTGCCTCTGGACTTGATGGTGTAGTTGTCATGTACTGTAGGATGTTGAATAGGAAGAGATGGGGAGCTTCCTGGCTCACCCTTTTAATCTTGTCCGTCGCTATGGAAACCGCTCGATTGCAGTAATTACTCACCGTGTGTGGTGAGCTTCCCACTCCCTGATGTCAGCGTAGATTTGGAAAATAAGAAATAAAAGTCTTGTCTTGGTCATGACAATTTTTTGCTCAAAACAAATCACTGCCAGGTTCTAGACGGCTCTTGTCCCCCTGCCTCCAACCTTTTTTCTTCCCCTGCTACGGGGCTCTCTCTGGGGCTCCCAGAATGCCTCCAACCTTCTTCTCTCCCCTGGTTCATGGCTCTCTCTGGGGCTCCCAGAATGCCTCCCTCTCCTCCTCCCTATTACTCACACTCAGGCGCCAGTCCAGGTGACTTTGCCCCTGGGTTCAGAGGATTCTCCACAGCTGGAGAGAAAAGGAGCTGGCAGCCTCCCAAGCTGGCACCGCATCTGCCATATTTTGACCCAAACTGCAGCGGGACATCCCAGGTTGGTTATCATTACTCCAGTGGATGGTGATGTCAATTATTATCATTTCCTGAAATGGCAGGTGCCATCTGAGGCTTAAGGCCCTTCAAAAAGGTGTTACTATTATTCGGGGGGGGGGTCACTAGTAACGGAAGTGTTGGGATCCCGTGGCTGGAGCTGCCCCTCCTCTTAGCAAGAAGGCGCCTTGCCAATATCACACTTAATTAGTTCTTCCTCCCATGCTGGCCAAGGCTCGAGGCGGGCACTACCAGGAGAGGACCTTTGGGGGGACGGCTGCAGAGTAAGGTCAAGTTGTTCCAGGCCCCATCCATACAGCCAGTATGGGCAGGGAGCTGCGGGAGAGCTCCGGGAATCAGTGACAGATCCCCAGTTGCATAGAATTCAGTAGAGAAGTCAAACATTTTGGCAGGTGGTAATTATTCTCAGATGAAGTACAGGGCTTTGCACTTGTCAAAGTGCTGTTATGTTTATTAGTCAGGGAGAATCTTCTTTGGGTCTCATGCTCAGCCTCTGCCTAGCGGGGAGACCAGCCCAGCTTGGGTTTAGCTGGATCTCCCTGCCAAGGGCCAGAGACTAGCCCCGCCTTCCTTCCCTTCTTTACAGAAGAAATGTCCCCTCAGAAGAGAAGAGGAAGGGAGGGCCCAGCTCAAATCCCTTTGAAACAAACTTCCCCCATCACTTTTCGTTCTATTGCCTTCCAACATGACAGGAGGGAGATGTTTGCAGGCTCTTTCTGCATTGGACTGGGAGCTTTCTCGTGTCTTTCTTTGAATCCCCAGCTCTTAGAACAGTGCCTGACACATAGTAGGCACTTAAATAGGTCTGACTAACTTTTGGACCCTGATCCTGTGGCTCTCACAGGCAAACTTTTGGCTTAACTTGCCTGGGATCAGTCCCCAATGTCATTTACTGGCCATTTCTACACCTTGATTTTATGTACTGTTCCTCCCTTATTATAATGCATGCTTCTTAAACATAACAACTATCTATCTTGTTTGTATTTTTATTCCCTCTACCTAGCTCATGTCTAACACATGGTACATGCTTAGTATATGTTCTCCCCCCTCTTCCCTCTCTCTCTCTCTCTCTCTCTCTCTCTCTCTCTCTCTCTCTCTCTCTCTCTCTGTCTCTCTCTCTCCCCCCTTCTGGATCACTGTCTTTTCATAGAGGTTGCTGGGGGTAGGTGTTGTGGTCGTGGAGGTTCACTTAACTCAGTGAAACTATGAACTCTGCTGTGCAGGGTTACCCCAGACAGGTCCTAGTGGAGAGTTTTGAGTAATTCATTAGGAAAGGAAATGTCAGATCACTCCAGAATCTTTGCTAAGAAAACCCCAAATGGGATCACAAGGAGTCAGACATTACTGAAAAGCCTGAACAAAAATAACACAGGGAAAACCATCAGACTATATAGGTATGATTCAAGGGATGACTCATGCTTTATAAATATGAAGTGAAGGTAATAAATAGATTTAAGGGATTTGGTAGATAAAACGACTGAAGAACTATGGATAGAGGTTCACAATATTGAATAGAAGAAAGCAACAAAAAACATTCCAAAAAAAGAAGAGCAAGAAAATAAAGTGGCAATCTGATGAGGTTTTACAAATAGTTGAGGAAAGAAGGAAAGCACAAGGGAAAGGAGATAATCCAACTGGAGAATTCCAGGAAATAGCAAGGGGAGATAAAAAAGGTTTTCTTAAATGAGCAATACAAAAAAAAAGTAGAAGAAAAGAGAATAGGAAAAACAGATCTCTTCAAGAAAATCAGAGATATGGGAATTTTCAGGCAAAATGGGCATGATAAAAGACAAAAATGATAGAACTTAACAGAAGTAGAAGAAATTAAGAAGTGGTGGCAAGAAAACACAGAGGAACTACAAAAGATCTTAACATTACAATGGTGTGGTTAATGATCCAGAGCCAGACATCCTGGATAATGAAGTCAAATGGGCCCTAGGAAACACTGCTAACAATAAAGTTAATGGAGGTGATGGAGTTCCAACTGAGCTATTTATTTTTTAAATATAATATTTTATTTTTCCCGATTACATATTAAAAACAATTTTTCATTTCTTAAAAAATTTTGAGTTCCAAATTTTATTCCTTCCCCTTCTCTCCCTGAGACAGTAAGCAATCTGATATAGGTTATTCATGTGCCATCATGTAAAACATTTCCATATTAGTCATTTTTTATAAGAAGACTTAGGGAAAGAAAGTGAAAATAGCATACTTCAGTCTGTATTCAGAAAATATCGGTACTTTTTCTGGAGGCAGATAGCATACTTCAAACTGAGTCCTTTGGGATTATCTTAGATCATTGTATTGCTGAGAATAGCTAAGTCATTCACAAATCTTCGTCATTCAATATTGTTGTTATTGGGTACAGCATTCTCTTGGTTCTGCTCACTTTACTTTGCATAAATTCATGTAAGTCTTTCCAGGTTTTTCTGAAATCACTCTGCATATCATTTCTTATAGCACATAATATTCCATCATAATAATATACTACTGCTTCTTTAACCATTCCCTAGTTGCTGAGCATCCTTTTTGATTTCCAATTCTTAGCTACCACAAAAAAAGCTGCTATAAATATTTTTGTGCAAATAGTTAATTCTTTTCGCCTTTTTGATATCTTTGGAATAAAGACTATCAGTAGTATTGCTGGATCAAAGGATATGCAATTTTATAGCCTTTGGGCAAAGTTCCATATTGTTCTCCAGAATGGTTGACTCCATTCATAACTCCACCAACAGTGCATTAGTATCCCATTTTTCCCAATCCCCTCTAACATTTATCATGTTTCCTTTTTTGTCTTATTAATATGTTAAGTGTGAGGTGATACCTCAGAGTTGTTTTAATTGGTATTCTCTAATAATGATTTAGTGCATTTTTCATATCACTATAGATTAACTTTGATTTCTTCATCTGAAAACGGCCTATTCATATCTTTTGACCATTTATCAATTGGTGAATGCTTGTATTTTTGTAAATTTGATTTAGTTTTTTATATATTTAAGAAACAATGCCTTTGTCAGAGATACTTGTTCTAATTTTTTTTCTCAATCTCTTCATCCCTTTTAATTTTGCCTGCATTGGTTGTGTTTGTGCAAAATCTCTTCAATTTTATATAACCAAAATGATCTGTTTTACCTTTTATAAGTGCTCTTATATTTTCTCTGGTCCTAAATTCTTCCCTTATCCATAGATCTTACAAATAAAAAATTCTATGTTCTTCTAATTTGCTTATGGTATCATCCTTTATGTATAAATCACAAACCCTCCTTATCTTGGTACACGGTATAAGATATTGGTCTATGTCTAGTTTCTGCTATACTCTCTTCCAGTTTTTCCAACAGTTTTTGTCAGATAATGGGTTTTTGTTCCAGAAACTTGGATCTTTGAGTCTATCATTGTAGAGTCTGGAATTCCCTAACCAAAGGAACTCTGAGCCTCCTCCCCCTCAACCTCAATCAAGGAGCAAGCTAATTGTACCAAAGAAAGAGGCAGGGAGCTCCATTATGATTATATGAGTGACTTAATAATAACTTACATAGAGGACATCTAGAGGTGGCTGCCAGACAATTCATTGGATCTCAGATCCCTGCCATGTGGTCTGGGGTGGCTGCCAGGCTATTCAGTATATCCCCACAAAGACTCCCCAAAAGACCCATGGTAATTATAGAAATCAAACAAAGGGAGAAGGAGCTGTAAAGCATCGTTACGTATGTCATTGGGGATTTTTAAAATATATTTTCCCCATTACTTAATCTCCCCCCACCAGGGAGCCCTCCCTTGTCTTCATTCCTCACCTTTTTCTTCCCTGTTCTCCCATCCCTCCCCTAATTTTTAATTGATTTTGGAGGATGCGAAACTCTCCATTGTTATATGTGTAGTGTTGCCTATTTAATCCATTCCCGAGGTGAGAATGGGGGATTTTCATTATGTTTAGCAAGCAGTTCTAATTTTAGGCCTGACTTTGAGGGCTTGGACATCACTCCAGTACCTTTGAGTGAGGGGCTAGACACCCAAGATTATGTGGTGAACACAGTAAAAGTTGTGTTCTGGTTGCTATGTCTTTGTTATAGCTTGCTATAGCTTGCATCTGGTTATGATATTTTTGTTATGGCTTTCAACCCAATAGGGACCCCAAAAGGCTGTGTACCAGTCATAGTGAGTAAGTTGCCAGACACACATAAGTTTTTTGCTAGATACAGTGTCCTTATCACATTCTCCTCCCCACTTTGGAATGTTTACTATTTTAGGGAGGGGGAGAGGAAGGATGGGATAGACTTTGGAACTCAAAACTTCATATAACAATATTAAAAAGTTTAAAAATGTAAAAAATAATCATATTGCAAGGTCATTGTTGAGATATTTGTAATTTTAAAAATCACTGTGGGAAACCAGAGGTTTCTGGATGATGTATAAACCACAGGCACAAGTTTCACCAATGTTTGGTCCAAAATTGCCTTCCTTTAGGGAAATAATGGTAGGTAATGGCATGGGACCTTTGTTACTGGAGGTCTTCAAGTAAAGACTGGAAGACAACTAGTCAGAAAAAGTATAGCAGGGATTTTCTTTTGGGTATGGGTTCCAGTGTGGTGGTCTCTGGGATGTGGACAGAACTTAAAGGATCAGGAGAGGAACCATGAAAGGAGTGAAACTGATAGGAAGATGTGAATATTCTCCTTTTAACTCAAGTTTTAAAGAGGCTCTGTTTTGATTTCTAGTCTATCTAGTCCAGAGGTTCTTGGGAGGATTGTGCAAGGTTCTTGCCTGACATTAATCAGCTTTTATTGGCTCTTCCACGTGGCCACTGATTGCCAGTTTTCCTCTCAGGAATATCCAGTTAGAGATACTGGCCTCTACAATAAAACCGATTGAGCATCCTTTCTTCACCTAAGTACACTGGGTAATCTCACTCTATCTGATGGAAAGCCTCAATCTAAGGCGTAGAAAAATGCCTCTTTGAACATCAAAGCACAAGTCGGAGCCTCTTTCTTTCATTGCTCCTGGCAGCATTGTTCATTCAGTTCTCCCATAAAAATCCTGGTTGAGTAAAAGAACTGGATAGGTGAAGGCTTGTGAGTTATGGTTGGGAATGGATGCTGATCCCCGATATGGGTTTTGCATCTGGGGTACTGTGTGGTAGGGACTGGAAGACAGCTGTTAGGAGAGTAAGTTGTGAGAGTCTAACAAGAAAAAATGAAAAATTGGACCCCTCTCCAGACATTTCCAAACATCTTTGTCACTGTACAGGGATTTTAATACTCTTAGGGAGCATCACAAAATTCCTTCAAAAGAAATTACTTTGATTCACTTTGATTTTAGGTACCAATAAATGAATGAATAGCATGAAACTCAAGTCAATTCAATTCCATCTTTCCGGTGTGGCTGACTTTGTCCCTGCACAGGGGTACAAGCTGAGGAGCACTGCCTCTGTTCTCCCCAAACATGCCTCCAGATACACTCACAAGGCTGGGTTCAAGGTATAAGATGCAGGTCTGTAGCACAAGGAAAAGGAAGGGGGTAGGAGCCATGCTTGCCTCTGCTCTTCAGGAGTCCACTGCCTCACCCCAGATTTGCAGAGCCCTCTCTAAGTCATATGATTTACTCCATTTTCATCCTTCCTGTCTGGATAGAAACTATCATATTTTGCTACTTTGATATTAAAGGTTCTGGTGCTGTGGATACTTGCTTCCTTTGTTCCTTTGAGTGTCCCTGGAGTTTGGGTCACCCATGGCCCTGTTCCCTCCAGTCAGAATCTCACAAGGTGAAAGGCCACAGCATTTCCCTTCTTTCTGACTCCCCAGTAGCAGAAGCTTGTTGGTTGTCATCCTTCGTGTTTAAAGAAGACAAAAATAATTTCATTATGTTGTGATCAGGATAAGATGAATGTGACTGGCTGATCAGACGCAAGTGAGCTGGGGAGACTGCCGCGGATCGGGCCCAAACAGGCGTGCGACCATGTGGGGAGGACGTGTCTTTACACTTGGGCTTCTCTTGAGCTACCCCAGTTCTGCTTTGCTCATAGAACCCGGAGTCTTCTTGGATGAGGGTGTGCCATGGGGGCCAGGCCTTTGCGGGCATCTCCCACCCCTCTCCATGAATTCCAAGTCCTTCACAGAGACTTGGAGGGTTCTTGTATTGCTTTTTCTGACCTGCCTTGGGTGAGTTATAACTCGAGCCTAACTGTGCTAACTCTGTGTATCTGAATCCTGCCTGTGTTTGCCATAATGACAAATTTAATAGCGGGCATGTCCCCCAGCAACCTAATCTATGGCCCCCATCCTGATAATAGGTTGGCCTTTTGCCCCTACAGACTATCATGGAAGCACAGAATGACAGCTGGAAGGAAACCTGGCTACCACCTGGCTGCAACAATCTTGTCCTTTCCATCTGTATTTCTGAACATATGGAACGTCTTCATTTTTGGAAGAGGGCCCCATGATTGTCAGCCTGGTCCACTTCGGTTCCCGGGTACCTTCTCCATTCTCTATTATGTTACTCTGAGAAGATGCTGTTTGGGGAGGGCTGCTGCTGAGTGGGAGAGATTCATTGGCTGCCACAAGAATGGATAGAAAAAATGGATAATTCCATGTGGGTTTTAATAGAACATTATTCTAGAAATTATTTTTTAATGTGCTTTGGGAATGAGCCTCATGGAGCCAGCTCAGCAAAAGGCCAGGGGGGAGGGAAATGTGGTTTGGGACCTGCCAAGTGAGGAAATGCTGAGGCTACCTCTCTCTGCTGAAAGTTCCTCAGAGGGGATGCTTGTCTGAGTTTGGCCATCCTGCCTGGGGAGGGGGACGCAGGAAGGGGCTGCACTCCTGCGCAGGTGGGATGGCTATCCTGCCCGGGGAGGGGGACGTGGGAGGGCGCTGCATTCCTGCACAGGTGGGCTCCACCAATGGTCAAGTGTCTGGGGCTCTTCAAACTGAGGACAGGTATGCACACATATGTAAACTGCTAGTCCTTTCTGATTTGGCCAATTAGATTAAGAGAGAGAGGAAAAGACAAGGAGAGTGGGAGGAGAAATACTGAGAAAAGAGCCCACAGAGGAAACTCGTGATCTAAAGATGGCCATGGAACTCTCCTGTTTCCCACTATCTATTTGGCAGGGGAAGATTTTAGGACCGATAGCTGGAACTGCTTGGTAACTGCAGGAAAATTGCAAATTGGTGACAGAACTGTGGGTTTGGCTTTTCAATATGAGGGGGAGTCATTTCAAACAAAGGACCTTGCTTGGGGCAGTAGGATGGGTCCAGAACAGACCAGAGGCTTCAGAACAGAACTCACCTGAGTTGGAGAATTTTTTGAGCCTGCACTGTCACCAGCTATCAACCAGACCTTGGTCCTCCCATTCACCATTTGGAGCTGAGCTGAGCTGAAGATCCAGAGCATAAGAGAAGACCCCCCTGCTGGTCTTGAGAATAGACTAAAAGATGGCACTTCCATTTGTTGCCTAAGCAGAGAGGGATTCTAGCTTTCAGCCCTTTCTGAAATGTATAAAGGAAGAATCGGGACAGCAATCCCAGATCAAGGGGAAGCTTAGATTCTGATATAAAAGAGCTGTCCAGTTGACAAATATTGGCTAAGTCATGAAGCATCTACTCCCAAAACGGCAAACCCATAGACCACTGCTCAAACCTAGACCCAGGTAAGAATGTGCAGAACTCAGCTCAGGAGGGCAGGAAGCAAATGTTGCCCTGTATCAGACCATTTGGGGGGGCGTTGAAAGCTTGAAGATCCTCAGTCTGAGCTGTTTCTGAGATGCCGGAACAAAATATAACTCAATGCCTTAAGGAAAGCATTGGCAGGAAGAGCCCAGATATTTCCTTGAGAGGTGTACAGAGCCTAGCCCCAATAGAAAGTCTTAAGCCAGGAAGTAACCTAGAAAAGCAAACAAATTGAAAAGAATCCCAGGTTTCATTCGGGATTAAAGGGAACTCCTAAAATGGAAAGTGCACAATCAGTAAAGGCTGCAGCCAATGGTAGAGATTCCCACACTCCTAAGAACCCCAGGGACAGGATGAACTAGGACACCCCTGGTCCTTATGCAGTGAGAGCCAAGGTGGTCATGGTTACAAACAAATGAACAATGAGCGAGGTAGACGATATGTTGACCCACAAAAAGAGAATGACTTCAGTCCATCTACTAAGCCTCAAAGGAAAACACATATTGGAACAAATTCAACTAGAATTCCTGGAAGAGATAAAGAGATAGAGAGCTTAAAATGATTTTTATAATTGAAATGAGAACATTGGAGGAAAAAGAAATGGGAAAACAATAAGAGGTAAGGGGAGAAAGACTTAGAAAGAGAATTAATAGCTTGGCACAAGAGATGCTAATTCTTGTTCAAGAAAAAACTCCCTGAAAATATTAATGGAACAATAAGAAACTACTGTCTCCATAGGCAAGAAACATTAAAACAAAATCAAAAGACTGAAAAAAATAGAAGAAAATATGAGATAATTGAAAAGCAAAAATGAAAGACAATAACAGTAGCAATAAGGAATAACTGACATGCAAAACAAAGAAGGGATGATTTAAGAGCTGCAGGACTACCTGAAAGCCAGGACCAAAAAAGAATGCTGATATTCTACTTCAAGAAACCTATCAACAGATACCAAATTTTCTCTTAGAGGCCAAAGTGGGAAAAGAAGGCACCCACCGGTGAGCTTGGGGGTTCTGTTTTGTTTGTCTTTTTTAGTTCTGAAGGTAGGCAGTAGTATACCTGGAGCCATGATAGCCTTGGAAGCAGAATCCTAGGCCAGATGTTGCAGCCAGCCCAGGAGGAAAGTCCTGAGAAGCCAGAACACTCAAAACTAAAGCCTAAAGTATGGGTTTTGGATTAAGAATTTGGTGGGACTAAATTCAGCTATGAACCTAATCTCTTTCCTATCTGGATACAGAGGTGGATTGAGGGAAGGATTATACCCCAAGTGTTGAGGGGAAGAAATATCTGAGGGGAAGAATATAACTTTAAAGGAAATCTTTTTTTGTAACAACTAATGTATCAATCTATCAAAGTGCTAAATGGAAATTGGGTGCAGAAACCCCTAAAATCACAAGCAAATGATTAGTAGAGATTGGAGTCAATGGCAGAGACAAGACATACTCACATCCCCAAAGGGTATCAGAGAACCCTGTGGGAGAGACAATCTATAAGACATCTGGTCTTCAGGCAATGCCCAAACGCGAAAAGGATCAGTAAAGGACAATGCAAGGATATAGGGGGATGCCCCAGCTTCCTCTCTAATTCTTATTCTCATCCAGTCAGAGAGGGAGTCTGACTAGAAGGGGTTTTGTTGGGTCTTAATCTTAAAAAAGAAATGGAAAGAAGTCATCCCTTCTGGGCTGGAACAACATATGGCCTGGAATCCTGCCTCCAAGATTGTTTTAGCTTAAGTCTGGATCTGGACTACTGCCTGCCCTCAGAACTGGAAAAGATAAATGACCTTCTATAATCTGAGGGGAATAGAAGTCTATTCAAATAAGAAGAAGGGCTGGGAGGAGGGATTGACTTTACTCTCTTTTGACCTGGTCAAAGGAAGAATACATACAAACAGAAACAGAAATACATTTCACTGAACAGGGAAACAGGAAGGGAAAAGGAGGAATAAAAGGGAAGGTAGATTAAGGAAAGGATTAGTCTTAGAGTTTAGCAAACTAAACTAAAAGGATATAACAAAATGTTTATAGTGGGTTCCTTTTTGCAATGGCAATGGATTGGAAACTGAAGTGGTGATCATCATTTGGGCGATGACTCAACAAGTTATGGCATGCAGATGTGATGTAATACTATTGAGCATTAGGAAATGATGAAGATGATGGTTTCAGAGAAACTTGAGAAGTCTCATGTGAACTGATGCAGACTGAAGTGACTAGAACCAGGAGAACAATTTATATAATGGCAACACTGTTCTAAAGACAAACAACTTTGAAAGACTTAGAAATTCCCAAGGAGTTGTGATGGAACTTTTTCCTGGTAGAAAGGTGGGCACTCAGGGTGAAGAATAAGATCTTTTTTTGACATGCAAATTTTCTGAAATATATAATTTTAAAAGTGATTTATGAGCATTTGAAACAAAGTGGAACATTTCTCATCACCAGACTGTTTATCGAAATTTGGGTCGTAAATTAAGTAATCACTGAGGAATTTGGGCAATGCCCACAAAGAACTTCTGAGACATTGAAAATTCTATTATCTGCAGAGCCTGGGGGTCCTCAGCATCTCTGATTGTTTTTCTACTTCATTCCCACCAATGCCAAGGGTCTTTGTCGTGGAGCCCCATATTTTAAATGATTGATGTTTTCAGTTTTCTTTACCAGATTTGTAGTCCATGTGATTCGGTGGCTCAACACATCTTTGAAAATGCATCTCCAAACTATGACCAAAGGGCTATAAAACTGTGCATACCCTTTGACCCAGCAGTGCCATTCCTGGGTCTGTATCCCAAGGAAATCATTAAGGAGGGAAAAGGACCCATGTGTGCAAAAATGTTTGTAGCAGCTTTTTACATGGTAGCAAAAAATTGGAAAACATACAGATGCCCATCAGTTGGAGATTGGCTGAACAGGTTGTGGTATATGAAAGCAACAGAACATTATTGTTCTACTTAAAAAATGACGAACAAACTGATTGTAGAAAGGCTTGTTAACATTGACCTGAACTGATGCTGAGCAAAACAAACAGAACCAGGAATACATACACAATAGCAGCAAGAATATGTGATGATCAACTATGGAAGACTTGGTTCTTCTCAATGGTTCAGTGAATCCCAATAGGCTTTGAGCAGAAAGTGCCATCTGCATCCAGAAAAAGAACAAAGGAGAGTGAATGTAAATCAACACGTGCTCTGTTCACTTCTTTTTTCCTGTTTTTTTAATCTCTCCCATGGTTTTTCTTTTTTGCTTTGATTTTTCTCTCCCACATGATTCACAAAGCAATATGTGTTAAAAATAAGTAAAAGTAATGTAGCCAAGCAGAATAAAAAAAGGAAATGTATCTCCAAGTCCATCCCTTTCCTGCTCTTCTGTAAGAGTTATTATGACGTCTTCTGTGTCTGAGATTGTTTTAATCCTGGGTTACCAAGTTAGTCACTTTGCAGCAATCAACTGACTATTCCAGACAAAGGCACCATTTCATCTATTTGCCCCGAGTCTTTTAGTTTAATAGAAGTGATTCAGTTTTCTGGGCACAGGTGGCGATCGGTGGTATGTGCTCCTGAATATGCATGTGTGTGTGTGTGTGTGTGTGTGTGTGTGTGTATGTATGTGTGTGTGTGAATAAGTGCATGCTTGCTTGATTATTCAGACAAATAGATTGCCAAACCCTGGGGTCCTCAGATTTTTGACAGAGTCAGGGATGGTGACACTGGAGGAGTGAGGAAATCTAACTTTCTTTGCCGTCTTGGACAATCTGCCATCATCTCCAGGCTTCAGTTTCCTAGTCTGTAAAAAGAATTAAGTTGGGCTAGATGATTTCTGGAGTCCATTCAAGTTTTGAAAGTTTATGAATAGAAAAGCCTGCGATGCATTGAAGCCAAGCTGGTTTGCATTTTTCTGTCCTTTTCCCTAGCCTGAAGTGATTGTTTGCTTTGGGAGATGTCCAAGTGCGCTGTTCAAAGCTAAATGTATGCTTGTCTAAAAGACTGTTTCATGGAGAACTCTCATAAGGAAAGTGTTCACCTAGCGGTCAGAGGAAATGATACAGGGACACTTTCAAGATCTCTCTGAAGAACTATGGAATCAGTCTTAAGATACTGGCAAAGCAGCACCCAGCATGGGTCACCCTCATCAAAGAAAGCATCAAAGCAGAAGTTCAGTAGTTCAAAAGAAAAATGAGATGCACAGAGTTAAAGAACCCACTCCAAATATTCACATGGATTATTTGTGCCCAACTTGTGATAAAGCCTTCTGAGCTTATATTGTTCTGACTGGCTACAGTCAGACACAATGTACCTTAACTTCAACATAGGTACTGTCATTTTGGTTCTTTTCAGGAATGAAGGGCAACTGGCACGAAAATCATATCTTAGGATTCAGCAGAGTTCTTTTATTCGGCTCAATTTGAACTAAACTTAGTCTTTTTTTCCTCCACAATTGTCAACCATTCAGTTTTCTCTCCTCCTACCTCTCCTGAAAAAAAAAAGAAATACAAAGCCATTGTAACAAATAAACATATTCAAGCAAATCAAATTTCAACATTGTTCATGTCCAAAATGTATGTTTTTTAGAGCTTAGCACAGTGTCTGGAATATAATAGACATTATATAAATGCTACCATGATGATGATGATGATGATGCATATTTAATCCATCATCTCTCTGAAAGGACACCTCTTTGATGTTTTTCCTAATTGATTTCCTTTAATAATGGCATAGCATTGTGTTAACAAGAGTTATTAAGTGTTTCAGAATTATTTGTTTTTACAATATTTTTATTGTATAAATTGTTCTCCTACTGGTATTTTCTTCACACTGCATCAGTTCAAGCAAGTTTTCCCAATTCATTCTCTTCAGGATTTCTAATGTCATAATAGTATTTCTTATCATGCATAGAGCTTTACTCATTTGATCTTCCTCCTGCTGATGGGCATTCCCTTAGTTTTCAGTTCTTTGGTACTACGAACAAAACTGCACTATATTTTGTGCCTATATGTTTCCTCTTTCTTTGATTTCTTTGGGGTACAGGCATAGCAGTGGAAAGATCATTATTATTTGTTCTTTGTTCTTGAGGAGAACAAGTTATTTCACAAAAGTGAGACCTTTATTTATATGAGAGTTGTGTTTAAAGTGTGAAAAGTCATCAGCCTCACTTGCTTAACAGTGGTCTTGTTGCATCAAAAATGTATAGTTTAGTATCTTTAGGTACAGTCCCATATTGCTTTTTAACCATGGCTGGACCGTTCACATGTCCATTAACAGTTTATTAATATATCTGTAGCCCCTCTGACATTTAGTCATTTTCTTGTGTGCATATATGTGTGTATGAATTTTGCCAACCCAACAGGTTTGAGTTGGAGCCTAAGGATTGCTTTAATATTAATTTTTCTAATTATTAGTAATTTGATTAATAATTACTATATATGACTATACATAGCTTTTTTCCCTAAATAGCAAATTTTTCCTTTGAAAGCTACCTGGAAATATCTTTAGACAATTTGTCAAACTGGGAATGGCTTCTATTCTTACATATTTGAATTTATTATTTACACAATGGAATTAAAAGTCTCACCGGAGATACTTGCTGCAAAGATTTTCCCCCAGTTAATGTTTCATGTCCAGCCATAGATTTATGGGTTTTTTTCTGGGTTACTGAGAAGTTAAATGACCTATCCATAGTCCACACAACCAAACTATGCCAGAAGCAGAACTGAACCCAGGTTTTCTTTTCTTCCTAGCCCCAAGACTTGTTTGACATCCATTACATCATGCTGTCTGCTGACATCTTGGGCAGCTGGGATATCACAAATTCCATGTAACAGAGAACATGTTGTGTTTCAGATACTGACTACAGATTGAAGCTTCAGAGATTATATGACTCTCTCAGGGCCACAAAGCCAGAATGTATCATGGGGAGTCATTGCCCAACCAAGATAAGCTAACAATGGCATCGCTAAAGAGAAAAAGTTAAAACCTAGGATACCAGCACTGATTTGGGACTGGCCAGATGATGAAAGGCTCAGAATAGAGTGAGAGCTCCAGGATGACAGAGGACATAGGATTCTTTAGGCCTTGTAGAGTTTGTGAGTAAGGCCACCAAACTCATAGGTTGCTATGAGAAAATGCAAGGAGAAAATGCCTACGGATCCTTTGTAAGCTTTAGATTCTTACATAAATGTGAACTATTATTTACTGTGCCTCATTGGATTTGGTCCTCTGCCCCAGACTCTTGGGATTTTCATAGAATCATAGAATCACAGAATTTAAGAGTTGAAAGGCATCTCAGCAACCACCTAGTCTAACCCTTACCTGAAAAAAAGATCACCATCACAATATAGTTGAGGAGGGCAAACCAAGTCCATGACTTTCCAAGGCAATTCATCCAACTTTGGGGCAACTCTCATTACGAAGCTTTTCCCAACATGTAAACTTTGTTCTCTCTCGCTCTAGTTCCCCATCCTCCTTACCCCAGATCACTTGGTTCTGTTCCTTTGGATTCAGATTCTGTTAGTGAGAACATTCAACATTCTTTCCAGTTCTGTGCCACAGTAAATTTTTAAGCACAGTTGGTGTCTAAGAAATGTTTGTTGACATTCTGGAAAGCAATTCGAAACTATGACCAAAGGGCTATAAAACTGCGCATCCAGCAATACCATTACTAGGTCTATATCTCAAAGAGATCATAAAAAAGAGAAAAGGACCTATGTGTACAAAAATATTTATAGCAACTCTTTTTGTGGTGATAAAGAATTGGAAATTGAGGGGATGTCCATCAGTTGGGGAATGGCTGAACAAATCGTGGTGTATTAATGTAATGGAGTACTATTGTGCTATAAGAAATGATGAGCAGGTAGATTTTGGAAAACATGGTAAAACTTACATGAGCTGAGGCTGAGCAAATGAAACAGAACCAGGAGAAACATGAACACAGTAACAGCAACATTGTTCAGTGACTAGCTATGATAGGCTTTTTTCTTCTCAGCCACAGAGGGATCCAAAACAATTCCAAAAGACTTGTGATGGAAAATATCATCCACACCCAGAGAAAAGCTATTCAGTCTAGTACAGATTGAAGCATATTATTTTCACTTAAATTTTTATTTTTGGTTTGGTTTTTATTTCTTATTGTTTTCCCCTTTTGTTTTGATTATTCTTTCATAACATGAATAATATGGAAACATGTTATGTGTGTGTGTGTGTGTGTGTGTGTGTGTGTGTGTATTCTATATCAGACTGCTTGCTGTCTTGGGGAGGGGGACGGGAAGGGTAGGAGGGAGAAAATTTTTGAACTCAAAATCACAAAAATGAATGTTGAAAGCTATATTTAAAGTAATTGGAAAAATAAAATATTAAGTGGGAAAATGGTTGTTGTTGTTGTTGTTGTTGTTGTTGTTTTGGTTTGAAGATAAGCTTTCTTATGGAATAAATGATTTTTGAACGGGTTTAAAATTATTGTGGCGAACAGATCAGCACCAAGGACAAGGCATACAGGCTTACTGATGTCTATTAACCCTGCCTGTTCTTTGTAGTCCTGATTCCAGGGATCCTCAAACTTTTTAAATAGGGGCCAGTTCACTGTCCCTCAGACTGCTGGAGGGCTGGACTATAGTAAAAAACAAAAACTTTCTTTTGTGGGCCTTTAAATAAAGAAACTTCATAGCCCTGGGTGAGGGGGATAATCGTCCTCAGCTGCTGCATCTGGCCTGAGGGCTGTAGTTTGAGGATCCCTGTATTCTGAACCTCCCTAACTGTCCTTTAATTAATGTTCTTACTTGTTTATCTTCTCCACAAAGACAGCATAAGAAATGTCCAGCCCTACCTATTTTGTTACGCTGCCAAATAAGGCAATGGAGTTGATCTGGCCTGGCCCCACCTGACTGGAACTCAGACTTCATTCCTGGTGATCAGCTCTCCTTTCTAAGGTCTCACAGTCCTTTTCATTTATAATCTGCTTGTAAATGTGACCATGTTCAACTGCCTGTATTCTTCCCTTTAAAAAAATCATCACCTCTTTCAAGTCCTACGATATCTCTCTCAAGCTCCATGACTTCTTCACAGATGCCAGTTTTTCAGCCCCACTTATCACTGATTTTTACCATTTTCCATACAATGAGCTTTGTCTGACTCTGGTGACTGCACTTACTGTGAGCAGTGGGATGCTGCTTTTATAATCTCCTCACTTGTCTTGATCCTAGACCATCATTTATTATGCCTTCTAAGTTCATTTGGTCTGCCATTAAGGAAAATGTTGAGCAGCACTGAGCAGAACACAGATCCCTGGGGCGCTACACGAGAAACTTCCTTCCATCATGGCACTGATCCAGTGCCCACTTCCCTTTTGGGGAGATCACACATCTCTCTCCATTGTCCACAAGAACAGCGTGAAGAATGCTGTCAGATGTCTTCCCCCAATCCAGGTAATTAGGATCCACAGCATCCCACATTTCTACCAGATGAATAACTTGGTTGTTGTTCAAAGAGAAGAAATAGGGTTAGAATGACAGTTTCTTCTTCTAAACCATGTCAGTTCACACTGGCTTCTTTAGCAATCTGTTCTAGAATTTTACTAGAAATTGATGCAAAGCTAATCAGCTAATTACTTGAAGTATTTACCAGGCACATGATTGCTAACACCGAGCCATGTGGCACCTTTCCCATTCTTAAATATCAGATACCCGACTCAATGAGTCTATTGACCTACTCCCTGATGTTCCTTGAGAACTGGGACCATCTTCTTCCTCCTCTACTTCAAGCCAAGGACCTGTTAAAGTGGATGCCCCCTAAATTCTTTTTTTTCCTGAGGCAATTGGGGTTATATGACTTGTCCAGGGTCATGCAGCTAGGAAGTGTTAAGTTCTGAGACCAGATTTGAACTCTGGCCCTCCTGACTTTAGGGCTGGTGCTCTATCCACTGCACCACCTAGTTGCCCCATCCCCTAAATTCTTATATATATATATATATATATATATATATATATATATATATATATATAGCAAAGTACACTGGTTACAGGTACTGTGCAGTGCCATTTTTTCTGGTGCCCAGTGAAACAACATGAAGCTGACACTGCCACATCTGGGATGAACTGGAAGTTGGGGGCAGCCAATTATTTCCCAGCTTTAACTGAGTTTGTGATTCATGTGGAAAAACTTGCTGCAAGAAGATTATGTAAAGAGACTCTCCCAGACATTACTGTGTCCTGTTCCTTCTCTTGCCCCTTCTCTAATGACATGTTTACCTTTCTGGTCTCCCTTATAGACCCAGGAAGGCAAGATCTGCCATGGATTCTTGGCTGCTGAGAGACAAGAAGGCATGGGGCTGGGACTCAAAGGAGGTGAGGAAGGAGGGCTTCTGGAATGCTGAAGATAAACCCTGGCAGTCTATTATCTTCCTGAAAGGGTAGCAAGATTCAAGGGTCTAAAGACAGAATCATCATGACCACAACAAACCTACCCATTCACACACACATTAGTTATTAGTTTAGACTGAGGACTTTCCACCATCATGCAGAAAATGGACTCAGCAAACACTGTCCTAAGATTTATGGCTTAACTGTGTTGTGGGAAAGCCCAGGAAGACAGGGGACTCTTTCAAAGGAACACACTTGTAATTGTTTGTGTATAGAAATAATATCCAATTTGCTGTAAAATATTTGCAGACAGCCATATATCTATCTAAAGGCGGGCACACACGTGGGTGCTTTCATTCCCACAATTTACGGCACCACAACACTTTGTCTGTCAGGAGCTAATGTCGCCACGAGAGCCCATGATTTATTTTTTCTGTTGAGCAAAACATAAATTACCTGCCTCATTAATATCCCAGTTTTCCGATCCATTATGAGAGTAGAAAAGTAGAAATTTTGCCCAGAGATGAAGACTTGCTTTGAAGTTCTCCCTTCTGTGATTAATAACACACGGGCTCCTCAGATTCATCACTCTGCCATGCGCTTCAGGCAGGGAAACCAGCAAATGAAGTCGACTCAGAATCTCCTTCCTGTCCCAAACTGCAGGCTAATCTTCCTGAAACACCCTGTTCCCCTGCATGTTCCTCTCAGAAGCCCAGGAGCGGTGTCCGTCAAGCAGAGGGCCAAGTTCAAACTGTGGACCCCATTGCTTGAGACCCTCCATGATCCAGCCCCTTTCTCCTTCCCGCCTGACTCATCATGGACCCTGTCCTGGTCTAAGTGCTGCCTTTGAGACAGAGAGGAAAGAAGACCCAACCCCTGGTTTGGGGGAGGTCTTGGATTTGGAACAAGGGGAGAACCCAGAAGGAGAGCCCACTTGGGGTAGTTGGATTATAGGATCCTGCCAATCCCCCTGGTCTCAGATTGGAGAGAGATCCCTGCTGTGTGTGTGTTTGTGTGGGTGCGCAAACATGTGTTTGTGTATGTCCCTGTGTCTGTCCCCCATTAGATTATAACTTAGCACAGTACTTGGCACATAGTAGATGCTTAATAAAGGTCCATTAACTATCGTTGCCCCTCAACTTCCATAGTCATGGGTAAACTAGTCAGTGATCATGTATTACAGACTTTCTACATTCAAGCCTCTCCAAGCTAAACAAAGCAGCCGCCCCACGGCATCAGGACTATCAGAAGACTCGGCAGCAATAGATTAGGACTCTCCTCAGTGCAGTTTGTTACTGGCTTGAAGGCAAAGCTGCGGCAGATGGTAGCCTTGGAGACCTCAGGATGTGGGGGGAGGTGGGCGAGTGAGACACAGAAATGTGACACAAGAGGGGGGGTGTTGAGAGGTGGAGGAGTGGGGATGGACTGGGAATGGGCAGTCTGCTCCAAGCTAGGGGCGTGACTGAGCAAGGGCTCAGGAATGGAGTCAAAGAAGGGGCAGCGTGAGCTTCTCTTCCAAGAAGACAAGCAGAAAGACCAGACTGTAAGCTCTTGGGGCAAGGATTCCCCTCTAAGAGGGTCCAGCGCAGCTCAGTGCTGGGCATAGATCTGCTCACCAGACGCGTGTGGAATGTGGATGAGACCTGTTCTCTCAGGAGTTGCCACATGGTAAATGAGAGTTCTTTGGGGAATGGATTGGGCTGCTTGGCCACTGTCAGGCTGCCCAGTGCTGATGTTTTGGGATTCACTGGATCCATTTTCAGGATAAGCTTGAATATGGCCGAGTCGCTTGCCCCAGCTTGCCAGAAAAGGGAAACTCAGACTTGGAATGGAGATGCAAATCTCCAGACCAGACTTTGAGACCAGACTATTATTCTGTATAATAACTCACATGGCCACAGATAAATTGATTATTTATGAATCACCAATGTAGGGTGTTGGGCCAAGCTAGATTTTCCCAGTCAGCCATGGTGAGTAAGGTTAGTGGTATTGAGTTTGGGATTGTAACATATAGATGTTCCTTTTTAAACATTTCGGAGCCATATTACATGTTCATACCCGTAGGTCAGGGGTATGAGTCTTTTATGTGTCACAGTCCCCTTAGGCAATGTGCAGGAGCTTATGAACCCCTTCTCAGAAAAAAAAAAATTAAAAATCATCATTAAAAGAAATGTTCAGTTTCAGGGCCATGAAAATAAAGATGTTTGCAATCCTTGTGAAATCTGTCCATGATGGATCCCAGATTAAGAACTCTTGTTTAGGAACTCTATCAAATCCAGCTCAGTGACTTCCTTGCCATAGGAGCTTAGAGGTGGGGTGGGACCAGAAGAAGAAGAGCTTCCGTTGGTCACTGAGCTCCATAGCCTTTAGGGAGACCCTTGCATGAGTGCTGGCAAGGAGCCCCAAGTATAAGTTACTGGACAGATCTTGAGCGAAACACATAGCTGGTGGCCTAAGTAGCACCTCCCCCTTGCCCTGACCCTTTGCAGTAAATGGGGGAGTGATGGTCTGACTCCCTGGAAGCCTGTGGGGGCAGCCTGTGAGGCAGGTGTGGGCTGCTTGTGCTTCTGTTTTGCCTCAGAGACCTGTCGAGGACTCCTGAAGCTCATGCTTTGTCCCCCTGGTCAAGCGGCAAAGCCCAAGCACCCCCACTCACTCTGGGATGTAGTAGCCAGGCACAGCTTAGATATGGCTGAGAGCAAGGGGGAGCAGGTGGGCATCTGCCTCTGGTACTCCAAGTGCTGTTTGTCACTCTTCAGAGACTCTTATGCAGTGTGCCTTTGGGCACCAGCAAGATATTCTCTTAAATCCTACATTCAGAAAATGAGTGGAGAGTGGGCTAGTAATGGGAGTCTTTTCTGTCCCCATCACTTCCGTGGGCCCTTTCTGTCCCTGGCCCTTCCGTGGGTCCTTTCTGTCCCCGGCACTTCCGTGGGTCCTTTCTGTCCCCATCACTTCCATGGGACTAAGTCTGTGGTCTTTCTGGAGAGATCCGGCCCTCCACAGAGGATTTTCGCCATGCTCTCCCCCTTTCTGTTCCCCGAATCTCCAGTGCCTAAACATGGGTGAGCTCCGACAAACAGATCTCCTTGCGGATCACCGACTATTAGAATTCCTGGCCACTCTGCAAAGCTGCCGGATCCCAATATGCTTCCCCATATGTCTGACCGGTTTTGCGTTTCTTCCATCTGTTTGGGAAATGCAGTGGAATTTAATGATCTTTTCTAGGGTTATTAAACCCACAGCTGTCATCATTAATAGAGGACACCCTTCCTTTCTGGTGGCAGACTCAGGCAGGATGGCAGTCCTGAAGCCCCCGCGTATTCCTTCCATGACGGAAGCCCTTACGTCCAGGGAGGGGTTGGAATTTGGAGAATTCTGGCGCCATCTTTCTCAAGGTGGCTGCATGGTGCAGCAGAGGAGGAGCTCCCTTCTGGCACGGACTTTGTGACCCCAGGGCTGCCTTAGTTTCCTTCTCCATAACCTGAAGGGGTTGGGGATGCTAGGAAACACACCATCTGACATTCGGTAGGCATAAGGTACCTTATGCCTTAGGGTCATTTCTGTCTTTCTGAGTTAAAATATCCGAGTAGTAAAAGACCAAAGCAAGCTGAATTCTCTAATCCCTTCATTTTTCCCTCAAGCAGTAGCTCAGTGCTAATGAGGGAATGGAAAGGAGGGCTACACTACCTTTGGGGGGGGGTTGAACTAATAAGTTGATTTTTATTTTTATTTTCAAAACACTTGCACGGATAATTTTTCCACACTGACCGTTGCATAGCCTTGTGTTCCAGATTTCCCTTCCCCCCCCATGCCCTCCCCTAGTTGGCAAGTAATTCAATAGATGTTATACATGTTAAAATATATGTTAAATCCAATATATGTAAATATATTTATACAATTCTCTTGCTGCATGAAAAAATCAGATCCAAAAAGGGGAAAAATGAGAAAGAAAATAAAATGCAAGTGAACAACAACTAAAAGGGTGAGAAGGCTCTATTGTGATTCACATTTAGTTCCCTTAGTCCCTTTCTGGGTGCGGATGGCTCTCTCCATCACAAGATCATTGGAACTGGCCCGGGTCATCTCATTGTTGGAAGGAGTCACATTCATCAAATAACTTACTTTTTACCCGGCTTCAGGTACAGATTGGGATTTGTGCTCTCATTTAATATTAAGCATTTCCTCATGTTTCCACTAAAGGAGTCATTCTCTGTGAGGGTCATTTCTGTAACCCCAGTTTTCTGCTAAGCCTGGATATTGCGGGTGAGAAGATGGACAGATGTCTAGTCAGGCGCCCCTCTCTCCAAGAACAACCGAGTGGCTAACCCCCGAACCCCTTAGATCGCCTTCCTCTAAGGCAGGACCGGCAGCTTCTCTTGACGGAGGATGGGCAGTGTCCTAGAGCTATTCATCATTGTTCCTTGGGAGCTGTATTTAGAAACTCCTGTGAGAACACAAAGCCTACATGGGAAACACACATCTTACAGTTTTCTTTCTAGAGACTGGTAATTTTTCACTGCCCTAAGGATTACAACTATTTTTGTGGCTATTTGTATTTCTTGGTCCTGTGATCTATGGAAATCTCCAATGTGGGCTCGCCCTAGAAAACAGGGAAGGGCTCAGAAAGCATCCTCAGTGGCCCTGTTGCTGCTGTCCTCATGTCATGGAATCATCATTGCGGGGTCCGTGGATGCCCTCTGTATCTGAGACCTCAGGCAGCCTGTAACATAACCCAACCTCTGAGACTGGGGAGGGAGCACCTGTAATATATAGACACAGACAGAGGGGAAACACCGAGGACTTGGTGCTGTGATGGTCTGTCCCGGCCTGATTACATCTGACCCAGGCCTCCTGTACTTGGTTGGCTCTGAGGGACTCGCAGGGAAAGGCAGAGGACTTTGTTATGGTTACGGAGGCAGCTGCTGCCTTTCTGCTCTCCCAGTTCTGGCCTGCCTCCCAGCTTATGGGCACAGTAAATACCCGGTGACTTCTTAGTAAATAAGCCTCCATGTCGCTGTTTGTTGCTCAGCCTTTGGCTTTTATGTTGGGGTTTCCACGCTCTTCCTGAAACGACAATTATATCGTAAAGTCCATTGAAGGGGATGGGACGATGGGGGAGGCTCATGCCCTTTTCCAAAATGACCAGGCTGTTAACCATTTAGCAATGTTCTCGGCCTTCTCATTACTCCTTGGCTTGAGCACAAATCCCAGAGAAGAAGGTCCTGTCTGCAGGATGGAGAGGTCAGAGATCGGTGGCCACCCCCCCCCCCGGGGAAATATGCTGCCTTTTGGTCTTTGACATTTCATATTTTCACTGAAGAATTACTGCCCCGGCTGATGCTGCTTAGCCTAGCAAAAGAGAAAACCTGGTGGTGGGTGGGATGGAGTGCAGGTGATGGGAGAGGGGCAGAGGGGACTCACAGCCTCTTTTCAATTAGTCTCCCCCCAATTCTGCCTCTGTCTGCTCTTGATGCTTTCCCAAGGTTCTGTATACGATCTGAGACCCTATTGCTGCAAAACTTTCCATCCCCCAACGATCCAAAAGGCTCAAGTCAAATAGCAAAACATTTAATTAAGACACAGAAGCAGGTGGGTACCAGTAAGGACTCTTGGAGATGAGTCATTCCTTGTAGCCTCTGCACAAGTAATTGGAGCCTCCTCCTCCTTCTGAGATAATGGACAGAGAAGAAATCCCTGGCTCTAGCTCTGGTACCAGATTCCTCCCCAAAAAGATGCTCTCCCGGGACCCTGTAGCCTCAGTGTATTCTTGGCTGAGCTGGCCCATCCGGACATCAGTCCTTTCATGATACCAGATAACCCCGGGCTGGCTCCTTATCCTGGGCACCTGGACACCTGACTACTTCCCCTTATCTTCTCAGTGCTCACCTCCTGACACAATCCCATCATTGAGGCACAAAGACTCCCCGTGGCCAGCAGCAACCCCGCTTTGGCCACACCATTTGGAAGCCGGGGGGGAGACTTACAGGGAGGACAATGTTATATGTTCCTCATCCCTGTTACACACATGGCAGAAGGGATGTTGGGAGGTTAGATGTGTCCTGTCTGGCCCAGAATCCTCCAGGATGTCCCTGAGGCAGAGTATTGAGGCAGGATCCCAAACCCAGATCTGCCCTCCCCCAACCTGAGCCCCCTTTCAGCATCACCACACAGATGCCCTCCTTGTTCTCCTTGATGTTTGGGAAATAAAATAGGTACAGTGTTGACTGGATGTTTCAGTCCTAAGCTTAAGATTAAACAGGTGGCAGGTCTCCAACCCCTTCATTTGCTCCCTCCCTTATCATAGTTTATCTTTAGGTTCTGGGAAAAATTTATATTCGGAAAATTTCAATCTAAAATTTGAGATTTGAGCAGTGTGGCGTTAGTCAATGTGTGGATGGATGCGCAGCCCCCTGGGAAGCTGAACCTGCGTCATGGCTGTCCTCATCACCTTCTCAAGTCCAGCTGATCAAGAGGGCTGATTTCTGAGGTGTAAAATATCCACATGGAAAATTTAACAATCGCTTCTGGCATCAGCACAGTGGCCCCCAATACACCCCACCAGGAGTCATCTGACCTCTCCTCCCCAAGGAGGGGAGTCACCGGGCACCTCTCGCTCTGAGTCCACATTGGCCACCCATGGGTCCCAGGTCCAAACAGAACAAATACACCCCAATCTCCAATGCTCCCTCTGGAGTTTGTTCCTGCCCATCCCCGGCAGCTCTCCAAGTACAAGAAGCCATGTGGGGTCTCTTCTTCTCCAGTTCCTTCTTGGTTCCTTCTTGGGATCCTTCCCTGTGCACTCCAGCTTATCCTTTCTTAACAAGAACGCCCAGAACTGGACAGGAAGAAGAACCTTGTGGAGGCACATTGAAAATGTCTGCTTAGTTTCCACACAATTATATAGAAATAGCATTTTTCTGTCTAGCCCTTTCCAGGATTCTGGGGAAAGACCCCAGGTCAGCATAAAAGGAATGAGTGAATTTGTGGAGCCTGGGAACTCCTTGACAGCAGGAACTGGGTTTTGCCTTAATAAGTGACCAGGATCTTAGTAAAGGCTAATTGACTGACTTCACAAAGAGTACCCCCTGCCTTGGGTTAGAAAGCTGGTGCCATAGCACACAGAGTGCCCTCTCTAGGGTCAGGATCTGACTTCAACTCTGGCTTGAGGCACTTTATTAGCTGTGTGATCCTGGGCAAGTCAATCCCATTTGCCTCAGTTTACTCATCTGTAAAATGAATAGAGAAGGAAATGGCAAACCATTCCAGTAGCTTTGCCAAGAAAACCCCACGGACAGCATTGCCATGTTGTAATCCACGGGAAGAGTCGGCCACGACTGCCTGAACAACCTCCATTCTCCAGCTGATGGGCAGCCACTCAAGTTTCCAGATTCTGGCCACTACAAACAGGGCTACCACAAACATTTTGGCACAAGCCGGTCCCTTTCCCTCCTTTAAGATCTCTTTGGGATATTAGCCCAGAAACATTGCTGGTCAAAGGGTCTGCACAGTTTGATAACTTTTTGAGCATAGTTCCAGATTGCTCTCCAGAATGGCTGGTTCTGTTCACAGTTTCACCAACTATGTATGTGTCCCAGTTTTCCCAAATCCTCTCCAACATTCTTCATTGAATTTTCCTGTCATCTTAGCCAATCTGAGCTATGTAGTTAGATACCTCGCTTTCCAAGATAGAATTAGCTTGACTAGGGACTGAATTGTTTCTGGGAGACCTGAACCGGATCATTTAGTATTCATATTTGTTCTCCTCCCTCTACTTGGAAGAACTGCTCCTCCAATGCAGGAGCTTTGTAGCACCCATGTGACTGGGTGGTCATGAACTAATTCCTACAATAAAATCGCTTCACAGATACCCTATTTCTCTTCCCAGTCACACGACCACCTTATACCCAGTGCTCTTCTCCTCTCCCCTCAGAATAATCTGTTTCTCCTCCTGACCAGGCTTTAAACTTTCACTGCCCCCTTCTAGACAAGAAAGCCCAACCCCCCAGGCTTAGTGACTCTGCTGATATCACTTAGAGCTGAATTCCCACCCCACTCAGCTCCTGCTTCTCTCCATGTCTACCCGCTGCCTTGGGATCTGGTCTTGAAGTTCCTGCAGGATTCTCAGAGAGCTTTCCACCCAAAGCTGTCTTCGTCCCTCGTGCCAAGGGATCAACGTCCCTTGTGCCAAGTTCACCTTGGCTTTCCTGGCTTGCTGTAGTTGCAGATTTCATTACTGTTTCCCTAGGTCAAGGTTGAGAGAAGACACTTCTGCTTTGCAACATCAGAACCCTGGATAAGTCCCCTCACAGTCTTCTTGTGGATCTGTGGAAGTGAAGAGGGAGATGCTGGTGAGAGTACATGAATAATTCCAACTGGAGGAGTGTCAGTTTGGTGGGAGGTCTGAAGCAAAGTGCCTCAGGGATCTGAGGTGGCCCTGTGCAAAGACAGAAGCATAATGTCTCTGACATCACCAGCTGGCCCAAAGCTGGCCAAAGCAGGGACCCTGGGTGATTGCCGATATGTTTGGTACCAGTCTCTTAGAGCCATGAGGCTGGAAGCCCAATTTCTCTTTCTGTGGGGTTTATGTAGTTTGATCTCTAACTCTGATGTTGTGTAGACAGATCACTAAATGTTTAACAGAATTTCTCATCGGATGGTAGAAAGTAAAAATACCCCATGGTCCAGAGCGCTCAACCTGCCAGCACAGATGGCAACCAGGGACCAGGAGGATGCTCTTGCTCCCCTGGTCTAATGAAGTCAGGTCACCAGCGAGAAAGGCTATTATTGCTCCCCATTGTTTCTTAGGGACCCTCACTAGGTCACACAGCCAGAGTCTGTGAGGATGAGAAGCACTGTCTCTGCAAGGGAAAGGCTGAGCAGATTAAGGCTTGCTCCTGGGTAATTAGGGTGGGGAGCATGGAAAGAAAGTCATCTCAGCGGATTTACTTTCAATGCAATGGTGGGCCAGCTTTGCTTTCTGATGGACATCTTGAATGCAGAAAAGTCCCCAGGGTTCCGGGGCGTCACCCTATCACCCCAGCCCCATTCCAATTCTCATTCTGACTGAATAACAAGGCTGCTCGGCTCCGGTCTGCCAGACCAGAGAATTGTGAGGATCTGCTGAGGCTGAGCCAGGGACAGGTAGGGCAAGGCAGGACAAAGGCACAGACAGCACAGGGAGTCGCTTTGGCTATGCCTCTTGTCTCAAATCCCTGACTCAGTATATATATTTGGTTGGTGAGAACCATCATTTATTTTCCAGGGAGAAAAAGTGAGGCACATAAAAAAGGATGAAGACAAATGTGTAGTCTCATCAAAAAGAGGGGATTCCAAGGCTCTGAATGGTCTAAGGCTGGCCAGAGAAGTGTTTGCTTATTGCTGTGAGCCATTTTTTGGGGGAAGAAAGCTTCGAGAAGGCATTGGGACTCTCTCCTAGGGGTGGGAGGTTGGCACGGGATGGCAGACAGAGCTGCTCACTTCCCACTGAGTTTGCTTTATGCCAAAAATGACTCACGAGGGGTCCATACCCAAAAGAATAAGAGCACAGGCTCTGAAGATGGCTGCGGTGGGCTTACAATCCAGTCCCGATCAAGTCTGTAAGAACTGTCTCCCCACAAGCTCCAGCCAGTTCCCTCCTCACTTGACCAAACCAAGTGCTTCCCACTGAACATCTTTCCCTTCCTCTACTCCAGGCAGATTCCAAGATAGTGATGGGATGAGGGACAGGCGGAACCAGTGCAGACCTCCTGCAGAACATGGGGCTTTGGGGGCCAGAGAGAAGGCATGGAGACTCCCATATGGGAGGAACAAGAGGCCGCTTTGTTTGGCCCACGGAGGGATTTCCCATTTTACTGAAGATCATGGGGCTGTGGCCCTGCCAACTCACCCAGAATCCTTGTGCTTTTCTTTCAAGGTAAAGCAACATTTTTCAGGTCTTCAATGAATCACAACCCACATCACACACACACACACACACACACACACACACACACACACACACTCATACACACTCACACAAGACTGGAAATAGAGTTGAGACCTTGTGCTCTTTCGGCTCACTGCGAGTAGGGCTGCTAACCCTCCAATCCATTGGGGGCCCTGTTACCATAATCACGGACTTTTCCGGCAGCTCTTTGGTAGGTTTGGGGGTTCAGAGCAGGGATGAGCACACTGCCTTCCTGGTCCTGGTCCTGGTCACAATCCTCTGACGACTCCAGCAGAGAAGTTATGGTTGTCCCATCTGCAGAAGATACAAATGAGAGCACGTTAACAAGCTGGATGATTGAATCCTAATCCAAAGAGATTTTCAAAGGCTACGAAACGGGACCAAACCCATGTAAAATCTCACATCTGGATGTAAAATCAAAAGAGACGCCATTGAATGGATTTGTCTGGAGAGAAAAGATCGATTGGTCTGGGTAGACTGGAAACTCAATGGGAATCAGCAGCTTGATGTGACTTTTGATGTATTATAAGAGTACTGCAGAGGTTGGTCTCTGGTCACCGCTGTCTGGGCTATGCTGCTCCTTCTGGGCCACTCATGGGGGGCATAGAATCACATCGGGGGGAAGGATCCCTCCAGACCCCACTGACAGACACAGGCAGTGAATGCTATGAACTCTGCTCCGTCCATGAGAACTGCTAGTGGGAGTTGGGGGGGACCTTCAGCTCCTGTGAAACTGGTCTAGGGCAGGACCTGGTCTAACTTCTTGTGATAATTCTGTCCAGTCTTAGAGGGAGTTTTTGTACTAAATGTAAAAGCCTAAAAGCAGGAGACTTGACAGGACGGCTCTAAGAAAAGTCATTCTGACCTTCTTAAGGTTGCAATCAAATTGATTGTGTAGAAATACCATTGATCGCCTAGCACCTGCAGACAGAGGATGTGCTCAGAAACTTGTATGAAGATGGGGGCCTGTGCCTACCATACGTATGCAAGGAGTGGGTGCCTCTGGGGACTTGACTTCTGGGAAGAAATGTGACGTCTACAAAGCAGAAAAACCAAGAACTAAAAGGAAAGCAAATCCACCTCCTCAAGGAGAGCTAGAGCCTTCCCTGCTCGATGCACTCTTGGCTCTGAGAGGGATCTCGGTGACTTGTAGCTCACTCCCCCCAACAGACAGGAATTCCCTCAGGGATGCCCCAGACAAATGGTTCTCCAGACTCTCCACCCGGGGTGGAGCCTCTCCTCAGGAGGCAGGCTGCTCCTTCTGCACAACTGCTCACCTCAGGCATTGCCTCATAAGTTTCCTCAGTCAGCCTCCTTCTAACTTCCACTCTTTCTCCTCCTTCTCCACTTCACACCTCTCAGAATGGTTAAGATGGCAGGAAAGGCAATGATAAAAGTTGGAGGGGAAACTGAGACACTGATACATTGTTGGGGGAGTTGTGAAATGATCCCACCATTCTGGAGAGCAATCTGGAGCTATTCTCAAAGGGCTATCAGACTGTGCACACCCTTGGATCCAGCAGTGCCATTAGTGGGTTTGTATCCCAAGGAAATCATAAAGGAGGGAAAAGGATCCACAGGTGTAGCAGCTCTTTTTGTGGTGGCAAAGAGTTGGAAACTGAGTGGGGAATGGCTGAATAAGTTATGGTATATGAAGGTAATAGAATATTATTGTTCTATTAAAAAAATGACGAACAAGCTAATTTTAAAAAGGCTGGGAAAGATTTACATGAACTGATGCTGAGTGAAACAAACAGAACCAGGAATACATTGTACACAGTAACAGTAAGAATGGGCAATGATCAACTATGAACTGGTGGTTCTCAGAGGTTCAGTGATCAATCCCAATAGACTTTGGATAGAAAACGCCATCTGCATGCAGAAAAAGAACTACTGAATGTACATCAACACATGCTCTGTGCACTCCTTTTTTCTGTTCTTTTTTCTCTCTTCCTTTTGTTTTGATTTTTCTCTTCCAACATGATTCACAAAACATTTTATTAAATATTATTAGTATTATAAATCATATATAAAATTATATCAATTAAATTATTATTTAAATTTAAAAATTAAAATAATATATAAATTATAAATATTATTATGATTAAATATATAGTATACTAAAAATAAATTAATTAATTTTTAAAAAGAGAAAGGCCTCATGGAAGACAGGGAACTTTGAATTTAGTGGAAATCAGGGATGCTGAAAAAGGAGGATATCAGGACACACCGCCATAGTGGGCAGCTTGCATAAAGGGATCTAGAGATAAGAGATGGGATGGGAATATGGGAGAGCCCATTTGGTTCCACTAGCTAATGAGAAAAAGGTAATTAATATTTCATAAGCCTGATTGGGAGGGACATCTAATATCCTACTGAGAAGTTTGTATTTGAGCTCATTAGTAATTGGGAACCACCGAAGCTTATTGATCAAGGAAATAACATGATGAGACCTGTGGTGTAGCTTTATGAAGGAATAAAAAGGAGAAGGAATTGCAGGCACAGAGGCCAGTTAGAAAACTATTGTAATAATCAGGTAGAAGTTCTGAGGTCCCGATTCAGGTGGTGCTTGTACAAGCAAACAAACAGGGATGGACATATAACGTGATGTGGAAACAAAAGTGTTAAGAGTCAGAAACTGATAGAGGGTGGAGGGTGAGGGAAGTGAAGGCTTGAGGCTAGTGCAAAAATTTGTAATCTGACTAGACAGGTGGTGGTACATAGTAGGCATTTAGTAAATGTTTATTGATTGAAATATGGAAGTTAGAAAGAGGGATGAGAACCTGTGTACACATATTATTCTCCAGAATTGAGAGAAAAAGCATTTAACCATATTCCTTTAATAGTGCAACTGCAAAACCAGGAAAGGATAAAGCAAAGAAGGAGAACACCTGTCTAGTCAGATTACAAATTTATATTCTATTATAAATATTTTAAATAGTACTTATTTAATTACTTGTCACAACTAAGTTGTATTGATAATAGGGATGCAAGGATGTTTCAACATTGCAAAAATAATTGATATAATTAAACAAATTAAAATAATAGAAAACCTTAAACTACATGATCATATCAATGGATTCAGGAAAAACCCCGGAAAAAAGGCAACACATAATTTATGCCTGGCATGGAACAGCCAATTTTAATATAAGAAAAAACATATGACTAAAATAAAAAAGGTTAATACCACATGCTTTTCGAATAAACATAGGGACCAAGCAAGGTTACCCCCTTTCTCCATTGTTAATTAACACAGAATTACATAGCAAGAAGAAAATAGAATTAAATTATAGGTGTACAAATTAGTAAAGGGGAAACAAATTGTCTTGATTTGTTGAAGATGTGATGATTTATTTAGAAAAATCCAGAAAGTCCTCAAAGAAATTAATTGAGATAATTAAAAGCTTCAGAAAAGCAGACAAACACAATAAAATCCACTAAAGAAAATTTATGAATAATAAATTTCAGGAGGAAATAAAGAGAAATTCTATTAAAAATAACTACAAAATGAATAAAAATATCTGGAAGTTCATATATTATATACAAACTCAATATTTATATAATAAAGTTATGTCATTCTTCACAGAAATATAGAATCATTATTCATGTTTAGTTTGCCCCGACATAATAACAATTATGATGCTACTCAAAGTAATTTACAGATTCATTCTTGTAACAATCAAACTGCCACACGAGCATTTGCATTGCATAGCGCTATGCAAAATAATCCCAGAATTCCTTTGGAGGAGCAAAAGTTTAGAATCTCCAAGGAGAATAATGAAAAAAGGTAGACACAAAAGGAAACATAGCCTAAACAAACCTCAAATTATGGATTTGGTATTTACTGATTAAATGAAGAAAAGTAGAAAAATAGAATGGACCAGCCAAAGAAACCCTAGGAACAATCAAACTCCATAGCTCAGGGCTTGAAAACTTAACAATGGTGGAGCCAGTGCTCCATATTCCTGGCTTAACCATGATATAATTCTTGATTGCCTCTAATTGCAAGGGGAGAGACCTTCAAATGTAAATTCAAGGACTCAGAAACAGAAAAAAGACCCTTCAGACCAGCCAGGCAGAGTCTAATGAAGATCATACAATAGATAGTTGTGAGAGGAAGGCCCATTTTGGAGACTGATAAAGGAATTCAACATTGAAAGAGTCAGTGGGACTTGGACCATGGGGTTTGGGGAATATTATGAGTCAGGTCAATTATTGACTTCAGTAGGTTGAGCGGGCACTTTTCTAGTATTTTGTCTAGAGACAACGAGGTTTGAAGTCTTCCTCCTCATAGGTTTTTGTGGAACCATCAAATACCATAGAAGCATAACAAATGATCTCATACCTAAAATATAAATTAATTAGGGAAAAATCCCTGCTTGACCAGAGTTGTCATATTAAGTTATGAGATCCCTTTACCACATGTAATATACACATGTATAGACTATATGTGTGCCTCACTCATTCAGTGTTTTTTAACTTTGGGCCCACTCTCCAAACACAAGTCAGTACATTCTTGTGGGAAAGTGCATCCCACATTTATGAGAGAAATGCACTGTGGGGACTGTTTGTACCGTGCACTATAAGTAAATGCTTTTACTAAGAGGTAATAATTTCTCCAGGCTGATTATTAAAGGGTGGAATACTGGGGGAGGGAGTCATTAGGTGTTCAAAGGGAGGAACGATAGACATCTTCAGCCTCTTCTATCCTTCTCCAATAATCTTAATTCCTGTTACGAGGGGAAACAAGGATTGGAAAGGAAGGGCAGAAACTTGACCACTTTGTTCTCCTAAGGGAGAGAGGGAAACCAGCTAGAATTATATCTTCTGCTTTCTTAAATATTATCAGTCTAGGAAATGTGATTTTTCAGATTCAAGCTTAACTTCTGGTCACTATTTCATTATCACAGCAAGCAGGAGCACTCAAGCTTTATATACAAGATAACCTCTTCCCTACCAAATACCAGTTCTGGAGAATTAGCTAAGGACACATTCATCCAAATCACAAAACAAAAATCAGAGAAAATACACATATGATAATATATTCCAGACAACACAAAGTAAGCTCTCTCATTGGGAGCAAGGTAACTTAACCAAAAGAGAGAATCTTAGATATCACTCAAGGGGAAGTTCCCTGAAATACCTAGTGTATCAAATTGGGGATAGGAACATATTGAGCCAGTTCCCTTCTCTCCCGTGATTTCTTCCTGATAGTTTTCCTTCAGTAATCCAAAGTAGTTTTGTCATCTTCCATCTTCTTTCTCAAAGCTAAAAACTAGGAATACTGAAGTGACTGGAAGCATGAAGAGAACTGAAGAGTTCTCTCTCTTGTTCTCATTGACCCCATTCTGTTTCTCATGCAGTCGTAAGGCATTCCTCCCTACCAATGAGGAAAAAGTCCCATACTGATGGACTTTAGGACTGGGGTTATATAAATAAATACCTTTGCTAAGAGGAAATAATGTCTATTGGATAATTGTTAATGAATAGCACACTTGTAGGGTTATATGGACTAGCAATAGTGAGTTAGATTCTTATGTGTTTATCTCTAGGACCAGGGGTTAGTTGGCTCTGAGTAGCCAGGGCTGCCCACCTGCAACTTGCAAC
Organism: Sarcophilus harrisii; assembly: GCF_902635505.1. Taxonomy (NCBI): domain Eukaryota; kingdom Metazoa; phylum Chordata; class Mammalia; order Dasyuromorphia; family Dasyuridae; genus Sarcophilus; species Sarcophilus harrisii. The sequence continues at coordinate 468,243 of NC_045428.1, read as the reverse complement.
CTATGAACTGTTGGTACAACTTGGGGGAGTATGCCAGAAAAATATTTGAATTTCTTTTGATCCCTCCTTCTCTCTCTCTCTCTGTCTCTCTGTCTCTGTCTCTCTGTCTCTATCTCTCTGTCTCTGTCTCTCTCTGTGTGTCTCTGTCTCTGTGTGTGTGTGTGTCTCTGTCTCTCTCTCTCTGTCTCTGTCTCTCTCTCTCTCTCATCTTTGTTTCAAGGGAATAGTTTAATGAGTAGGGGAGTGAAAAGGAATTTATTCAGAAATGTAATGTAGAAAAAATATATCAATAAAATAATAAAGATTTTATAAAGGAGACTTGGAAATAATGAATAGGCAGCTAGGAAGAGAACAGAGAAAGAGAAAAAAGCAACATTTGGTCACTAGGAAGGACCTGGCTCTGATGATGTAGATTTTAAGTGGCCCAAGTTCATGGTAATTCTGCTTTTGAAAGAACAGTTATGAAATGGTTTGTGATGATATCCCTAGAGAAGGAAAAAAAAAACCTTCTGCTCTGGGCTGGGAGTGGGATGAGGGTGAGATCCCCAGCCCACCTCACCTCCAGTGCTTAGGAAAGATAAATTTGGTTCTGTCAAAAGCAGTTTTTAACAGAATCCATGAGAAGATGCAATGAGATCTAGCAGGCAGTTTGGATCCTCTGAAGGAAGGCAGGGGGGCTGGGGCTGGGAGAAGTGGTTGAGGGTGTCCAATTCTATCCCATCATCATGCTTGTTTTCCTCTCAATGCTCCTGCAACTGGAGTGAGCCCTTGGGATTGGAAAATAAACCAGAACCAGGCCGTCATAAATACAGAGCTCTGCTTTTCCATTTAGACATTGCCTCTCAGGGTCTCAGGGGAGGAAGGGATGGCAGACGGCACTGCCTCACTCTCTGAAATTGTACTTCAGTTCTCTGGGTCTGGGTCTGGAAAATCACGATATTTCCCCCAAATTCCTGCTAGTACCGGGAGAAGCCCTGCCTTCTGGTCTGTTCATTAGCTCTTTTCTTTTCAAGCTGCGTAGAAAAACCACCTCCTGGGGTTTTTGCAAAGCTGTCCCAGAAGCATCCTAAGAACTTAGGAGGAAAGGAAATACCCAGGAAAGAGTAATCCACGATGTCAAAGGTTTCAGATAAAGGCTCAAGAAGGATGACAGCTGAGAAAACAGTAAAAGCTCCTTGGTGACTTATGGCAGGAGCAGTTTCAGTTGAGTGCTGAGGCTTGACACCCCACAGGAGATTTTAATATTTGATAAGCTTGGATGTCCAAGAAGGATTGGGTCTTAGTGCTTGGCCCCAGAAGGCAGAGCTGGGAGCCCAGGGTCCCAGGAGTTCTTCGTAGCATGTTCAGTAAGTTTCCTGAATAAATGAAAACATGAATTGTGATAGATTTAGAACGGCACTCTCATCATGTGTAACCTTTATTAGAGCAAATCCTCAACCACTCGCTTCTCTTGTATGAGGTCAGATTTTTCAAGAGTAGTTTGTCTTAAGTGGGACTCACCCGCCCTCAGCCAGTGACTACGGAGGTCAGCCACGCTCTCCCGGCCATCCCCCACACCATCATTTCAAGCTCATAATAGACTCTGAGACATTCTCTACAACATGAAAAGAAGCTTATCTTGCTTTTCTGCATTTTGTATTAACAGGAAAACCTAATAATATACCTCCTTTATGTAGTACAAAGGGAAAATGATGTTATAAATATTGGTTATTTGAGATGTTGAAAAAAAAGTGTCCTTGCATTTGTATGCAGCTGCTAATTCAGTCCAGGAGCTTGTGCGCGCAATGAATAATGCATCACAACATTAGGCTGTAATTTCTAATTGCTTTTTCCTCCCCGTTGGCCTCTAGCTCTCATTGCCACTCTCATTTTTGAACTGATATTTTGAGTCTCACTTAGCCAAAGAACAAAGGAGAGAAGCATGGCCAGAAGTAGAGGATTTGTAAAATTCAGACAATCCTGGGCTGATTTGGTGGCGAGGGAGCCATTTTTGCCCTTGCCTGTGCTTAGGAAGGGGATGGCAGGGGTGTCTTTGTATGGGAACATTTCTGGATACAGCCCTGGAAGCAAAAGATACTGTCAGATTTACTGCCAGTGGAAGAGCCTCCTCATGGGCTGGGGTATTTGGAACAATCCCTATGTTGAATTCTTCGTTTCTGACTTTCTGGGTCACTTTCTGAATCCCAAAGTTGGCCCCATGCTTATGGTCTAACATTTCTTTCCTAAGGCGACAGATCATTTGAAATATGGTTGTGATAGAAAATACTTAAGTGTAAGGCCTCCAGCATTTCTCCTTTTCAATGTGACAGTAATTGAAGGATAGATTCGTGTAATTCTGACATTTATAATTAAGCTGTGGAAAAGGTCATCTTCCTTTGGTGCCAGCAGGAGACAGCTTGGAGGTGTCGCGTTGAGTTTCTGATATTTTCAGTGATGCTTTGATTAATAATAGCCCCAATTTGCAATAGATAATCATAGAATCCACAGTCTCCCTATGAAATGGCAGGAAGAGACAAAGCCATAATTTCACACCATGGAAGGTTTTGATTAGAAGCCTGCGAGAGCTTAGGTAGAAGGAAAGGGGTAGAAAGCTCCATAACCACCTTCTCTGGTCAGCCCTCATTGGTTCAGGCACTTCTGCAGCCATTATAGTCTTCAATGGGGGTGATGTGAGACTGGGGAGGAGGAGAATCTGAAGCCCTTTTTCTTTTATTTGAGTGACTTTGGAAGACAGATATGCATACATGATGTATTCTCTAGCTCACAGACAATGAACTAGAAATTCAGAGCTCAACTTCAGCTCTGGGTATTGCCTCAGCCTGAGGCATTGTAAGGCATTCTGTTTGGAGACTAGGGAACCCGGTATTTCCAAGTGATCAGCAAGCTCTCAAGGCCCATTAGTGTTGCCAGCCTTAGAATCAGAACATGGAACAAACAAGGTTGCTTCCTTTTCTCTCCCTCCTATGAAAATTACACAAGTTTATGCTCTGAGAGAGGTCATCCTAGAAAGCAGATACAAAAAGTGCATTATTCCAGGCATGAGAGACAGCCAGTATAGACAGAGAGATGGGAGTTACTTCCATGTGAGGAACAGGGACAAGGTCAATTATACTACTGAAGAGCTAGTACCCTTCTCCACCTGCCCAATTCTTCCTTCCTATTCCTCTCAACCCTACCTTACTCACAATGTTCTAGGGTAGATCTCCTTTCTCTGTCCACTGTATCCTCTGGAATGTCAGATCCATAATAAACATGCTTATTTTCACCTCAGACCTCTTCCTTCCTCATCACTTTCTATCACACCTAAAGACTTGGCTCCCTACTGTTAGTGATGCATTTCTGGCCACTGTCCCCAAAACTGTCACTCATCCCCCTTCTCCTTCCCCTTCCCTTTCTTATTGTCACGGTAAAGTCCCAACATATCCAGATCTCCATTGTTTGCCATCTTTTAGCAACTGCTTTCCCTTTGAGATTTCTTCCATTTAAAATAAGCACCCATCCAGACCAGGTCTCCTGATACATTTGCATTCCTTTCTGAGTGAGTGTGATGCCTGTCTCACAGTTTCCTCTCCTCCCCATCTCCTCCTATCATTCTAGAGGAAATCAGCCTACACATTGGTGTTCCCTCAGATACTCTACATTCCCAGGTCCTTAATCTATGCACTTCCCATGTCTGACTACTCCAGCTTACCTCAGCCACCCATGGAGATGGTTCTGCTTTTTCTGGTCACAAGCTACCATCTCTCCCTCTGCCTCTGAGGAACTGATTGAAGTGGATGAAGAGGACCAGTGTCTATCTGATGCAGAATGTCTTGGAGATACCATCTCTAACCTTGAAAGCCTCTCTTATGCTGTTATTCCTGGAACTTGTGACTTGTACCCAATCAACATTCATTAGGTACCTACTATGTGTCAGGCACTAAGCTAAACACTGGTGATACAAAAAGAGACAAAAAAGTAATTCTTCAAGGAGCTCACAACGTATTCAGGAAGAGAGCATGCAAACAAGTAAATAGTTATCATTCCAGATACAGGTTAAATAGGAAATAATTAAGAGAGGGAAGACTCTAGAAATAAGAGGGGTTGGAGAAATATTCCTGTAAAAGTGCGATTTTGGTTGGGATTAAAGGAAGCCAGAGAGGTCACTAGTTGAATTGGAAGAAGGAAGGGGGATAGCCAGAGAATTCCTAAAGCCAAGTGCTGGAGTGTCTCATCAGACAAATAGCCAGGAAGGTGGGGGTCACTGGATTGAAAAGGGCCTGTTAGGATTTAAGATAAAAAAGGTCTGGAATGCTGGAAGGGAACTAAGTTACGAAAAGGTTTGAATGCCAAACAGAGCATTTTGTATTTGATCCTGCAAGTGATATGGAGTAACATGATCAGACCTGAGGTTTTAGGAAAATTCTGAAGTTTCTAAATGGAGGATGGATTAAAGGGGGAAGAGACTGAGGCAGGCAAATCTCCAGCAGCTACTACAATGATCCAAATGTGAGGTAAAGAGGGTCTGTCCAGAGTGGGGGACAATGTTGGAAGAGAGAAGGGACAGATTTGGAGAGATGGTGCAGAGATAAAAATCAACAGAGATGCTTAAAAAACCCCAAAGAAAATACACAAGAGATGGTACAGAGGTGAAATAGATAAGAGATGCTGCAGAGGTGAAATAGACAAGAAATGATGCAGAGGTGAAATAGATGAGAGATTACAGAGAGGAAATAGACAACAGATTCTGCAGAGGTGAAAAAGACAAGAGATGCTGCAGAGGTGAAATCAACAGAAATGTTGTAAAACTGAAATCAACAGACCTGGGCACTCTATTGGATATGGGGTGGAGTGAGAGTGAGGAGTTCAGGATAATTTCTGGGCTATGAGCTCATAGAACTAAGAGAACTCTACAATAATAGGGAAGGTAGGAGTGGAAGGCTTGAGTTCTGTTTTGGACATGCTGAGTTTATGATGTCCGCTGGACATCCAGTTTGAGATGTCTAAAAGACTGGAGACTGGAGGTTAGCAGGGTGAATTCTAACCCAGGCACTGGGGGCTGCACCCCATCTTCCAGCCTTCCAGTATCCTGAAATCTGGATAGTAATATGTGTGCTGGGGCCTCTGAGGTGTGGCAGAATCTTTGTCATTTAAGGATTTTGTTCATTGCTGGCTGTGTCTACACCATCTCCTGTATTACACCAAAATAATATTGCTTTAGGAAGCTAAGGTTCAGGGGCATGGGCCTGCATCAGATCTTGGAAAATACTATGAACCAGCAAAGGTTATTGCTTCTGCCAGGGGACAGTTCCAGAGTCTTCTGATTCAAAAGAAATATGACATGTATTGAGCTACTTGCCATCTAGGGGAAGGGGTGGGGGAAGGAGGGGAAATTTTGGAACAGAAGGTTTTGCAGTGGTCAGTGTTGAAAAATTATCCATGCATATGTTTTGTAAATAAAGTTTTAATAAAAAAGAAAGAAATATGACAAATAATCGGCCTTGGATATTTGCTCAACAGAGACCTAAGTTCTTAATGATATTTTTAAAAATTAAGCTAATAAATTAGCTTGCTATAGCATGTTGAACCTAAAATTTCCTAATAGCAGGGGGTTAATTTCTATTCTTTTGTGATGCTGTCAGTGTCTCAGACAGTTACAACATAAATTTGTATTATCTCACACTCTCGGCAGGAAATAATGAGGAAAAAAGTGGTTTTGACAAATAATTACGAACGAGCTGATCTGAATTCATAAGAGCAGATAATGCATTTTGAAGATTTAACAAATTTTATCTATTTAATGATTTAGAATGTGACTCTGTGGCAATCTCAGTCTGATTGTCTTAGGCAAATCCATGAGGATAAAAATGTGCAGCTAAAGCATGTGTGCTTTGGGGTGAGAGGAAGGAAAATCTGATATTCACTAACACATCCAGATTTTATCATTTACAGTGGCTTAAATGATCATGTTCCAGGTTACCCCATGCCCATGTTACTTCTGGCATATCAATAGAGGTAGTTTTTGAGCCATACCTTTACAGAAGTGTTGATTTGCCTAAAGCCATCTCCACACACAGTCCTTGATCCTCCAAATGACCCACATTTTGCAGAATCACAGAATCATTGGCATCAGAGTGCTAGAAGATTTCTTAGTGAAAACTTGCCCAAGGCCTCCCTTAAGAAAGACTCTCATATATACCAAGAGACAGCAAATAGAGTCCACACATAAGAAGAATGCCCCCCAAGTTATAACACCAGAAAGCTCCCTCACTGGGGAATCTTTCTACATAGAGATATCAAAATGGCACCTAGACTCAACAAGTATAAAACCCTGAATAAAGGCAAGGATGGAACCAGTGACCAAAGGCAACATCTACAAATACCTGGTCTCCTCCAGACAAGATACACTGAGCATTAAACTGCCCAACACCTATGCGTGTGCGCTCACATATACACACGCATTCATAGAACCATCAAACAGATCCCAGTGCCTTGCAGAGGATCCTTGAGAAATGTGGAAAGAAAGGCTATACCTATAACAGACTAGAAGGAAGAGGGGATCTAACAAGACACTCAGAGCCATTGGCCAAAAGGTGACAGATAAACAGAAACCCTTCTGGGAGAAGCCAGCACCCAGAGCCATCGCGAAGGCTGCTGCCAGACAAATGCCCTTCAATGTGGGCAATGAAACCAAATGTAGCTGATGTCTGGAGGGAGCCTCTGAAACAGCAGGATGCAGGTATCCTCTGGCAAAACTCATGAACTGATCCATCAAACCCTCAGGTGAGGAGGTTCGAGGATTTGGGTTCATGATAGTTACCCATACCAGGACATTGGCACCTGGATGACATCAGCATTATTCTTGAGAGGACTGGATTTAATGATGAATGTAGATTCTCCAACAGGCTGCAGATATTTAGTACCTACTGAATGCCTAGAAAGAAATGAACTAGGGTCCAGAATCACACATAGAAGCTCTGTCTGTCCACAAAGGCCATGGAGCTCTTGGTCATCGCTATAGGCAGAACTGTCCCCTCAAACACTCTGACATAATGTTGATGATAGATATCAATGGAAGAATGTCCACGATGGCCAGAATGAAGTTTGTGTGATGGAGGGACCTCCAGGTAATGTGGTGAGCCCATCCTAGAGCTGGTAAATGGAGACTGATGCAAGAAGGAAGCGGGGGAGAACTCGTGTGTGTGTGTGTGTGTGTGTGTGTGTGTGTGTGTGTGTGTACTTGATTTGTTGTTGTTGTTATTGTTCAATTTTTCAGGATTCTCTGTGATCCCATGGATCACAGCAAACTGGCCCTTCTGTCCTCTACCATCTCCAAAAGTCTTTCCAAGGTCTTGTTCATTATTTCCATGAAGCTTTCTATCCACTCCTTCTCTGCCATCTCCTTCTCCTTTTGTATTCAATTTTTACCTGAATCAGGGTCTTTTTCTAATGAATCCTTTCTTCTCATTAGGTTACAAAGTATTCAAGCTCAGCATTTAACCTTCCAGTTAATGATGAGAATTAATTTCTTTAAGTATTGACTGATTTGTTTTTTTACTGTCCAAGGGACTCTCCAAACTCTTTTCCAGCATCACAATTCAAAAGAGTTGATTCTGTGGCTGTTTTCCAGATTGTCCAGCTCTCACAGCCATATGTTGCTATAGGAAAACCACAGCTTTGACTAAACAGGTCTTTGTAAATAAAGTGATGTCTCTGCTTTTTGGTAGACAATCCAGATTGGCCATAGCTTTCCTTCCATGGAGCAAACATCTTTTAATTTCAGAGAAGCACCATTTACAGTGATCTTTGAGCCCAAGAACATAAAATCTGACATTGCTTCTATTTCTTTTCCCTCTGTTTGCCAGGAAGTAATGGGACCAATTACCAAGATCTTAGTTGGGTTTTTTTTATGTTAAGTTCAAGAAGCTTTTACACTCTTCTCTTTCACACTCATCAAGAGATTTCTTAATTCCTCTTCATTGTCTTTAAAAAATATTTTATTTTTCCCTAATTACATATAAAAACAATTTTTAATACTTTAAAAATTTTGAGTTCCAGATTTTATCCCTTTCTCCTTCCCCTCCACTCTCCTGAGATGATAAGTAATCTGATTTAGGTTATTCCTATGCAATCATGTAAAACATTTCCATATTAGTCATTTTGGGTGAGAAAACTCAAAAGAGAAAGGAAGGAAGAAAGGAATGAATGAACGAATGAACGAACAAATGAAGAAAGGAAGGAAAGAAACGCGAGTGAGAGGAGGGGGAGAGAGAGGAAGGAAGAAAGAAAGACAAATGGAAAGGGAAAATAGTATACTTTGGTCTGTATTCAGACAAACATCAATTTCTTCTCTGGAGGCAGATAGAATTTTTCATTATGAATCCTTTGGGATGGTCTTGAATCATTGTATTACCAAGAATAGCTAAGTCATTCACAATTCATTGTGCAATGTTGCTATTACTGCATACAGTATTCTGTTCATTTCACTTTGTATCAGTATCCATGTATTTCTGAAATCTGTCTGCTCATCATTTCTTATAACATAATAATATTCCATTACAATCATATACCATAACTTGTTTGCCATTCCCCCAATTCATGGATTTTATTTATACATTTTTAGCCACCACAAAAAGAGCTGCTATAAATATCGTTGTACTAATAGGTCCTTTCCCCCTTTTGGGATGTTTTTAAGGTGTAAACCTAGTAGTGGTATTGCTGGAAGGTATACACAGTCTTATAGTCCTTTGATCATAGTTCCAAACTGCTCTCCCCAATGGTTGAATCAGTCCACAACTCCACCAACAGTATTGTTGTCTCTTCTTAATCTCTTCTATTTCTTTTTAATCCCTACTGGTTTCATCTTTTCCCCTGCCCATTTTTGCATGAAACTTTCCTTTGATGACTCTGAATTTTAGAAGAGATCTTATCTTTCCCACTCTATTGTTTTCTTCTATTTCTTTGTGCCCGCTCATTTAGGAACTTTAATCTCTCTGCTTTTTTACTGGAATTCTGCATTCAGTTGGAAATGTCTTTCCTTCTCCTTCTTTCTGAAGAAAGAATGACTGTCCTCAACAGACAGCCATTTTGTTGCCCCTTCATATTCATAAAGGATGTTATTTGGATGATGGTTTCCCTTGTGTTATTTTTTTTTCAGGTAGAGATGCCCAGCAGCCAGCTGGCGATGTTGTATTCGAGTTTAGGGGAGAGATGAAAATGTTGATGGCTCCGGCCAGTCAATCTGCTTCCTCCTTCCCCAGCTGAGAAGTTCATAGAAAGTGAGGGTGAAGACAAAGTATTAAACCATCCTTTTATGAAATGGGAACAAATTCCTCCTTGATTGAAACTGAAGGACAAAGGCTGAGCCACTTACTTGACATACTTTAAAAGGCCATATTCCACCTGTCCTGAGAGGATCCAGTCTAGGAGCCCTGCTGTGGGTCTGATCCCTGTGCTGACATTAGTTGAAAGTAGAGGTGAACTACACACTTCTCAGACTGGCTAAGATGACAGGAAAAGACAATGATAAATGTTAGAGGGGATATGGGAAAACTGGGACACTAATGCATTGTTGGTGGAACTGTGAACGGATCCAACCATATGGAGAGCAATTTGTAACTATTCCCAAAGAGTTATCAAACTGTGCATACCCTTTGATCCAGCAGTGCCTCTGTTGGGCTTATATCCCAAAGAGATCTTAAAGAAGCAGATCTTAAAGAAAGGGACCCACATGTGCAAAAATGTTTGTGGCAGCCCTTTTTGTAGTGGCAAGAAACTGGAAACTGAGTGGATGCCCATCAGCTGGAGAATAAGTTCTGGTATACGAATGTTATGGAATATTATTGTTCTATAAGAAATGACCAACAGGATGATTTCAGAAAGGCCTGGAGAGACTCACATGAACTGATGCTGAGTGAAATGAGCAGGACCAGGAGGTCATTGCACATGGCAACAAGACTATAGGATGATCAATTCTGATAGACGGGGCTCTCTTCAATAATGAGATGATTCAAACCAATTCCAATTGTTCAGTGATGGAGAGAGCCATCTATGCCCAGAGAGAGAACTGTGGGAACTGAGTGTGGATCACAATATAACGTTCCCCCTCTTTTTGTTGTTATATAGTTGGATTTTGTTTTCTTTCTCATTTTCTTTCCTTTTTGATTTGATTTCTCTTGTGCAGCAAGAGAATTGAATAAATATGTTTATATATATTGAATTTAACATATATTGAATTGCCTGCCATCTAGGGGAGGGAGTGGGGGAAGGAGGAGAAAATCTGAAACACAAGGCTCTGCAAGGGTCAATGTTATCACATTATCTGTGCATGTGTTTTAAAAATAAAAAGCTTTATTAAAAAAAAGTGGAGGTGAGTCCATGATATCTAGCAGTAGAGTGACACTCCCAGAAAAAGATAGCCTATTTAGTAATTCATGATTGGGTCAGGTCTGGGAGAGTTTGAGGGGCAGCTAAGTCTGTCCAATAAGACATGGTTACCTTGAATAATCATCCGGAAAGGTTAATGAGTTCATATCAACGGTATCTAAAGGGTAGAGAGTAAGAAAAATAACAAGCAACTATTTTCCCCACAAAATGAGCAGCCCCTCCTGCAAAATAAGCATCATGGGAAGAATGTACTTGTGCAAGGCATGTCTGGGTCCAGACATTATCTGTCACATTATCTGGTCCCTGACGTGTCAGGTTGTACCCCCCCCCCCCAGGGCTTGTTCCTTCCCTTGAGTACCTGCTGCTCAAGTGGGGTTGTGGTCTCTGCTGCTGCTTGGCTGGGTGCTGCTCAGAGGCGCATGGGTGCATGCCAGTGTAGATGGATGGTGGAGCAGTTGGATGGATAGATGAATGGGCAGACAGATGGAGAGGTGGACCATAGATGGATGGATGGATGGATAGATGGATGCATGCATACATTCATGAATGGATGGACAGATGGATGGATGGATGGATGCACATATTCATGGATGAATGGATGGATGGACAGATGGATGGATGAGTGGATGAATGGAGGGATGGATGCATATATTCATGGATGCTTGAATGGATAGATCCTGAAGGAGTCTGGCCCATGACAGACTCCATTGAAAACTTTGGCTTCTTCTTTCTCAAGGAAAGAAAGCGTGTCTGGCTAGGCTCCCTCATCTTGAAGCCCCTAAGCCTTTTCCCCTTCTTGTTTCAGGAGCATCTGTGCATGAGTCAGAAATCATCACCTGAAGCAGCAAGAAACTTTCTTCTGTGGGAAGTCCAGGCCCTAAGCCTCTGTGTCCCCAGGGGGAGGTTCTCAGCCTCAGGCATTCGGCTCTTCAGAAGGAAGAATAGAACTTCCCAGACTGATGAGGCCCATCCTCAAGCTCATCTTTTGTGGAAGGCTTTTACGCTTCTGCTTGGGGTCTCCACTCTAGCTTGGGGTGAGGGCTCCCCAGAAAGAAGGGAGCCATCGATTTACTCAAATCACTGCAACTTAAACCAAGTGAAAAGATGCCCAGTCAATAAATCCCACCCACAGACCGTAGACTGACTGTGTCATTTGAGTTGTATTGATTCTGAAATAATTGTATTGGAATAAGCTGAGGAAACTTGGCCAAGCCCCAGGGGTCATCGACAACTTACCAAGCTAGTTAGAATAGTGTGGCCCATTGCAGCCCCCTTGGGAAGCAAAGGCTGGACTGAGTGGGGGCAGAGAGATCTGTGGGGGCTGAGAGAGCCACGGGGGCCACAGCCTTCTCGGAACTGAAGGCCCACAAGGGGGAAGTCCTGGGGAAGGGCGGGCATCTCCACTGAGACCCCTCTGACCAGAGCTTCGGAGCCCCTGGGATTGATTCAATAAGGTCGTGTCTAAAACCAGCTCTCTAAAGAAGTGGAGACGAGGGCCCATTCTGTTGCCTTAAAGCAGGGGTCCTCAAACATTTTAAATAGGGGGCCAGTTCACTGTCCCTCAGACTGTTGGAAAGCTGGACATAGTAAAAACAAAACCTTTGTTTTGTGGGCCTTTAAGTAAAGAAACTTCATAGCCCTGGGTGAGGGGGATAAACGTCCTCAGCTGCTGCATCTGGTCCACCGGAGGTTGTTTGAGGACCCCTGCTCAATGAATAAATGAACAAAGAGACACCCTGATAAACAAATGAGTGTTTAAGGGGAGCCCCTCTTTATGTGAGGGTTTTTACCAGGCCAAATGCACAATAAGCCAGCCAAGGGGCCTCACAAGCAGCCCTTGGGGCCGGGGTGCCCCCATTGCCAAGCCTCAGGTCTCTTCTGCAGAGGAGGGGGTGGGGAAAGGCTCAGGGATGGCCAAGTCCAGGGCAGGAGGTCATTCTTCTGCTCAGTACCCCAAGATTCCCAGGAAAGGCCTTGGAGGGATGGAGTGTGGGCCCCTTTTCCCCAGCCTTAAGCTCTTAGCTCGCTTTTTCCCCAAGTTTGGAGTTTAATGTCGAGATTTGTCTTGTCAGAGAAAGTAATGGTGGATTTCGGCTCCCAAGGGGAAAAACTGGGAAAAGACGGAGAGACAGATGGGCGGCATGGTGGGACAGCTGGTGCAGTCTCCAGCCTGGCAGCTCCAGGGTGTCTGGGGATGGCAAATCCCAGCAGACCATCCCTGGCAGGGGCTTCTTGCTTCCTGGGCAGACTGAGGCGCCCGCCCTCTGCTGAGTCACAGGCGAATGCAGGAGGAATCGGGGCCTTCCCCACAGGGACCCCCCCCTCGAGGAGGACCCTGTCCTTTATGTGTCTGGGGTGGGGCTAAACCTTGGTGCCGCTCAAAGCTCTCTTGTGGCCAAGCCAGTCCAGTCCTAGGAGAGGAAAGGCAAGGGAGACCCTCCCTTCACCGAGAGCCCCACTAGTGGTGTGAAGTCCACACTGGACAGCCCCCGATGGCCCCCCAGCAGCTAGACAGCTGGGGACAAGGAGGGCTGCTGCCCTTTCTGCCGCTGCCAGGTTCCCTTCTCTGATCCGTCAGGACCGATCGTATGGACCATGAGAGGCGAGGCGGGGCGGGAGGACAGACGGGCTATACACGGTGGTGGGCAGGCAAATGTTTAACACCCGGCTCTCCAAAAAGAAAAATAAAAAGAACATGGGATCATATCGGCGTCATAAACATTCTCCACACTCCATTCTTATGTCCAGAAACCCACGAGTCTGGTAACTTGATCTGAAGAGTGCGCAGATTTGCCCCACATGCTCAGCTGCACATTTAACAATGGGCTCCCTGCTTCCGGTGCACCCCTGGCCACCCGACCGCTGCCCACCGCTCTCCGGCCTGGCGGGGGTCCTCCCCACACGCCCCTGCGGCTGGCACGAGCAGGCACTTGGAGGTTGGGCATCCAGGAAGATGCCCCAGCTCTGCTGGCCCAGGGCATGGTGGGTGAGATAAAGGGCGCTCAGAGCTCCCAGCAGAAGCCCCGCCCCCCGTCCTGCCTGTGGCCGGGCTGGAAAGGGCCCCAGGGACTGTGAGGGCTGGGGGGAGGCCCCGCTGGGGGAGGCCGTGGACAGCTGCAGGCGTGGGATAATGAGGCTGCGGATGCTGGGAAGAGCCGCCGCTAATGCTTCTCGGGTCCCTTTAAAGACAAAAACTGTGACAACCGGGCTGCAGCCCAAGGAGGGAGCACAGATGCTTCATGGGGGTGGGCCCCCTTGTGAGGCACTTGCGACTCCCGGCCTCCTCCCACACCTGTGATGGCTCCAGGCGGGGAGCGGCTCCTGGCTGGCAGCTGCCCTCCCCCTGCCTCCCTCCCCCCTGGGAGCTGAACTCTTGGGGGGTCTCACTCCTGGGGGAACCTCACTCCTAGAAGCCTCATTCAGTCCTGGGGAGCCTCACTCCTGGGAGCTTAGCTCTTGGGGAGCCCCACTCCTGCTTCATTCCCAGGAGCCTCTTGTATGCTCTAGGGAACAGCCGCATGTATATGCTAGAGATGCAAGCGCACATCAGGCTGAGACCTGGAGGTCTGGATGAGCTCCTTGGGCAACTTTCCCTGCACAAAAGAAGCTAGAGTAGAGCCTTCTTCCCCCTCCTGCCTCTCACTATCTGAATCCTGGGTAGTTCAGCACCCCCTTTCCCCAGACTGCTCAGCACCCCCTTTCTCCCAGACAGCTCAGCATCCCTTTTCCCCAGACTGTTTAGCACCCCCTTTCTCCCAGATAGCTCAGCACCCCCTTTACCCCAGACAGATCAGCACCCCCTTTCCCCCAGACAGCTCAGCAACTCTTTCTCCCAGACAGCTCTCCAAGTTGGTCCACTTGTCCCTCTCTCCCTCTGAAGAGGGCTGAATTCATACTTTCTGTGGCCTCCTAACCTCCCTTAACGTCCTGACCTGCTTCTGGGACTCCCTCTGCAGCTGTTCTCCTTGAAATCCTTTGTTCTTCCTGTGATACCGGGCTTCCTTTCTCCCTGGTCTGGGTAGGGCCGGACCAGCCCTTGGTGTCCATGTCACCAATGGAAGCCCGTAAGCAAACCCATTTCTGGTCCAACCTTGCCAAATTCCACTAGCCCAAATCAATCCATAAAAATCATGGACTTAAAAACTGCACTGCGTGCAGTTAAGTAACAAATGTGGGTCACCCTCCATAAAAGTCATGGACATAAAAAGTCTGGACCCTGAAGGCGGAGAGGCGGACTGCAAAGTCAGCCCACAGACAGAGAGCCCGGGATCCAATGGAGAGAGTATAGAAACTGGGCTAAGAAGCACTGAGTTCAAGTTCTGGCTTCATCCTTTATAAAAACGAGGGTTGGACTATCTTTGTCCTAAGCATCTGAGCAGTCAGGATCTTAAGATCTGCTTCCCACCACCACGGGAAGCAGTGGGTAATCCCATTTCCCACTGGGGAAGCTTGGGGAGCTGGCTATCCTAGAGGGGGGGTCGGGAGCCCTTTTCAGATCTAGCTGCCCGTCCCCCCCCCCCCACCATGAGGCCAGAGATCTGAGGAAGCATTAAAGATTGGACCTTAAATTGCCTCTAATTACAGCTCTTCTGCCTTGAGCTGGGAACATTGGCTGGCAGCTCATCTGGAAAGTTTCTGCGCAGCTTTCAAACCTTTCCATGTTTTCCTTCCTCCTCTGCCTCACAATTATTGAGGAAAGAATTAGGGTCCCCGGAACAAATCCTACTGTTCTTCTTTAATTCCTTAAGACAGAGACGAACTTGGGCACTGGTCGCTGCTGGATGCTAAATTTCATCGTCTCACAGATTTCAATAACAAGGTAATTCTTAGCTGCCCAAAATAAATGGGCAAAATTCCCCAGGAGTCAGGTTTTGAACTTTTAAACAATTAATCTTACCCCAAAAGGGCTGAGCTGACTCAGGAAATAGTGAGATCTCCATCAGAAGTGGGATCCAATTGGCAGCAAGCTAAGCATTTTCAGAATCGTGGAATAGACTCATGATCAGAACATTCAGACATGTTTTCTCCTTAGTATTAAGCTCAAGGGGGGAAAAATTCAATTAGCTTCCTTTGGACAGCAATACAACTTGAGCTTTTCAGTCTGTCTATTTTTATTGACTAAATTGCTATCGTAGATATGGCCTTTTCTCATGGGCCTGAGGTATATATATGGGACCATATAGGTCCCAAGCCATGTGGTTTAGAGAGTGCGGCCATTTAGGAGGTTGTACTGATGCCATCATTGCCTCTGTCTCTGCCTCGCTCAGAGCCTCAGGTTCGGGAAATCTGACGATCCTAAAACTCTGACCCATATAGTACAATGTATGGCAGCCTAGTCACTGGCTCTCCCATTGTTCTCTTCCCTGCGTGCAGTTAAGTAACAAATGCGTGTCACCCTCGATGACCAAAATCAGGAATCAGAAATGACACAGAGGGTTAGAGATGTCACCTAAGGGAAGCCAGCTGCTGCAGGCTTCAGGGAAGGGGAGCTTAATACTGACCCCGCTGCGGCTGGTAGCCAAAGAACTGACATTCACCACTGCTCTTAACAGAACAAAGAGGGGGAACAAAGATGCCACGGGGTGTTAGATGGACCCTAGCAGCTGGAGGAAAACCTCCCAAGTACTGGGTAGGTTGTGTGGGGGCCCATGGCGAGATCATCCCATGGTGGATTTAAAGGGGGACTCAGGAGGAAATCTTAAGTTCGTTGGGACCAACCTTTGCTTTGAGAGCTGAAGAAATTGAGACCCAAAGTAAACAGAAGACAGAAGAGTCATGGCTGGATTAGAATCCAGACCTTCTCACTGCTGTGGCTCTTCCCTCAGTCTTGGGGCAGGAGGAAAGGAGACAAGATGCATTTCTGTTTTCTCCTAGCTGGCAGCCTAGACTTACATAGGAGCTCGATGGCCCATTTTCCAGCCCGAGCCAGCCCCCAGCTCCCAAGCTGCCTCATGCACCAGGCGGCTAGGCTCCTTGAGCAGCTTCGGGGGCAGGTCAGTCCTGTGGTGCAGGGTCCATACAGCCCTTGGGTAGGCGGGTGTCCCCTGGAGGCACAAGTTGCCAGTTCTCTGACTTGAGGTTCTACCACAGAAGCATCTCCCCCAGGAAACGTGAGCTTTTTATGCCCTTCATTTCTCCTGTCCTGTTTCTGCCTCCTCAGCATCTTCCCTGGCTCCTGAATATTGCACAGATGCCTGTTTCTGCATCAAGAGCTGTCAAATTGGGCAAAGGCTTCCCTGTCACTCCCAGTCTCTGCCGGCTCTTCCTAAGGGAAGGTGTTTGGGGCGAGTCTGTTGCTGCCTGTGCCGGAGATGCTGCAGGGTCCTCTTCGAGCCCCTCCAGGGGCCCGCGTCACATGCTGCCCCAGGCCCACGTGGCGCTTCCCCGGGTTTCTCAGTTCCCCACTTTCTCAGCCGCCCCCACTCTTGAGGAAACACCACGTGGCCATGTCCAGCTCTTCAGGTGTGTGCTGCATGTCGCCCGTGAAGCCCTCAGTGACATACTGCCTGCAGCAGCTGTGTTGCTCAGGGCACAGCCTCCAACACTTTTACGCCCACGTCTCCGTGATGTGCAGGTGACCCGGAGGGTCCCAAAAGCCCTGCCAGTGCAGCCCCAGCTCTGCAGCTTCCACCCTGCTGGGAAGCCCCAAAGTGTGTGGCCGGAAGCAGGCTGAGTTTGCTTTCTAAGGCCCAGAAGGAGAACAAGAGGATGGCCCCTGGAGATCAGTCCTCAGCCCTCATCTGTGACAAGGCTTAGAATGGAGCCCAAGTCCGAATTCTCCCTAAATTCCTCTACTTATTCATGCTAATCAAACCGCCAAGAAATTAATTTACGGAGCGAGAAAAAATAATACCAAAGCTCATCTGGAAGAACCAAAGGGCAAGAATCTCAAGGTGCTTAAGGAAAAAAAAGCAAAAGAAGGTGGCCTAGCTGGGCCAGACCTAAAACTGTATTTTAATATAGTTTTGCAGCGTCAGCAAAACCACCAGCCTGAGAAACAGAGTAGTGGGTCAGTGCAGTAGGTTAGGTTCACAAGACACAATACTCAATGACTGTAGCAAGCTAGTGTTTGACAAGCCTGAAGACCCCAGCTTCAGGGGTAAGAACTCACTATCTGACAAAAATTTCTAGAAAATAGTATGGCAGAAATGAGGCACTGATCAACACCTAACACCCTATATCAAGATAAGGTTGAAATGGGTTCATGATATAGACATGAAGCAAATCAGGAGAACAAGGGAGAGTCCAGCTCTCAGATCTGTGGAGATCTGAGAATTCATGGCCAAAGAACTAGAGAACATGATGAAATGCAAAATAGATCATTCCGATTATATTAAATTTAAAAAGTGTTCCACAAACAAAACCAATGCAGCCAAGATTAGAAGGGAAGCAGAAAGTTGGGGGGGGGAGCGTTTACAGCCAGCGTTTCTCATACAGCCTCATTACTAAAATATATAGGAAACTGACTCAAATTTATAAGAATACAAGGCAGTCCCCAATTGATAAATGGTCAAAGGATATGATTTTTCAGATGAAGAAATTAAAGCCATTTCTAGTCATATGCAGGGAAAGGACCCACATGTGCAACAAAGTTTGTACCCAGAGCTTTTGAGGCCTCAGCAGCAAGAACGGACTTCTGAGACTCCCTGAGCTGGGTCAGACTGGGGCTAGGTAGCAACTACACTGAGTCTCATCTCCCTGGAAACCAAGATGCTGCCAGAGCTGCCCCTGAGACTGGGGAAATGCCTGTAGTCCCATCATTAAAGTAAGTAACCCTTTGTAAAAGCTAAAGGATGTTAATTGTTTAGAAGAAACTGCTCCTGAGTGTGGAAGAGGGGGGATCTTGAATAGAAATGTTAAAGAAGGCATTCAGAGCCTCTGTGATCCCTAGATAAAGATGGGATATAGCCAGGCTCTCTTCCTGGAGAAGAAGGCTAATGAACATTAGCCACACCTTGATCCATTTTTTCTACAGTTCCTCACAAGAAAAAAAATGCTATTTCAACCAGGCCTGCCATTAGTCAAGCGAGAAGCATTTACTGACAAACTGCCCCGTGTGGTCCTTGATCTCAGGGAACTGACATTCTCCCTGGGGTGATAATACACATACATATATTAGCAAATAAAAATCAATAGAAGGTAATTTGTGGTGGGGAGTAGCATCTGGGGACTCAGAAAAGGCTTAGGGAAGATGAGAACCACAGAACCTGATGGGGGGAGGAAGAGATTGCATGAACCCGGGGCGCTAGAAGGATGCTGAAGGAAGGAGGGGCTCAGCTGTGCCCTCCAAGTCCTGCTTTGGATGCACTGAGCTTGAGACATCTCCAGGAATCAACATGCAGAAGTCCAGCAGGTGACTGACCAGAGCCGAGGGGAGACACTGGTTCTGCATGCAATGATCTGTAGAGAAATGATCACTGAGTGCATGGGAGCTAATGAAGGGGGTCAACAAGAAGGAGAAGAGGTCTAGAATGGGTCCCTGGAGGATGCCCACAGTGGAGCAGTGGGAGGAGGTTATTGATGCAGCAAAGGGTGGTCAGATAGGTAGAAGAGACCAGGTGAGCAGTCACCGGTGCTACAGGAGAAGGAAAAATCCTGGAGGGGTGAGGGTGAACGAGGACAAGGGCCACCCAGGGCTGGGAGGGGACCTCGCCACATTTTCTGTGGGGTGCTCGGGGCTGAGTGCAGAGAAGAGAGTCTGGGGTTGGGAGGGCAGTCTGGCAGAGATGGTTTAACCCAGGTATTCCTGAGATTTATTTCTCCAATAATCTTGTCACATGGTGCTCTATTGAATTTTAAAATCTATTGCCTTTAATTGAGGCACTAAAGCCATATTGTAGGAAGGATAAAAACAGATACTTAGCAGCGACAGTATAGTAAAATATTAATAAATACGGTGTTCCTGTTTGCAGCGCTCCCGCCGTCTGCCACTCGCTGAATGGAACCTTTTATTTTTACTAGGCGGATGTCGTAGTAACTCATTCTTAGCCTGCCAGGAAAGAGCTGGAACAGCAAACAGCTTGGATGACGCTTGGTCAGATGAAGGTCACTGGGGAGAGGGCGCTGGTTCGTCGCCGAGAACCGTGCAGCCAGGATGGAGACACTGCCCAGATGGGGAGTAGGAGCAGACGCTTTGGGCCATCCCTTCTCCTCCGACTCAGGTCTGGGACTCAGGAGGCTCCCAGGCGCTAGGAAATACCCCCAAGTCAGGGACTCTTCAGGAGCCAAGGCCCCAAGATGGCCAAAGAGTAGGCTACCATTTCTGCTTCCGCCCTTCTCTGTCCTTGCCCTGTTCCCAAACTGTGCCCTAGATGCTGATCATGATTTTGTCTCTGCCTGGGTCCCTGGCCATCCTGCCCCTCACCTGCCTCTGAGATGGACCCGCAGGCCCTGGGCTAGAGGAAGCAAGAAGAGGACCCCACAGCTGTCTCTGGGGGCACTCGTACCACCTGGCCCCCCGGCCCCTTTCCCTGCCATGTCCATTTCTTTGGCAGGCTCAGCCCTCGAGGCGAGGCAGAGGCTCAGGGGCTCCCCAGGATGCCTCTCCTTTCCCAGTTGCAAGAAGGAGCTACAGCAGAAGCATTTTCCATAAAATGTGCCATAAAATAAAAAGTGTCTCCTTTTTATTGAAAGGGAGAAAGGCACTTGGCATTTTTGGGAGAAAAGCCCTCGATCACCTTCATTTTGGCTTCCTCACTCCGCCATTTCTTCCCTGCCCCAGCCTTTGCCTCTAGGGGTCTATTTCCTTTGGCCCAAGATGAATCCCCATCTGCCCTGGGGCCAGCATCCTCTTCAGCCCGGGGTGGGGGAAGCTTTATCCACCAGTCCATCAACAAGCTTCTCTTAAGCTCCTACTACAAGCCTGGCAACAATAGGGGTACAGAGAAAGGCAAAATCAGGAGCTGTCACCCAGGACCTCTTAGTCTATGCAGAGAGGTCCTAGTGTGCACTGAGGATTCGGGTCACTGCAAGTAGGACTGCAGAGTTCCTGAGGTCAGTCAAGTGGGAAAAGACTGGGAATGTGGGGGAGGCCTGGCTAGGAAGTCTCTGAAGGACAAAGGAGGGGATGGGGAGCCCCTGGGGGCCAGACCTCTGCTTTAGAAAAGGCCTTTTGGCAAATTGAGAAGAGAGACTGAAGGAAACTGGGAAAGACTGGAGAAGTGAGACCAGCCAGAAGGACACTGTCCAGACAGAGGAGAAGAGGGCTAAGAGAGGATGGCAGCTTTCCGAGACGGGAAATGGGAAGGTGGAAATGCTTGGCGCATAGTAGGTGGTGGCTTTCAGAGTGGGGAAATGGGAAGGTGGAAATGCTTGGCACATAGTAGGTGGTGGCTTTCAGAGAGGGGAAATGGGAAGGTACAAAGCTTGGTGCATTTCTTGGAGACTGCTAGTGATGATTCTAGGGTGAGTGAGGTTGAAAGAGGGCTGGGGCTGGGAGAACAGGAGCATTAGGAAGAAGAAAGGGCTTAGAGGGAAGGAGAATGAGTTCATTTGTTGAGTTTCAGACTCTGTGAGATAAGGGACATCCAAGAGATGATCATGTGGGACTGAGGTCAGAGGATATGGCTAGGATTCTTGCCTCAGACATTTCATGTGTAACTTTGGGCCACTTGCTTCTGTACAATGGGGATAATGAATGCGAGTGTAAAGTCTTTGAAAGAAAAGCCACAGAAGTGACCTGCACAACCTGAGTAATCAGAGCTTGAGGACAAGAAAGAGATACTATCATCTCCTTCTTGCCATCCTTCCTGACCCATGGTGGGAGCCCACATGGACCTCACTTCTGGTGTTTGTCACTGGAAGACCTGGTGGCTTCCCCCAGGGAGACAATCTCCATGCCATGGTGCCTTCATCTTCCTCCTCCTCCTCCTCCTCCTCCTTCCCCTTCTCCTCCCCTCATCCCCTTCCTTGTCTTCCTTTCCTACTCCTCCTTCCTTGTCCTTCCCTCTCCCAGGCTGATCTTTATATATGTTTCATGAACCATTTCTCCAACCAAAGTGGGAGCTCCCTGAGGACAGGGACCCATCTCCCATTTCTCTGACTTTTCATGAATACGTGAGCAGCTGCTTAATTAATTAAATGATGGATGTTCCAGTGCAGGTATCTT